>NW_022437049.1:1571318-1752125 GCF_009761245.1 Sapajus apella
TTTTTTTTTTTTTTTTTTTTTTTCATATTCTACCATGCTGTCAAGCTCAAGATAGTCCTGTTTCTCTTTCAGTTCTGCCTCCTGCCACCTCCCACTGTGCTTTCCCCCTTAGTTTCTCTCTAAGCAAATCCAACCATCCTCAAAGTCTGCTTTAGTTTGGGCCTGAGACGAGTTTCAGATCTGGCCTACAGGAAGCCTCTGTTTTGGCCCAGGAGATGAGTCTGGGGTTCCCTTGTCCAGGAACATTTCATGTAATGTAAAAGCTCTCATGGTGTCTCTCATATGTCCCACCTGCCCTCCCCTACCCCCCTACTCAGGAATTGCCAATCTAGTACATGTAGTCCTGTGACCAATGGGGAAGCACAGGTCCAAAAAGCCAGAGTGGGGCTGAGTGTGGTGGCTCACACCTATAATCCCAACACTTTGGGAGGCTGAGGTGGGTGGATCACCTGAGGTAGGGAGTTCAAGACCAGCCTGGACAACATGGTGAAACCCTGCCTCTACTAAAAATACAAAAATTAGCTGGGTGTGGTGGCTTGCACCTGTAGTCCCAGCAATTTGGGAGGCTGAGCCAGGAGAATCACTTGAACCCAGGAGGCAAAGGTTGCAGTGAGCTGAGATCACACTGCTGCACTTCTGCCTGGGTAACAGAGTGAGACTCTGTCAAAACAAACAAACAAAAAAAGCCAGAGTGACTTCATGAGGCCCCAGGAAGCAAATTGCAGGCCTAGAATCCTGTTTTCCCCACTCTCGGCCCAAACCAGACCCCTGTCCCACAGCTAGCTCCCCTGGGAACCCTGTGTCTGTGAAGTGAGAGAACCTTATTATGGCTGGGCTTGCCTCTTGGCCCTCATGGAATCTGGAAGGACATCCTGCACTGAGAAGGGTATGGACTGGGACTGGGAGGCCTTTGGGGAGCCAGGACTGCATCATCTTTTTCTCTCTGATGCCCAGAGTTGGGTCCTGCACAGCCCAGCTGCTCAGTGACTGAGGGTGCACTGTATCCGGGGGTTGCCATTCAGGATGCCAGGGCTGAGGGCTGGCAACCTCTCCCCCACTGTCACCTGATGCAGCAGACCTGCTAGGGAAATCCACACCCACCTGCCCTAGAATTCTCTAGGGGGAACTTCCCCCGTGACTGTCCCAACAATGGAGAGTATCCTCCTGCCATCTATCCCATTCAGCCACATTCTGCCTAGTTTCTAAACACTCATAGCCTGGGATTGTCATTACACACACACCCCCACCTATGCGCTTGCACAGCAAAAACACTGTGCAGTTGTGTATTCATAAAGAAAAGCCAGAAGCTAGAAGGCATGTTGTTTTCACTGCGTCTGACTTTGTATGTTTTTCTACCGTACGGCACTCACTCTCACCCTGTTGCATTCACCCAGGTACAGAGAGCCCGGCCTCATCGCATACCCACTCACATTCCATAACTCTTCTCCCTGTGCTGCAGATGATGTACTTCCTCCACCGGCACTGCCTTCCCAAACATTGACAGAGAATCCAAATGCTTGCAGGGGAGGGATACGTTCCTGCTTTATGGAAATCTCTGTAGTGGGATCACTTTACCTGACTGAATTGAATAACTGCATAGTGTGCCATGGTTAGAACATGGCCTCTGGGCCACGCTCTCTGTGGTCCCATCCTGGAAACTGGCTCCAGGAATGTGGGCGGGTGCTCTGTGCCTCAGTCTCCCCGTCAGTAAAATGGAGGTGGTGATGGTACCATCTGCTTCCTAGGGTTATAGTAACAGTGCCGCACTTGGGCAGTGCTGGCACATACTGTGTGCTGGGTCAAAATCTGCTATTGTCATCATCTTTATTCTTGGCCCTTCCAAGAGTCTGACCTCCCCTGAACTGGGGATGTCTCTGGGGCCATCCCAGAGACAACTTCAGTCTCCCTTCCCACAAGCAGGCTGTTTCCATTTTCTTTTCCACATGGTTTAAAGTGCTCATTATCCCTCTGTGATCTGTTCTGCCAGCAGTATGGTGCACCCTGGCATGGGGCCCCCTAATTGCCAGTGAAAGGGGCTGTCGCAAAGGATTCAACAGTTTTTAAGTGCTAAGAACAACCCACTGAAAAGGATGATTGTTTTTGATAAGGCTTCTCAGAACCTTGGCATTTCAGCAACCTGGGGGGCAGGGCCTGGGTGATCTCAGGGTTGCAGAGGAGGCTGTGCTCAGAGGAAAGCTGTGGTACCAGGGCCAACTATGGAATTGCCAACTGGAGAATGTTCTTTAAGAGGCCACTGAGGTTTTGATGGATAGCTGACAGTGCCTGGTCACTGAGTCTGTGTGAAGAAATATTAATGAATGACCCTGGGTCCCAAGGCTAGGATGAGGGGTGAATGGGAAGGAAGATACAACAAGAAAGTGGAGCCACGGTTCCTGCCATCGAAAGGAGAGAGTTAACAGAAAGTGCATTAGCGGAGTATTTCCCAAAAGGGGTTCCATGGAATCCTAGTCCTGCAAAATTCTCTGTGGAATGAAAGGGAAGAGTGGGGCAGATTTCTAGCCAAAAAAGCTTAGGAAAGAAATATTGCATACTCCACTTCCACATATATGAAGTTAACATCCGCTGAAGAAGTTCTGCAATCAAAATTTCAACATCTTAATGATTTTCTACATTTTAATAATGTATTAGTAATCTTTTAATTCAGTGTATACCAAACAAAAAGATTATACATAATCTTTTTGAATTTTTTCTGTTAAAACGAACATTTAGAGGAATGAGAAATGAGGACCATTTAGAGGAATGAGCCTTTCTAAAAGCATAGTCTGTGAACCATCCCAGCTACACTAAATTTAAACCACCAACCCTCCCTTCTCTCTGTGATTCTGATGCACACTGACATTGAGAGCCAGGGGACTGGGGCTTCTAGAGCGCTCCGGGGAGCTCTGCAGCAGAACAATGAAGAGAGGAGTCAGCCCAGCACTGGAGTGTGCAGGGTATGTGCTGTGAGCGGCATGTGCTGCGGGGTTTGTGGGGCACGAGCTGCTGAGGAGGCTGCAGAGCTAAGTCCCCAGCTAGATCCTAGTGGAAAGGAAGACTCGGGGTGGTGGTGGGGGGTGGGTGCAGAGAACATTCTTTTGTTTTCTGAGTCCAGGAAGAGGATAGTAGCCCAAAGAGAAATATAACTCCATACGTGCTGCAGCTTCGTGTGCCCGAGAGCCCCGTCACAGGTGGACAATGTGCAAGCCACACCCCCGCATGTTACCCGTGTGGTAGCTGGAAGCTGAAGCATTGGACTTAAAAGGTGGGGTGCCCAGGACGAGCCGAGCCTAGGTTCCCTTCTTCTCTGTCCTCAGCTTGACAGTCACCCCTCTGTGTGGATCCTCAGTGTGAGCCAGAGGTGAGGGTGGCAGGAGAGGGAGGTGTGTCTGCTTCCTGGTAAGAAGCTCCAGAACTCAGGTGCCTGCCTTCCTACTTCTCTGACTTCTTCAGTTATTTGGAGGGTTTGTGGAACAGGTGACATGTCCATGTGTGTGTGCGTGGGACATGTATGCTTGTGTGTGATGTGTATGGATGTGTGGGGTGTATATGTGTGTGCATGTGTGCATGGTCTATGTATGCATGGTGTGTATGTGGGTGTGGATATGTATGTGTGTGTATATATGCCTGTGTACATGATGTGTATGTGATCTACATGTATGTTGTGGTATGCAGCCTGTGCATGTATGTGTGGTGTATGTAGTATGTGGCATCACATAGTTGTGGTATACATGTATACCACATGTATATATGTGGTGTGTGCATTATGTGTGTTTGGTGTGTGGTGTGTCTATGGGTGTGGTGTGTATGTGTGTGGATGGATGTGTATACGTATTGTGTAAGTTTGGTATGTATATGCATGTGTGTGTGGTATACACGTGTGTGTATGTACCTGTGTATATGCATGTGTGGCACATATTGTGTGGATGTGTGTGAATGTATGTGTCTGTGTCTAGTGTGTATACACACGTGTATGTATGTGTGTGTGAAATTTGTACATGTATGTGTATGTGGCATGTGTGTGTGTCAGGGGCTGTAAGATTTGAAGGCTGGAGTTCAGGACCTAAGAAGGGGGCTATCCAGGCACTTGTATGGCTGTGAGCATTTGCCTGGCTTTGGAGCCATGTGGCAGGGCTGGTCGACAGAGTAGCCACTTGGGTACTCTCAGCCCAGGGCAAGCGGGCCCTAGGATGCATGTGAAGCCGTTGGCCTCCTGGTTGTCTGGTTTGGCTTGGCAGTTAGTAACTCTACTGAGCAAAGCCTGGCCCCCCTGGGCACTGCCTGGGCCACCACCTTAGCATCAAGGGACAGCAAAGAAAAGCTCTGCAGGTGAGACCCTTGCTGTTGTGGGCTGAGGCTGGAAGAACATGGACGTTTTCTCCACCTGCCAGGCTATTTCTGCAGCCTCTGTTGATAAAAGTTTGGCTTCAGCGGCTGTATGCCTGTCTCATGCATCAAAACAAATTCCAGGGAGGTTTCCTGATTCTTGATATGCACTGCAGTTCTTGTACCAAGTAGACTGGCAATAAGGAACATGGCCCCTGTGTCCTCTATACCTGCTTCTCCAGAGACTCAGCTTCTCGTCTGCCAGGCCCCAAGTCTTCATGGTGATCTCCTTCCTGATATTCAGACAGAAAGGCCAGTGCCTTGCCCACAGCTCTCCTCCACATGTCCAGTCCTGCTCAGCGGCCTGAGTCCTCATTCTTCCTGGTGCTATTGCCTCCACCTGCCACCTCCTCCAGGGCTCACGGTTCCGGGGGTGCTGCCCACATGATATTCTTTCCTGGAGCTGTGCCCCCAGGGCTCCATGGGACTGCACAGAGATGGGGTCCAGCTCCTTGGTTTGTAAAGGGCTCACCGTGCTGGCACTTCTGCTCCTCAGCTCTGAGCTCAGAGTTGCCATCATCACGGGGGAGGGAATGAGGCAGGAGGCAGGTCAGTGTGAGAGTTAACGAAACTCAAGCCTTGTGGCAAAGAGAGGTGAGAACCGGCCCACAGGCCCAAGGTGGGCTGTGGAACAGAGCCCTGTGGGGCAGAGCGAAAGAGGAAGGAAAAGCAGCCCGGTGCAGAGCTGTCCGGCCTAGGGAGGGAGGAGTTACGTGGCTCACGCGGGAGTCAGCAGGCTGAGCCACAGGGTGGGGGTGGCTTGAAGAGTGGGGTGTGTGCTGGGAATGGCAGGGATATCACTGGGTTCCTTGACATTTAAATATGGATATAGGCTATTGATACCAGTTCAGGGGTATGTTCTGTGAGTTGTCGTAAGGAGTTGCAGGGATTCAATGAGGAGAATGTGTGAGTCCGTCACTGGTAACGTGTGTTGGTTGCGCGACTGCCATGGCTCTCAGGAGAGCACTGGTTCCCTCTGTGACTCTACCACTTGCTCCCCAGCTGAGCCCTGGCCCCTCTCCCCAGGCCACTGTTCCTCACCCCCAACACGGATATGACAGCGGCTGACCATGGGGCTGTTCTGCAGGTGCACGGAAGTGTGAGCTTCCTCTGTAAAGAACAAACACTCGCCTGCAGACACAGCCTCTGCCCTGGCTCTTTCCCTCCCATCAGCTGGGGGTGCATTTCCCTGATCCCAAGTCCAGAGATTGGTGGGTCCCCCTCCAGGGATGCTGCTTTGGAAGTGCCCAAGTTTGCCCTGCTCAACCACCTCCCTTAGCCCGAGGGTAGTGCCCCCTCCTCCAGCCAGAGACGTTCCTGTCAGCTCTCTGCACAGGGGCCTTGACCCCCTACACAGCTGCTGCCAGTGACTGTTACTGGGACCTGTCCTCCCTCCCTGTCAGTTGAGGAGCACTAGCTGAGATGCCAAACTCCAGGCCAGGAGAGAGATTTATGTGCCCATTGCATGGCCCTTCAACTGCCTTCAAGGTGAATTGCCCTCTTCTTGGAAGAGGCTTTGCATTTCTGGGTTTGGCCATGACAATCTCTACGCAGTTGCACTTTCTCTGTCTACCCATGTTTCTCACTCTGTAGAGGCCTTAAGGGCCTGGAATCCTAGGACACTAAATCAATCTTGACATCCTAATCTTGAATCAGTCTTCCTTCCAGCCCAGAGGCAGTAGGGCCATGCTTCCTCCTGTTACAGAGTGACATCTCTTCAATCAGTTGGCATGAATTCAAGCTGGACCTACTGTGTGCCTGACTTGGCCACTGTAGGGGCACAAAGAGAAAGAGGCAGTCCAGTGGAGAAGCTTATAGTCTACTTGGGGAAGGTCTAACATTTGTAAAGAGAGCAGTGGCCAAGTGATGATCCACTGAAGCTGAATTATGAGCGCCAGAGAACATTGCATATTTAACAGGTCAGGGATTAGGAAGACACGTGTGGAGGAGGAGGGACATCAGGTCACTGGGCTAAAGGGGGAAAATGGACTCCATGCTGAGTGAGGTCTGCAACAGACGCTTTGGAAGCAAGAGTTTTGTCTGCATGTTTGATTTTTTTTTTTTGTCTTTACTTTCTATGTTATTTTGGGCTGCTATTCTGGATGATAATTACATATGAGGCCTCGGAAGGGGTTGTGAACAAGCCAGTCAACATCTTGGGAGGCAGGGGCTGTCCCCTTGGGGATTGTGTGATAGAAGGCGAGTCTCTCCAGCTAATCTGGAGTTTCAGAGTTGCATTTGGAGCAAGCGGGGTCCCAGGAGTTGGGATAGGGAGGATGTGAGACGACTCCAAGAAAAGGGAGAGACAGTGATCCTAGAACATTAGGGGCCGTCTGCTTGGAGGACGGGCAACCTGCTATAATTGATTAGTGATGTCTGCCACTGGCAGGAAAGGGGATACTAGCAGCACACATGCCAGTCAGAAGGAACCCATTTACAGGCCATGGCATTTCACTCTGGGATCTCTTTATTTAAATATGAAGAATCTGAAGTCCAGACTGGTGAAGTGACTTCACTGAGGTCACACAGCTTATTGAAGCAAGAGGAAAACACATGTTTGAAGAAGATGTTGAAAATCTCTTGCAGTATATGTCAGGAGCACTGAACTTGCAGCTCTGGGAGGCGGGGGGTGTCCCTGTCATCAAGGGCCTGTGGTCTCCTGCAGGAGAGAGGTCACAACAAGAAAAATAAGAGCACTGCAGAAGGCTGGCTCTGCTGCCGTAAGTTACCCACATGGATGGCAAGTTCAGGGCAGAGCAAGGTGACTGTAGTTTGGGAGGCCAGAGGTACTTCCTGGCCTAGCCAAGCTTTGACAGATGGGGCACATTTGGAGAGGGCAGGAGGGGAGCAAGGCCCAGTTGACAGGTCATGGTCACTAGCAAAGGGGATTACAGGGATGGGACAGGAAGGGCATGGAGAGGAAGCACCCAGAGTCATGGTGGCCCCAAATGTGGTTGATTTGCAAGAAAGAATTGTGTGAGCTCTCAGGGCATCCTGGAATAAGGAAGTTCCAAGTGACTTAGAACTGCAGGCTGCAAGCTGTTGATGCCCAGAGGGAGGGACCAGTCCTCATGGTATCAGTGAGACCCAGGAAGGCTGAGGGACTTGCCCAGACAGACAGCGCAGGGGGTTCTCCCCAAACAGTCCCCTTGTCCCTTCGACCCCCATGATCCCTCCACCTCTCCTCCAGGCCCTCATTACCTCCTGCCTCCTGTCTGTGGGGGCTGGAGTGCCTGGCCCCTTCTGCTTGGAGGCTGGACTGTTCAGCCTTTCTGGTTTGTGTGCCCACTCCTAGTTAATCAAAGCTGCTCGCTCTCTGTCGCCCTCTCTCTGGAAGGTAGATTGGTTCCCCTTCCTGTTACTATCTGAGTTCTTTGACCATGCATTCGTAGTTTGCCTGTTCCTGAACATAATTGGTTCTCTTTCGCATCTGGGTTCTTTTGTTCCCTGCATGTTTGTGATGTTTATTCATGTTGTTGCTTCTTGTTTTACTTTATTTGTGCTCACTGCGGTGTAACACTCCAGCACTGAACATACCACAGTTTATGTTCATTCATGCCGATGACAGGCATGTGGTGGGCTCCAGTTTGGAGCTGTCGTGGCTGGTGCTGCTGTATACACTTTGTGTACACGTCTTCTGGGGAGCATCTGGGCATATTTCTGTGTATTTATACCTGGGAGTGAATTCCCGGGTCATGCAGCAAGCACACGTTCAGCTCGGGTGGATGCGGAAGTGCTGTTTTAAAGAGTGTGACAATGGAAACCAGACTGCAGGGGTAAGAAGGGCTGGAGCGTATCAGGCGTGAAGTCAGGGGATTGGAGAAGTTTCCAGGGAACTTACCAGCCAGAGGGCAGAGAAACCGAATCACAGAACCTGCACTGAGTAAAGAGGTTTCTGTCTCGGGGGTGGGTCACGTAGGGAACACCAGAGCATGGGTTTGACTCAGAGAAATCTAGTTGCTGGTGTGGCCTTGGTTGGTGGGGGCTTCTGGGGAGTGGTGCTGAACTTTGAAGGAGGTCAGTGTCCATGGGCCTGGCTCTGCAGAGCCCCTGCCTGGGGAGAAGCGTCTGCCATCAGGCTGGCAGTGGTAGTAGAGGCTCCGGGTGGCACAGAGCCCCTGCTGGGTGTGGAGGCTTTGAGGAGAGAGCGATGGGCTGGGGGCAGCAGGGGCCTGGGCCCTTCTGTACACTTCTGCAAAACCTCAGCGAAACGAGGGCCCATGCCTGGGGGGAGGCCAGAGTCCCCCGACTCTGACTGGGTGCACTAGCTACCACAATCATTTGGGGGCTCACTTCAGCCTCCTAGCCACCCAGGGGGACAGGGAGGCCTCTGCTGCTCTCTCAGGCCAGGGTCCCAGGGAGGCCCACATGTTCTCAGTGTCCTGGCTGAGCAGCTAATGTCAGCCCTTTCACCCCATCTCTTCCAGAATGGCAGCAAGGACAGCTCTCTGGACATGCTGGGCACAGACATCTGGGCAGCCAATACCTTCGATTCCTTCAGGTAACCTCCTCCTCCTTCCCTGTGGTGTGAGGTCCAGCCTGGGACCCCAGCTTCCTTGCAGGGCTGAGTGAATACTGATAGTTAATGAGCAAGAGGCGGAGAGAAGCTGAGTGCGGGCTGTAGGAAGGGTGGATGGAGAGAAGGAGGCCGGAGAGAGGAAGCACTGGGGGTCAGAGGAGACAGCGGGGGCACCGGGAGGGCCTCTGGGATGGGACTGCAGAGGCTGGGCCCCGCTTCCCAGTCACCTGCCTCGTCTACCTCAGGGTGGCTGGGGCATCATTTTGAGCTGCTTATCAGAGGCTGGAGCCCAGTGTTTGGCCCTTGCTGTCCCCAGGCTTCCTCAAATGTGGGCACGAAAACGGGCCGTTGTTGCAGGAGCTGCTGTGCAGTGGGCATCAGGCCCACGCTTGTTTCATAAGCACACACTTTCCCACAGCAGCGTGAGGAAGGTGAGGGCTGGCACCTCCATTCTGAGGGTCCCCGCCTGGCCCTGGGCAGCCCCTTTCTGCAGATCTGCCTGCGGTTTCAGCCTCCCCTGGTTCCATGAGTAACCGGGCTGTCACCCTCTTGCCTTGATTTCTCACTCTCCCTTGCTCTCTAGTGGTGCCACCTGGGACCTGCAGCCCGAAAAGCTGGACTTGACCCAGTTCCACCGGAAAGTCCGACACACGCCCAAGCAGCCCCTGCCACACATCGACCGTGAAGGGTAAGGGGTGCTGGGGCTCTTACACAGGGTGGGTGGGGCAGGGGATGGGAGTGGACTTTGCCTCCACAGGGAGGCTGCTCTGCTGCACGGGGGACTCAGGAGGCTAATGCCCCAGGATGCTCTTCCTCTGTGGCTCAGAGCTGCAGGCTCACTGGCTTCTCCTGGAATCCCTCCATTGCCCTCTGCCCAGCTTCCTCTAGCCAAGCCAATCCCGCCTGCTTCCGATCACCCACAATGGCCCTGCTTGTCAGTAATCCAGGCCAGTGCAGCAGAATCATCTGGGTGGTGGCACAGAGGGCAGGCCCACCCCTGAGTCTCTGATTCTGTAGGTACGGGCTAGGATGTGCATTTCTAACAAGTTCCCCAGGGCATGCTGATGCTGGTCCAGCGACCACACTTGGGGAGCTGCTAGGAAAAGGAGATATGAACCCATTCCTAATGGAGACTGCATAGGAGAAAAAAGACTAAACTATGTGGTGTGGACATATAGACACTAGGAAGTATAAAGCATGATGCCTGGTGCAGGGTTGAATCAAGTCAGTGCAAACAGGGTTAGAAAAGAGAGCACTTTAGGCTGGGCGCGGTGGCTCACACCTGTAATCCCAGCACTTTGGGAGGCTGAGGCAGGTGGATCATGAGGTCAGAAGTTCTAGACCAGCCTAGCCAAGGTGGTGAAACCCTATCTCTGCTAAAAATACAAAAATTAGCTGGGCATGGTGGCAGGCACCTGTAATTCCAGCTACTCGGGAGGCTGAGGAAGGAGAATTGCTTGAACCCAGGCATCAGAGGTTGCAGTGAGCCAAGATCGTACCACTGCACTCCAGCCTGGGCAATAGAGTGAGACTCCATCTCAAAAAAAAATAAAAGAAGAAAAGAAAGGAGAGCACTTTATAGGATGAACTATCTGGGAAAGGCTTCAGGAGGGAGACTTCCCTGGGCAGCTCCAGTCTCTCCTGTGTGCCCTGGAAGCACATAGCTGGTTAAGTCAGTGGGGAAACTGAGGTCTGGGGGGATTGAAATGATGGTGCTGCCTGATTGACTACCGGTGTCCAGTGGGGCCTGCATGTGGAAGGCAAGCTTGCCAAAGGTGTCTCACCAGTCACCAGAGATTAACTAACTTCCTGGCACAAAAGTGATGAATGACTGTGAAGGAGAGGAACTCCCCTTATGTTGAAGAACTTTGTCCCTTCAGAAGCCAGAGTAACCAGCCACACCTGTGTCACCAGCTGTGGGCCTGAATTCCTCAGCCAGGCTCACTCTCTGACCAGGAGCCTCCAGATTTGCTGAGAGTCACCTGGGGTCTCCCATGGGCATCTGGCTGTCTGGCCAAAGCCTGTCACAGGGAGTCTGAATGCAGTGTCTGCGGCCACCTCATGGCCAGACCAGGAACTGTGTACCCCTTAGAGTCCTGCCATACTGGGGACAGGCTCCAGGCACCAGCCACTGCAGCGTCCCTGGGAACCAGGTACCACTCGGTTGCCAAGGTTCCCTGCAGCCTGTGTTTCCATAGAGGGACAGAAATCAGAGAAGGCTGTTGCCTTGGAAACCATGTTGGCAGCAGTGACTCAGCTGGTCTGTAGCCACCTTCTGCCCTCCAAACCTGCAGGCCTTGGGGAGATCTGATCCCTGATGGGGGCAGGCCTCCCTGCAGGACCCCCACCCACCCACCCCCAGGGGCACTGAGGTAGAACAGAAGGCTGCGCTTGGAGTGTGCTCAGCTGGACCCCGGCGTGTGCTTGGAGCTCAGTGCACACGGTAGGGCCCTGAGGTGTGCTTTACCCCCAGGAGACACTGGGAGGTGGTGTCAGCTGTTCTATTGAGCCAAGTCCCCAGTGCCCTCCTCCCCTGTGGCCCAGGCAGGTGCAGAACACAGACTACACGCAGTTGCTGCTTTCGCAGGCCAGCCTGTCTGCACTGGGCAGATTGATGAGTTAAAAGATGGCTGGATGTTCCAGGCCTTTCTCCACCTGCTCACCTGTAACCCAGTCCATCACAGTTGCAGGGACAGATGGGGTGGGAAGCAACCTTTTTCTCTTTTCCCTCATGCCTGTTATACCTTGCACCCCATTCCCCACCCCAGCTCCACCGTGCCCCTTGCCCCCTCCTTGCACCCTGCCCCCCCGACATGCTCCAGCCACAGCGAACTTGCAGCACACGTGCTCCTGGCTCCAGGCCTTTGCCTGCACTGCGTCCGCCTGGGACATCCTCCAAATTCCGTGCGTGGCCAGCTCTCCTCTCACTTCTTCCCCTTCGCCCACAACAGTGCTAGATGCTGTTCCCTGGGGTCGCTGTCTTGCCCCCGACAGGGCACTGGCTGCTGTGGCTGTGGGGGCTGATTATCCCAGCAGACGCTGAGAGGGCCAGTTCTGTGCTCCGTTCACACCTGGGTCCCAGCCCCTGTCTGGAGCCCAGCACAGAAGCGTTTGGTAAATGGAGAAATGAGCCATCAGGTGGAGCTTGAGTTATCCCCTGTTCTTCTCTTCCACCCAGGTCTTTGCTGCTGTTTGCAGCCAGTTTCTCCTCCTCTGGGCTCCAGGGCCTCTGGCCATGGGACTTTTACAATGCTGATCTCGTGCTGCCCCCTAATGGTGCTCAGGTGCCCAGCCCTGTTAGAGGAGTTTAGGATTTGTTCTAAGAGCCTTCCGCTGTCTGAGGGCAGGGACCAAAACTGATTTGTTTTCTTTCACAGGGCCCAAAACAGAAGCGATGCTTGGTAAATATTTAAACAGTGAATTAGTTACTCTGAAATGTGAGATTTGCATAAACTCTGCGGCTGGAAAATGACCCAGCGTATGGGACATCTCTCAGCATACCCCAGTCGATACCAGTAGTAATAGTAACTGACAGTGCTTACTGTGCACCAGCTGTGCTCCAGGGCCTGTTCTAAGTGCTTGCCTCATTTATTTAAAACTCACCACCACCCAGAGAGGGAGGATCTGTTATCACCTTCACTTCAATAGATGAAGCAACTAGGAGACCCAAAAATTAATTTGCACGAGGCTGGGTTGGCTCTAAAATCTGTGTCCTTAATTAATCACCTTCCTGCCTCTTTCCCCAAATGACAGCAGCAATACTAGTGGTAATGAAAGTGGTCATAGTAGTAGTAATATATTTACTTTATTATTTATTTTATTACAATTTTGTTACTATTACCTGTATTTACCATTCAACATATTTGTGGTTTTTTGTTGTTTTTATTTTATTTTATTTTATTTTATTTTTGAGACAGAGTCTTGCCCTATCGCCCAGGCTGGAGTGCAATGGTGCAATCTCGGCTCCCTGCAACCTCCACTTCCCAGATTCAAACAATTCTTCTGCCTCAGCCTCCCAAGTAGCTAGGCTTACTGGCGCCCACCACCATGCCCAGCTAATTATTGTATTTTTAGTAGAGACAGGGTTTCACCATGTTGGCCAGGCTGGTCTCAGACTCCCAACCATGTGATCCACCCGCCCCAGCCTCCCAAAGTGCTGGGATTACAGGCATGAGCCACTGCACCTGGCCACGTATATGTTTAAGATATATTTAATGGTAAATACAGATAATAATACATACACAAGTAATATACATACACATATATGTAAACATAAACAAGCTAAACATTATAAGCTAGACTATGTGTGTATATATAAGCTAGACTATATAAATGTGTGTATATGTGTGCATGTTTGTAAATGTGTGTGTAAATGTGTGTGTGTATGTGTGTGTGTGTGTGTGTGTATGTATGTATATATATATATATATATATATATACTGTTACTGTGTGATGTCACAGTTCTAAGCATCTAAGTACTCCAGATACATCAATTAATTAAATCCTCCAGCCACCTTAAGATGTTAGACACTATTATCCCTATTTAACAAATGAGGAATCTCATTTGATGAAATGAGTACTGAGAGGTTAAACAATTTGTACAAGTCTCCAGTTGGTAAGGGATACAGCTGGGTTCAAACCCTGAGAGTCTGGTTTCAGAATCTGCACCCTTAAATATGCCAAAGATTCAGACCACTGGCTAGGGAGTTGGGGCCAGCCTCTCTGGCCCAAGGGCACGCCCACTCCCAGAGAACATGAAGACAAAGCATACAGTATCTGAACAGGCTTGCTTGACTGACCCAGAGTCAAGCCAAGAAGAAAAGAAGCCTGGCCGGGCATGGTGGCTCACACCTGTAACCCTAACACTTTGGGAGCCCCAGGCGGGAGGATCATGAGGTCAGGAGTTCGAGACCAGCCTGGCCAACATGATGAAACCCTGTCTCTACTAAAGATACAAAAAAATTAGCCAGGCATGGTGGTAGACACCTGTAATCCCAGCTACTCAGGAGGCTGAGGCAGGAGAATCACTTGAACCTGGGAAGCAGAGGTTGCAGTGAGCCGAGATCATGCCATTGTGCTCTAGCCTGGGTAACAGGGTGAGACTCTGTCTAAAAAAAAAAAAAAAGAGAAGGAAGGAAGCCCTATTGGGTTTTCTGCTAGCCCCTGCCAGCCTGTGTGACCTTGAGAAAGTTGCTTTGTGTCTCTGTTCACTAATCTTCTGTTCAGCATAATAGGGTAGGGTGGATGGGCTTTGACAGGAGTTGTGACAAGTTTTAGGGTATTCCTTAGCAAGGAGCTTAGCTTCTTTGCCTGGAAGGATCAAGGGGAACTCTGGTTCCTCTCCCACCTCCCTCCAGCTTGGTTGTTGTATTAGGGGAGGAGCCACCCCCACCCGCCCATCTCTAGGGCTATTTCCTCTAGGTGGGACAGGTAATTCTGTGGGGCTTGAAGGCAGGCAGCACCGTATATCTGCTAACTGTCCCTCCTCTCCTGCTGGCCAGCTGGGACAGGAGGCATGAATGAGCCATCCTTCCAACCCCTTTCTGTCTTTTCTGGTCCAGGTGTGGCAAAGGGAAGCTGGAAGATGGGGATGGCATCAACCTGAATGACATCGAGAAGGTCCTTCCAGCCTGGCAGGTAGGTGCAGGGTGGGTTCTCTAACAGCCCACCCCACCCCTGGAATCCTGATTCTCTTGTTGACCTAACCTAAGCACTCCTGCTGGCTCCTTGTTTTAGCAAGGGGTGTAACCACATGTATGGTAGTAATAGGTGGGCAGGGGTGGGTACCTGCCATGGTCCAGGGTGTCCCATTGTGACAGTATGTGTGACAGCCTACTTGGAAATGCTGAAGGCCCTGTGGTAGGTCTGATGTGCCCTAGAGATGAAATGAACCATACTCTGGCAACTTGAGGAATTTGGAAGTTTTTATCCCTTGACCTAAAGCCTCTCTGCAGGTGGAGTGTCCTGTGGTGTGTTCAGGTGGGGCTAGCAGGCCTGGAAGGGATTCTAATGTGGCTGGGGCTGTCTCTTGGCTTTTGAACAGTGGACTTGCCCTGTTGGCCTCCAGGTGTCTGCTATGCTTGCTCTTTTTGTTATTGATTGGGCCTCCTTCCTGGAATCACGTCCAGGTTCCAGGACAAAGAGGATTCACTCAGTGAAACCAGGTCTCTAGATGCTTATAGTGCTGACTTTTGGTGGAAACAGCAGGAGTCTAGCTGCTCTCAGGAATGAGATTGGGCCTGCTGCAGGGGTGTATAAGCAGTGGACCCTCCACATGATTAAGCCTGCTGCTGCCAGTGACTGTAACCTACCACCACACTCTACTCCACTGTACCACCCTTCCCTTCTCTCCTGAGACTTCTCTTGCTATTTTACCTATATCCATTCATCTCTTCTTGGTACCTTTGCCATTTTGTTTCTTTTCTGTTCATGCCTTGAGCCTATCAGTGAGGGACAATAGAGGATACAGTTAAGACCTCAGCAATTTGATTAAGATATGCCTTGGTACAGGGTTTTTCCCACTTGGCAGTTATTGAGTTTCTTGGATCTGTAGGTTTACAGTTTCATCAAATTTGGAAATGTTTCAGCCATTATTTCTTCTACTTTCCCCCAACCCTGGAGTTCCAATTGTATGTATTCTATGCTTCTTCATCTTTTCTCATGGCTCGCTGAAGCTCTGCTTGTTTTTTTAAAGTCTTTCTTTACTCTCTGTGTTTCATTTTAGATGGTTTTTATTGCTATGTCTTCAAGTTCAGTAATATTTTATTGTAGTGTCGAATCTACTGTTAATCCCATTCAGTATAGTTTTCATTTCAGATATTGTAGTTTTTATCTCTAGAAGGTCATTGTGCGCTTTATATATATGTCTTCTATTCCTCATGCTTTCTCTTATCTTCTGAAGTATATAGAACCTATTGCCAATAGCTGTTTTAAGTCCTTCTCTAGTAATTCTGTCATCCACATAATCTCTGAGTCTATTTCGATTTATTGATTTTTCTCTTGGTTATGGACCATACAATTCTTTACATGCCTGGTAATTTGATGTTAAATGTCAGATGTTAGAATCTTTACATTATTGGGTGCTAATTGTTTTTGTATCCCTTTAGATATTTTGGGTTTTATTCCAGATCACAGTTAAATTACATAAAAGCAGTTTGATCCTTTCAAAACTTGCTTTTAAGCTTGGTTAGAGTTGGAAGACTTTGGTGTAGGGCAAATCTTGCTCCATTGCTGAATCAATACCCTTCTGAGATTGCCACCCATTGCTCTGTGTATTAGGAGGTGTTTCCCCTCAGCTGGAGAAACACAAACTATTTGCCCTATGTGATCTCAGTGGATTATTCTATGTATTCCGTGCCTCGGAAATTTCCTTGCACATGGACAAATTAATACTCACCCAAAGACTTGAGGGGCTAAGATTTCTGGATTTCTCTCTGTATGTGGCTCTCTCCTCTCTGGTACTCTGCCTTGCAAATCAAATTGTCTTGGACTCCAGGGATTTTGAACCCTGTCATCTTAGCTCATTGAGACCACCAGGCTCTGCACTGCCCTCCCTGTGTTGCAGACTGGAAACTCTCCAGGCAATGAACTGGAGCACACATAGAGGTCACCTCATTACAAAGAGAAATATGACCACTTTATTGTGGAGAAACGTGGCAGGCCCCAATGTGACCATGTGATCAAGGTAACATCATTAGTGATGAGATGGGTGGACACCATATGCCCCTGATGTGCCACACAGAAAACCCAACATAATTTCTTGGGTTTTCCTTCCAAGAAAGCACAGCCTGAGTCTGGTTGTTCAGAAATGAGTGTAAGGACCACTCTCTATAACTGCTTGGACACAAGAGACAGGGAAAGACTGAGGAAGTCTTCCAGATTGTAGGAGACTGAAGAGGCAAATGACTAAATACGACATGTGTTCCTTGCTGAAATCCTGGACCAGAAGGAAATCCTGACCTTGTTGGGACAGTTGGAGAATGTGATTGGGTCTGTGGGTGGGATGGCAGTTTTGCTTTGATGTCAGCTTCCTGACTTGGAGGCAGTGTGATGGTCATGTAGGCGAGTGTGCTTGACTTTGAGAAATACACACTATGATGTTTGGGGGATATGGGCCTCCTGTCTGCAACATCTCCTCAAATGGCTTAGAAAGAGATTGATGATAATGATATATAGACACAGAGGGAGAGAGAGGGCAAACGTGGGGAGGTGTTAACAGTTGGGGAATCTGAGTGAGGAGGACGTGGATGTCCTTTGTACGTTTCTTGCACTTTCCTATAAATTTGACAGGAGAAATAATCAATCGGTAGGACCGAGGCTGGGACGTATAAGTCACAGGCAGAGTATCAGCTCATGAAACACCCTGTGGGGTGGATCTATATTAAATCATCACTGCTAATGTAAAGCCAGCCTTGACGCAAGAGATAAAAGGGTCAAGTACTCGGAAGTGACCACCATCACTCCATTTCTAAATGTCAAGAGCATTCATCATTGATAGAAGTCCATTTGAGACACCCTGATCTAGGTGAGAAAACAGACGCCCCCCACCCCCTGCACTAGGTGGGGTGTTGACTGCTTGGTACCCTTTGAGCCAGAGGCTTGGGAGTCATGGCTGGAAAAGTAACAGATCTGACACCTTGTGTTGTTTGGGAGCTGTTTCTTTGCTCCTCTAGGGTACAAAATGGAAGACCTTTGGTTCCTGCTCAGAAGAGAAAGGAAAGCTGGGCTATTGGCTAGGTGGGAGGTTGGGGGTCAAGGGCTTGGTGTCTGGACCCAGGTGTGGACCCTATGGAATCCCAGCCCTGCCACTGACTAACCCGGAAGTCTTGGGCTAGTTACGTACTCTCACTTTGCCTCAGTTTCCTCCACTGTGAGATGAGAGAAATGACCATGTTTACTTTATGGGGTGGCTGGGAAGATCAAGCACATTCATTCACTTGAGGTACTGAGGATGATGCCCAGCACGCAGTGGGGGCTATGCTGGTCTCTGCTGTAATTATTCCCAGGACTCAACACGGCCATCGAGCCCCACCTTCTGAGGGTGGACCAGGCTATGGTGGCCGCCTCTGCTAAGAAGAGGGAGGAGGGGGGATTTCCTGCCCCAACCCCCAGGTGAGTGGTTTCTTGGTGAAGAGGGCATTTCTGCTGGGCAGCAGCTCGGATGATGAACCTTGATTCGTGGGTTACCCAGACCCTGGTTGATTCTTCCTTTGTGCGGCCTGCCAGGCAGTGGAGACAGATTGGACTAGAGGTCAGAAGAATCCCCTTCTGGACGTCTGCCAGAGCCATGCATATGACCTCTCCTCTGTGGGCCTCAGTTTACTCATCAGCAAAATGACACAGTTGTATTAGATCAGAGGTTTGCAAACTGTGAAACCCTCAGGGCTCCCCTGGCATGCCCCTGGGTGCTGCTGGGGGGAGTTGGGAGGCGGAAGCAGCAAGCTGCAGGAGCCCCCAGACCACTTGGGCCCACCCAGACCACTTGGCTGGTGTCTCTAAATCAGGATTCTAACAGGGTTTCACGTGGAGAAATAATTCCACTACTAAACAAATTTTGAGTATCGTCAGACCAAGGCCCCTCTGAGGTTTCACATTCTAGGGTTTTCTTTTCCTTTCTTCTTTTTCAAGGAAAATAAATCAGTGACCATTCTGGGCTCTCCAGGGCCCACATGTGGTGCTAAGCTCTTAGGGCTGCTAGTAGTGGAGGCCTTCACCCACCGTCTCCACTGTCAGTCTAGAGCAGAAGGGCTTTGATAACCGTGCACACACACACTCATTACACACCATCTATCACACATGTACACACACACGTACATGCACCACACATGTCAAGCACACACATTCCATACCGCATACATGTACACATACACAGTACACATACCACACACCACACATGTATGTGCACACACAAGTACATATCACACACATCCGCCCACACCCTACACACACATACATACATACACCACACATATGCACACACACACATCACATGTTTCTATGACACACACTTGGATGTGCTTGTCCTCAGTCAACTATCAGCAGATGAGTCTCAGGCCACAGTGCTGTAGCTCAGCTGCACCTCGGAGCTGCCGAAGTCCTGAAATCTACATGGTCTGCTCACTGTATTCCTCATTTACTGTTGTGTAACAGTAAATTGCTCAAAGCTTAGCAGCTTAAAACAACAAACAGATATGACCCACAAACTTTCTGGGAGCAGCTTAGCTGGTGATTCTGGCTCAAGGTCTCTCATGAGCTTGCAGTCAAGCTGATGACCAGGGATGCTGCCATCAGAAGGCACACCTGAGCTGGAAGACCCCCTCCTGTGGCTGAGGGTGGGAGGCCTCAGTTCCTTTGTGGCTGGGGGTGGAAGGCCTGGGTTCCTCCTTGGCTTCCCTGCCACCAGGACTTCTGCATAAGCTGCTGAGTGCCCTCAGAATATGGCAGCTGGCTTTCCCCAAAGCAAGTGCTGATGGGGAGAGATAGAGATTCCATCACAGAAGTCATACTCTTTTATAGCCTGATCTCAGAAGCAACAGAGCTTCATGCTGCCATTTGCTGTATGTCATTTGCACAGACCAACCCTGGTACAATATGGGAAGGGCCTACACTGAGGTGTGGATCCCCAAAAGCAGGAATCATGGGGGCTCCTGGAGGCTGGAGACCACACTCACACACTCATTGAATCACACCCAGGAATCTGCATTTCTTTCTTTCTTTTTTTTTTTTTTTTTTATGAGACAGAGTCTCTCTTTGGCACCCAGGCTGGAGTGCTGTGGCACAATCTTGGATCACTTCAACCTCTGCTTCCCAGGTACAAGCGACTCTCCTTTTTCCAGATTCCCCTAGGAGATATTGTGCATCTAGCTGAAGACCCCCAAATGGAAGGGAAAGCCCACATCTAGCCTGGGGACCTCCAGCCTCCTATGGGAGTCTTGAGCCTGTACAGAGATAGGTGGGCTTCCTAGAGACTTTCTTAGACAAAAATCAGGGTTGGCCTCCCCTCCCCACCTGTAAGCTAGAAGGAAAGAGGGTGACAAAGGGAGGCTGGCCTGAAGCCCATTGCCCACCTGCCCTCTATTTCTGCATCCCAGAAGAAGATGGGCATAAAGATCCTACCAACTGTGTACCCAGCATCTTCTCAACCCACAGAGCCCCAGGCCCCCATCTCCGGCCTCTTCTGTCCCTGTTCAGACTCCTTAGTAAGCAGGAGGCTTTATGATGTTCCCAGTACCCTCACCAGCCTCTGTCCTAGGCTCCCCTGCCATCCTGTGGCCCTGCCACTCCCTCCCCCTAATCTTTTCTTCCATCTCTCCTTGCTTTCTCATGGGCAGTGGATTCCCTCTGCCTGGAACCTCACTCTCCTGTTCTCTGCCTGTTCTTGTCCTGGCTCAGGACACCTCCCATTCAGATGCACAGGACAGAGTCCGGCATCCATCCACCATTTCCCCAGAGCCCCTGCCCCCATCCCTTTCCATGGCTCCCACCATATCGCACCTGCTTATGTAACTGACAGACTCCTTTCCTAGACTCCAGGGTGCCTGAGGGCTGGGCCATTTCCTTCATCCTCATAACCCCTGCACCAGGGGCTCTAGACTGAATGCTGCTGAAGAACCTGCCTTCTAGATGCGCTGTTGTGTTGTCTGGAGCGTAAAAGAAAGGCAGGAAGAAAGGTAGGATTTGTGTCTGTCCTGACATTCAGCCTGTCCCCCAGCTCCGAGTTTCTCCCATCACTTCCCAGCAGAACCTCAACATGAACCTGGTTATGCTCTTCTTGGTGTGGTTTCTGGGGCGCATTTTTTTTTTTAAAGAAAACAGGATTTTTCCATCCCCTCCTGTATTAGACACTATAGGCCATGACGTGATACCAAACAAACCCCCACATCTCAGTGGCATCACACACAGAATTTTATTTCTAACTTCCTGACATTCTGCTGAGGGCCCAGCTGGTCTCCAGGACAGCTCCTTGGGGACTCCACGGTCCAGGTGGATTGTGTTCTGTGGCCCTGCCATCTCAATCCATGGTATCCAGGTGGCCCTGGCAGGGGCAAAGAGAGCGTGGCCCAGCATGGCTTTGAATATGACCCAAAACAAACTGTAAACTTTCTTAAAACATTATGAGATATTTTACAGTTTTTTTTTTAAGCTTATCGGCTATCGTTAGCGTATTTTATGTGTGGCCCAAGACAATTATTTTGGTGCGGCCCAGGGAAGCCAAAAGATTGGACAACCCTGCTCTAGGTCTTAAATGGTTTGGGCCAGAAATATCAGCTCCGCTCAGAGCCCATTGGACAGAACTACTCACATGCCCCGCCCCCCCCCCCCCCCCCCCACTGCAGGGCGTGACTCTCCTGCAGGCGAGAGGGAAGAAGGGGAGCTCACAGCTGTTCTGTGAGATCCAGGTGCACCAAATCTTCCTCTTTTCTTCACTTGCTCACAACTCGTCTTCATCGACAAGTGCTCTGCCCCAGCCTTTCAGAGAGAGAATTGATTGCATAAGATACAGCTCCCCAAGAGAAGCACAGCCTAACAGAGGAACTGAGACGTGCGTAGATTACACACTGCATTGAAAGCTGTGAACGCCGACCAAGTGCTGGTGCCTTGCCCAGGTCACAGTCCCTGCAGGGCAAAGTCTGGTCCTCTCCCAGCACACCCTACCTTCCTCCCCTGTGCTGCTGCAGGTCCTGCAGTCTGGGGCGTGAATAGTGGCTGACGACAAAGCAGAGGGCCCCAGTGGACCCCACACTGAATGCCTGGTGAAGATCTCCTGGGAGCCCCAGCTTATCTCTCAGTGGGTCACACATGGAGCACTTGCTGCAGTGAGTGGTCTTAGGAGGTGATGCCTCCGGTGTGGGTCAGATGCTGACATCTAGGTGTCTGGCCAAGCTAGGTGACACCAAGCTAGATCTGACATCTAGGTGTCTCCAGCCAAAGCCAAGGCCCCTATCCCTGATGACCCCATCTGGCTGTGTTTCCACAGGGGGCAATGAATCCCGGGGTGAGTCTCACTGCAGTGCTGACCTCAGGGACCTTCATCTCTAGGGCTGCTGGACTCAGGCCCTTGGAGCCCCCCAAGGATGTAGGGCAACAGGGTAGACAGCAGGTGTCTGTGTCCAGGACTCACACCGTACCTCTGGGAACCCTGCTGCCAGGAATGCTTCTGCACCCTGCAAAGGCATTTAGTGAGCTAGTTAAGTGAAGAGTCTATTGCTGGTGTTAACGGTCCCCAAGGCCTTCCTTCCCACACTGGTGGCTTGGGGGAGAGGAGCAGGTACCCCGGATAGGAGCTAACCAGTAGCCAGGTTTTACGGCATCCACATGGCGGCAGCCTCAGGCGAGTTGAGCCTGGCATTGCTCTCCAAGAACTCTGATGGGCTGGGGGAGAGGGGATAGCCGCAGGCTCTGGTGCTGGGCCATGGATCCAGGGTTCAATCATGGTTCTGAGTGTTGAAGCCATAGGCTAAGGCAGACGCTGAGACACACACTCGGGCTCACACTGCGGTTCCAGGGAAGCCCCAAATGCCATCCACGAGGCTGGTGCACTGGTGGCATTTTTGGCGATCTCTATCTCAGGAGTGGAGGGGTTGGCCAGGCTCTCACGCTGGCAGTGATGTGGCAGCCCAGCCCCATCATTAACAGTCCTGCTCTGAGTGTGGCCCCAGGGTCGGGGCCTGCTGGAGTTGAGGCCAGGACAGGTGGCTGCATGGCGGTGTCCTCCCACTAGAGGGCACCAGCGCACCGCTCTGCAGGCTCCAGTCAGGCGCTTGCTGTGGGAAGTCCCCGGATCCCAGCGCCAGTCGCCAAAGGCGTCTTCACCCGCCATGCCTCCTGCTCAGCGCCGCACATGCACATTGTCCTGAAAATGATCCCACTCAGTGCCCAGGCCCTTCCTTCCCGCAGCAAGGGAGAGGATGGGGAGGTGCCAGAAACAGCCACACTCAGGAGAATCGCGTCAACGTGGGAGGTGGAAGTTGCAGTGAGCCGAGATTGCGCCGCTGCACTCCAGCCTGGGCGACAGAGCAAGACTCTATCTCAAAAAAAAAAAAAAAATAGCAGCCACACGAAGGTGTAGGGTCTGTTTGACCACGTGTCCTAAAATATGTCCTGTTTGGCCACATGTCCCCTGCTAGGTCAAGGCATGACATTCCTCTAGAGGACCCGCCCCTCCCCTCGGGCCCCTGGGAACAGGCTGCTTCCAGGAGGGCGGCACCGGCCGGGAGGGAGGGCTGCCTTCCCATGGAGTTGGTGGGGGGTGCGGGTCACACTGCCCACACCAGGGCTGCAGGGGGACACCCACTGGGGAGGGGCTGGGGGAGTTACAAAGTGTGGAAGGATGGGCGCTGGCTGGTGGGAGATGGAGCTGCATAATCTGTAATCCATAGTCTAAGCCGAGTTAACTCACTAAGTTCCGAGTTAACTTTCTAAGTTTGAGTTAACTTGACTAATTTCTGAGTTAACTTAAGTTCTGAGTTAACCTGACCAAATTCCATGTGAAGGCAATTGCATACCCTGCCTTCACCTCATCTCTGGTCTGAGCCGTCCCCCCCTCCCCACCACTCCCCAGGACCCCTTTACCCTGAGGTGTGACTTGAGGAGTTTCTCCAGGCACGACTGGCGTGGGAAAGACAGTCTCATGGGCACGTTATCCCTGCCTCCGGGTGAGCATTAGGTTTCCTCAGGTTCCAGGGCACCGGTCCCTCCGCCTCATGGAGAAATGCCACCTCCCTGTCCCATACGCTGCCCTGTGCTTCTGTGCCTTAGACACACCCCCTTGAAGGAAATTGTTTGTCGAATGATCCAGTGTCCTGTCCAGGGCTTTCTGTCAGGACGCATTTTGGTCATTACCCTTGAATTCTCCCAGACGAACGTTCTATCTGCTGTCTTTGGTCTGACAATAGGAGTTGTCTAGCCCAACCGACTTCTCTTTTTGCCTGTTAGGAAATTTTGAAACGAAACCAAATTCTGTGTCTGTTGCTGTTAGTCATTAGATGGCTCCGACCCAGCAGGGCCAGCTCCCCTGCCCCCACGTTGCTGGCCTTGTCCAGACAGTGCGACTCGGGAGCCCATTGCTGTGAAGGGGGTTAGCGCCCACGCTGAGCCGTGGATGCCAGTAGGTCAAGTGGGACTTCTGGCCTTAGGAATGTGCCCAAAGCACTCTTCACTGAGGGTCCCCAGAAGACCCCGGGGACGGGAAGTGGCTTTCTGGCCTCATGAATCTGTGTCCAAGTCCAGCCTTCAGACGGGAGATGGCCAAAGGAAGGGACAGTGAGAGCTGGTGTTTAAAAGGATTAATACCTCGTTCCTCTGCCTAATCCCAGACAAGGACAGAGAGAGATTCCTCCCCACCCCCAACTCTCTAAAGAATCCGAGGGACAAATGAGCTTTCAAAATGAAAATCACGGCTCCATGAAATGACACCCAAGTGTCCCCTACTCCCAGAGGAGTGAAAATGGTAGCCGATGAGGAACGGCCTGGCTGCCCAGCAGGTGGCGCCATTGCTGTTTGGTGACGGGGGTCCTGGGCTGGGACCAGGGCTGGGGCTGCCCCACAATGGGGTTGAAGCTGTGGTAGCTGGGTTCCCAGCCCTCCAGGTGGGAAGGAGTGACTTTATTGTTCCCTAGGGCTGTGTCAGCTGTTGCCAAGTCTTCTGGAAGCTTCCAGGACATGCTAACTCAAAGGCAGAGGATTACTAAAGTGCCCCAAGATGCCCAGAACAGAAAACCTGAAAGCCGTGCCCCACCTCGCCGCCCCAGGCCCTGTGCACCCTGCAAGCGTGGCTTCGTGTCACCCCGTGGTCCTGTGGAGGTGAGGTCTGGCCTTATGCACTCAGGCCACCAGTACGGATCAGGCATCTCTCATAGGCATCGTCTATAAGACAGTGTCTACAAGACAGGACACATCCCACGTGCCGTCTTATAGCCATGATGGACTGAGTTTCAGTGCAGGTGCTGGCACCTGTCCCATAGACAGGGACGTGGTATTCTCCTCATGTTCCCTTAATGAGAATTCAGCAAGGAGCATAATGCACCAATAGTGACACTAGCGAGCGTTTGCAGAGTGTTTTCCGCGTTCCAAGAATTAAGAGGGTCCTTGCTTTTTCTAGTCTTACCCTCACATTGTCCCATGGAGCACGTGCTGTTAATAGACCTCACTTTACAGGCCCATGTCTTTGGTCAGATGTAGCCTTCTCAGTAAGGCCTTGTGAACGCTCCCTCTGCCCCTTGTCACTGGATTCTTCCCCCCAGCGCCTATCGCAGGCATGCTTTATTTCTTTTGTGTCTGCATTCTCCCAGTAGAGTGCACCTCCCCCTGGGGCACATCCAGGGGCCCATTAGATATGGGTTGAGTGACCTGCCCCTGCCCCAGAGGGACTCCCACCAGACCCTAGTCCAGAACTTGTGCCTCCAGCTCAGAGGCGGCCATGATGAGCACTGTCTGAGCTGCAGCTGCATATTCCGTCTCTGAAGTCTCACACGTACCCAGGGAGATGTTTATTCTATTATTATTTCACAGATTGGAGAACTGAGATCAAATACCTTGCCTCACATCACAGAGTTGGGAGAGCGGGGATTGGAATCCCGACAGCCTGACTCCTCTGGTACCTCTTTCTAAGGAGGGAGGATGAGGAGGAGGAGGTGCTGGAAAAACATTTTCTGATTCCAGGAGACGGTAGTCACGTACAGCAAGTTAGAGGTGAATGTCATTTCCTTAATAAGCAAGAACAAGAAAGTGGATATCTCTGTTTTTCTCTCTACGGCTAAAGGCAATAAAAATGGAAAGATAAAGAGAAAAGCCTCTACTGACAGCTTTGAAAGAGAAAGAAATATGACTTTTTCTTCTTTTTAATCAGACAGGTTTGTAGTGGCCCCCCCCATCCCTGCTGGTCCAAGATAATATAAAGTCATCAAGGAGGGGCACTTATGAAGGGGAGCCCCTTTCCCTCCCAGTCACCTCCCCACCCCCAAGTGCTTCCTCCCTCAGGACAAAAATAGGCGCCCATACAATAAATGGGGCCAGAAGTCCTCCAGTCCTCGTTTCCTGTCTCCAGGTAGCAGGTCCACTGGGAAGGGACAGCGTGCTCTGTGAGGCGAGCCTATATGTATTTTTGGTTATTTGTGCATCTTTTTTTTTTTTTTTTTTTTAAAGAAATGATTATTCTAGAGGTGAAGGCTTTTCTTGGTGACAACTGGGAAAGTTCCTTGGGAAGAGGCCCCGTCCATATCTAGATGGGGTTCCCACACAGGCCTCCCACACGGGCCTCCCTGGCTTACTCCATGCGGGGCAGGAGGCAGGGAGCTGGGACTGCAGGCAGCCTGTACTTTCAAGGCCGGGTGGGGCAGGCTTCAAAAGATCTGGGCAAGTCTGCCCACCCTCTAGTACCACCTCCATGATCCAGGCCATGGCTGGGATTTAAGGGATTGGCAAACTGGTTCACAGACCAAGTCCATGTTTTTGCAAATAAAGTTTTATTAGAACACAGCCACACCCATTCATTGGCCCCCTGTCTGTGGCTACATTTGTGCTGCAGTTGCTTGTCGTATGGACCCTATCACTGGCAAAGCCTAAAATATTTCCTATCTGGCTTTTTACAGAAAATGTTTGCCAAACACTTATCTAGAATATAAACAGAAAAAAACAAACAAACAAACAAACAAAAAACCCTGAGGGTTAAAACAGGTGGCAGAAATCCTAAAGCTCATTCCCTTTAGTCACCCGGGAGCCCTTCTGCTGTGCACACAGAACATTGAGTAATTCACCTGAAATGATTCTCTTCCAGCTTCCATTTCTTCTGCTATAAAGCTGGGGGTCATATACCTGATCAACTAACACTGCAAATCTGTGCTAAGCGCCAAAATATAATAAAACAGGTCATATAATGACAGGGATTGGTGACCTTGAAAAATACTCTACAGATGTGGCGTGGCCTCATGAAGGGTTATCACATCTGGAAGCAGGCAGAGAACCGGCAGGCTTGGCAGATAAGAACCGTGCTTGAAGATGGCCCAACAGCTTCCTTCTTGGGTTTCTTAGGGGTGGGAGATGGAGGGCAGGGACTCTGTTGGCTTTCGCCAGCTCCTCCTGAGACTGAGACCTGAAGAGTGACTGTCTTCCTGCCGCTGACCTTAGACAAAAAAGACTGTTGGGGGAGTCTTCTGCTCACCCCATTTCTCTTTCCTCGTATATCCTCCCCTTTTCTTGCTGAAATCTTCCCCCACTTTTATGGCACTGTTGCAGTTTTACCTCCTGCATGAAATTGTTCTGGATAAATCAGACCACATCAGCCCACAGAGGTTTCTGGGTTTTGGGGGAGTCTTGATTCTAGGCCAATTGTGAGAGTTTCCCCTTTTTTATGCCTCTCCATGCATTTGTGCCTCCTGGAGGAGGTAGATGTGGACCTGGGCCTTGGGGGATGGCCGGGGAGCGGAGGGGGACCTATAGGGAGGAAGAAAAGTGTGGTCAGGAGAAAAGGAGGCTGTGGAGAGTGTGGGAGGCGTCCTCAGGAGGGGAGTCTATAAGTAGGGAAAGCAGCTGGGGGCAGCCCTGGAGGCCTTGGGATCGGAGCAAACAGGGACTCAACCGAATGCTCTTGAGCAAAGAAATGCAGGATGGAAGGAGGATTCAGAAGCCCAGGGACAGGGCCTGACCGGTCCTGTGCCCTCCTCCTAGAGACTAAGGGAGTTTCCAGGATCTCCCTCCAGGGGCCAGGGAAGAAGTTTTGTTATTTGTTAGGGACAAAGGCTACAGCCCTTTAAAAGTAGGACTCGTCCCCAGTGGAGAGGTCATCTGTTCATGCCCTACTTTGGGCCAGACCATACCCAGAATCCCTTGCTGAGCACCAGAGGGCTTAATCATTCAGGGAGGGCAGCATGGGACAGGGAGCCAGGACAGTAGGCTCAAGGAAGGCCAGATTGAGGACAGCCTCCTTCAAGGTCTCAGCTGGGCCAAGGCCATCACACAGACAAAGAGCTGCTGGCCCAGCCCTGCTGGAGGAATGAGCTCAGGGTGGAGAAGAGGCCAGCAGTGGTGCCCAGCAGACAGTGAGCAGGCCCGGGGCTGGCCTGAGTGGCCCTGCGGTCAGGTGCTCAGAGGCAGGCCCACCCTGCACACATCCACCCGCTATGATGAAAGGGGTCACACAGCCCGCAGTCCTGCTGTCCCTGTCCTTCAGCAGTTTCCAGGGGCTGGTTTAATCCTCCTGCTCCCTGAGCCAGTTTGGCGATGCCCTTGGTGACTTGGGCCAGGCCTGGTTGATGGAGATTGCTCGCTGGTCCCGCATCTTCCTTCCTCTGTCCTTTGTGGAAGGAGCCGCCGGGGCTGGGGGGAAGAGGAAGGTGTCGCAAGGGTGTGAAGCATCCATTATTCCTTTATTAGCCAATGTGCCATTTCTGGTCTCATTCTCCTTCCTGGCAGCAGTGAATTTGGGGGCGGAGAGGCCTGGTTATTTTTGTTTACCCCAGCTTCTGTCACTGGGAGCAGTGGTGGCGGAGGGGGCAGGGACGGACAGGGCTACGTGCTCTCCAGCAGGCGTTTGTGAATGGGCCTCGGCTTTCAGGCTGGCCCGCCGGCAGGCGCCCGCCTTCCCCCAGGATGCACTGACTCTCACTGGCTGGATGGCATTTTTCCAGCATTGCAGCGGCCAGGCGGGAGGAAGCTTTCTTCTGGCCCAAGAACAATACCAGGTTCAGCCCAGGGACCTCCCTCCTACACCCTCTTCCTTTCATTGTGAGCTGCTGCACAATCCAAGGCCCCTCTGCTTTGCACAACCAGGGGGGCTGAGGGGGGTCAGGCCCTGGAGAGATTCGCAGTGTGTGTGACACTGTCAGTCGCTTGCCTCCACTTCCCAGGCTGGACCAGGGATCTGGGTGCAGCCAATGGCCAAACAGACCAAGGGTGTGAGTGGCCATTGGGTCCCTGTGCTTTGCAAGGGGCTGTATGCAGAGTGGGGTCCCCGCTGGATGCTCCCACTCTTTCCCTCCTTTCCCTGTTGACTCATAACCTGCCAGGGCTGGGAAAGACCCAGAACTTCCATGCACAACCTCATTACACAGACGAGGAAGCTGAGAGACCCAGAAAAGCAAAAGCTTGACCAGACTTCTCATTGCCCTGCTTAAAAATCCTTCACTGATTCTCAGGGCCGATGGAAAAGCCTGGACTTGCCTCTGTCCCCGGTCCTTCTGGCTTACAGCCTTCTCTCCTGTGACTCAGACTCTGTCTGTGCTCTAGCCTTGGTGACCGATTTCCCGGCCCCTGATCCAGCAGCACCAGTTGGCTTCAGTGTCCCCCAGTGTCCTTCCCGCTTCATCCGCCTGCCTGCCTGCCCCACACCTGTTTGTTGTGTTTTGTTTTCTTTTGTTTTGTTTTGTTTTTGAGATGGTGTTTCACTCTTGTCACCCAGGCTGGAGTGCAATGGCACAATCTTGGCTCATTGTAACCTCCACCTCCCAAGTTCAAGCGATTCTCCTGCCTCAGCCTCCCCAGTAGCTGGGATTACAGGCGTGTGCCACCACGCCTGGCTAATTTTTGGGTTTTTAATAGAGATAGCATTTCACCATGCTGGCCAGGCTGGTCTTGAACTCCTGACCTCAGGTGATCCTCCTGCCTCAGCCTCCCAAAGTGCTGGGATTACAGGCATGAACCACTGTGCCTGGCCACACACCTATTCTTCAAAGGTCCTGCTTAGAGGTCACCTCCTCTGTGAAGCCCTCCCTGATAATGGACTTTCCCCATGCCCTGCAGTTCATTGACTGACCTGGCTCCTCCAGCACTTAATATATTCCTAGAGCACAGCTGCCCCTCCACATCACTGATATACATGCGTGCCTGTCCCACACATGCATGCCTCCCTGAAACACACATGATCCCGGGAGCTGAAAGCATGTCTTACTCACCCCTGCAGCTCTTTGCACAGGTTCTCAAAGTGTGGCCCCTGATCAGCAGCAGTAGTATCACCTGGGAACTTGCTAGAAATGCAAAGTCTTGGGTTCCTTCTTCACCCAAGTGAACCAGAAACTCTGGGAGAGAAGCCCAGTGGTCTGCATTTGAACAAGCCTCTGTGATACTGATGCATGCAAGAGTTTGAGAAGCACTGCCTTAGGACATACTTGCAGGCCACTGGCTTTTCACCACTTCTGGATAGATTAGGGAGTTGCTGACGTCACCTTCCCCTGTCCCCTTCTATGTGCTGCTGAGATTTTTGGTTGGTTGTTTTTTACTATTATTTTGCTCAAACGAAGGACAAAGAATTGTGCCCTGTTTGACAGCCCAGGACATGGATTTGCAAAGGGTTAGGTGATTCAAGGATGGCAGGGTACCCCAGGCTCCAGCGCCTGCTCCTGTCACTGGTCATGCCTCAGAGAAGCCCTGGGTCCCGACAGCCCTGGGCAAGCCAGTGAGGATTTGGGTTCCTGGGAGGCTCATTCCCTTTGCACCAAAGATGGAAACCTCAGCAGAGTCCTCAGTGATGCTGTGTATTTCCAGGTGGTCAAAGCCAACACCCAGGGTGGAGATGCGGGGGCAACCCACCCAGATGGTGAAGCCCTGGGCTCACATTCCAGATCTTCCCTTCCTGCCACACGGCTTTGTGTGTGTGGCAGATGAACCATTGCAGCGTGCTGGGCAGAGGCTGACAGTGAGAGGAGTCTGCTCGCTGAGCGCAGAGCCTCGGCAGCGGCGGCTAACACCGATTACACTGGGTGGCGGGAGGAAGCCTCCCCGGCATAAAGCAGCAACACAAACTCCACTTTACAAAGGGAAGGATCCAAAGTTGATATTACATCGACCATAAGTAAGAACAACAAGCAGTAGCGGGCCTAGCTAAACACACCCCAGAAAGGCTACATATTGTGGTCGTGTCCAGAAAACAATTCTGAACTCCAGGAAACCCACAGGAAATGATGGCCTGTCCCTTGAGCCCCCCCAGCTTGAAGTGAGACCATTGTCCCTCTGAGCCTCAGTGGTCTCACTTTGAGCAGGGGGCACAAGGGACAGACCACCATTTCCTGCCCCCAAGCCTCACCCTCCTTCTGTGAAATAGGAATGCTGGGCCAAGTGCTGTGGCTCACACTTGTAATCCCAGCACTTTGGGAGGCTGAGGTGGGCAATCATGAGATCAGGAGTTCGAGACCAGCCTGAACAACATGGTGAAGCCCCGTCTCTACTAAAAACACAAAAATTAGCCAGGTAGGGTTGCACATGCCTAAAATCCCAGCTACTTAGGAGGCTGAGGCAGGAGAATCGCTTGAACCTGGGAGGTAAAGGTTGCAGTCAGCTGAGATCATGCCATTGCACTCCAGCCTGGGCAACAGGGTGAGACTATGTCTCAAAAAAAAAAAAAAAAAAAAAAAAGGAAATAAGAATGTTGGCCTTGCCCTCCTTCTGGATCCAAGCCTCCATCTTCCTTGCCCACTTTTGCGGTGCTCCTGGAGGAACGAGCTCTGATTATTAAAGCATTAGATGTAGTCTTTTGTTCGCCAAAGACCCTCTTTGTTCCTTTTGGCAGGCTACCCCCGGAGAGTTCAGGAGGAAGTTCTGCCCCCAGAGGTCTAGGCCCTGCGCTCTCCAGAGTGAAAACCTCGAGGAGTGTTTTCATTACTCCTGGGGCATTTGGGTCACTTTTCCCTGTGGGTTTCCTGGAGTGTGTCTCTTTTGGATCCCAGAGGTCCGTCAGCCTGGCCAGGATCCAGGGAGGGAAAGTGGTGGCTCCTCCTCTGCTGAGACCAGCAGGACACCACTGCGGCCACCAGCCCTGAGAATTTGGGGCCCAGGCTTCCAAGTTCTTACGGGGACCCAGTTACTACATGAGGCCCAGGGCTGTTGGCCATGAGTTCTGTGTGGAGTGGCCACCGTGGCCTGGGCTGGGGTTCCCCTACATGGGAGATGCTAAAGCGTCAGGTGGGATGGACACTGCTGTGGCCTCATTGCTGAGGTGACTGTTAGAGCAAATGACTCCGTAGCCACTTGCACCTCATGTGTTTGTGGCTCTGATTAGATCGTCCATCCTCAACTTGGTATAATGTGGGCCACAGGTACAGGTGGGATTCAGAAAAGGGAAAGGAAAAGGTGGGGAGGTGGGCCCCAAACACTTGAACCATCTACCCATTGTTTCAAAATAGTACCTGTCTGTAGTTTTTTTTTTTTCTGAGACTGAGTTTCATTCTTGTTACCCAGGCTGGAGTGCAATGGCGCGATCTCGGCTCACCGCAACCTCCACCTCCTGGGTTCAGGCAATTCTCCTGCCTCAGCCTCCTGAGTAGCTGGGATTACAGGCACATGCCACCATGCCCGGCTAATTTTTTGTATTTTTAATAGAGACAGGGTTTCACCATGTTGACCAGGATGGTCTCGATCTCTTGACCTCGTGATCCACCCGCTTTGGCCTCCCAAAGTGCTGGGATTACAGGCGTGAGCCACCGTGCCCAGCCCCTGTCTGTAGTTTACAAAAATTGAATGATGCTGAAAGGCTTATGACAGAAAATAGCAGCTTTCCAGCCCCTTCATCGTCAATCGACCAGTTCCATTCCTCAAAGCAACTACGTACCTTCACTTTTTTCACTAAATTTTTCTGGTGGTACTGCCATATTTCAGATACAGATATCTAATATCCAATATTTCTAATATGTAGTATAATATTCTTACACTGTTCTTTTTAAGTATATTAATGTTAGTGATTTCCTGCTGATTTTCTTATTAAGACAGAGACGAATTTTGTCCTATACCCCATCCTCTCAATAGAGTTATGCCGAATGTTACTTAAATGTTTAATCAGATGATTACTTCATTAATGAATCCTACTTTCCTTTTATTTATTTTGCAAAAATTCAGACTCACAGAAAAGTTGCAAAAATAACACAAAGAATTCCTATACCGTTCTCTCAGTTTCTCCACGTTAACACTTACCCGTTCCTGCTTTATCATTCTCCTCATGTAAATTTTTTTTCTTAATGGCTTAAAGAGTAAGTTCAAAAGTAAGAGTAAGACATAGTGTCACTTTACCCCTAGATGCTTCAGTGTATTTATCTAAAAGCAGGGACATTCCTTTCCATAAATTCAATTTAATTATTAAATCAGGAAATTAACATTGATAGAATACTGTTACATAATCTATAGACATTTGAATTGTGTTAATTGTCCCGCTATTCTTCCTGATAGCTAAATAAAAGTTTTTGGTTTTGTTTTGTTTTGGTTTTTTGCTTTTTTAGAACCTATACAAGATCAGATTTTGCTTTTAGTTGTCATGTCTCTTTATCTCCTCAATCTTTCTTTGTCTTTTATGACCTTGACATTTTGAATAGTACAGGCAGGCCAGTTATTGTGTAGAATGTCCGTCAGTTTGATTTTGTTTGATGTTTCTTCATGATTGAGTTTGTGCACTTTTTTTTTTTTTTTTTTTTTTTAGATTGGGTTTTGCTCTTGTTGCCCAGGCTGGAGTGCAATGGTGCGATCTCGGCTCGCTGCCACCTCTGCCTCCCGGGTTCAAGTGATTCTCGTGCCTCACCCTCCCAAGTAGCTGGGATTACAGGCGCGTGTCACCACGCCCGGCTAAGTTTGTATTTTTAATAGAGATGAGGTTTTGCCATGTTGACCAGACTGGTCTCGAACTCCTGACCTCAGGTGATCCTCTCCCCTCGGCTTCCCAAAGTGCTGGGATTACAGGCGTGAGCCACTGCGCCCCGCCAAGTTTGTGTACTTTCTAAGGGAATACCACAGAAAAGGTGCTGTGTCCCTCTTAGTGCAACTTTTGAAGAGGCACAGGGGTTTTGTGATGTTGACATTGATGAACTGGTAAGTTAGTAGCTTCTAAACCTCTCCACTATAAAGTTACTATTTTTCTTTTTTTAATTTTTTTGAGACAGAATCATGCTCTGTTGCCCAGGCTGAAGTGCAGTAGTGCGATCTTGGCTCACTGCAACCTCCTCCTGGGTTCAAGTGAACAGGCACCCGCCACCATACCTGGCTAATTTTTGTATTTTTAGTAGAGATGGAGTTTCATCATGTTGGCCAGGCTGGTCTCGAACTCCTGACCTCAGGTGATCTGCCCACCTCAACTTCCCAAAATGCTGGGATTACAGGCACGAGCCACCATGCGGGACCCCAAGTTACTATTTTTCTCTTTGTAATTAATAAGTATCTTGCAAGGAGATAGTTGAGACTGAATAAATGTACCATTTCTGCTAATACTTTCACTCACAAATTTTAGCATTCCTTGATGATTTGTGCCTGAAATATCATCATGCTGATCCGCAGATAGTGGTTTTTTAAAAATTCCATCTACATTTATTAGTTGGCTTTCTGCTAGAAAGATCTTTCCTTCTCTATTTGTTTATTTTTCTTTTATCTGTTTATTTATATATGTGTTGACTCGTAGACTTTTATTTTATTCTAAGACTTATAATCCATTGCTATTATTTATTTTGATGCTCCAATTGTCCCAGTGGCAGTCCCTGCAAACTGGCTTCTGTGTATTTCTAAAATGTCCCCATTATTCTTTGAGTACTTCTTGACTTTCTGACATGAGACGTTGTTCTGCCCTTATCTGGTATTTTCTCTGCCCCAGCCCTGGACTCTAGTGTTATCTAAAGAACCCTGGTACCTTTTAATGAATGGTTCTTAGAAACCATGATCAGGACCTGGGTGTGCTCATTGCTGCTCAATTCTCACGTTTTTGACTCTCTCCTCTCTCATTTCCTGAGTGCCTGGGTCCTCAGATCAGAGCTTGTCTTGCTCTGCTTCTTCAGAAATAAACCTTGAGTCTTTTGCCTGGGAGTGGGGACCGAAGGGTAGTTTCCTGGCTATGTGGAGTGGGAAAGGGACTTAGGGAGTCTCACATTCAGAGACTCTGCCAAGCTTTGAGTCCTTGGAGATTTGCAGCCTCCATCCATGCATTTCTCATCAGTATTCCTCTGCATATAACTTAGGTTGCACCTGTCCCCAGGCTGCCACATTGCCCACTCCTCCTACATTTATTTTCTGTCTTTGCAAAGTTTGTTGAAATCTCTTTTCTTGATCTCTGTGCTTGTGGGGGTTTATAAGTTTTTGTATTCATAAGAGAGCGGGAGTTGAACTGAATGCATATGGTCAATCCTGTCGAGTCAGAAGTCTAATTTGGTTGGATTTAAATAGTTAGGGAAACAGGAAGAAGGTTGGAAGACTGAGCTGTGTGTGCTTGTTGAGAGGAGCGACGGGAGCAGATGGTGTCGTGTGGGAGTCCGGGATAAAGCGATCTGTCCTCAGAGTCCAGGCAGGAGAACTGGCGAGTGGCTGAGGCCCTGGCCAGGTTGTATGGAGAGGATAAAGGGGGTGCAGGATATACCTGAGGGCCAGTACGGAGATTTTTTTTCTTTGCTGTTGTTCAGAGAACTCTAGGAGGGGACACACACACACACACACACACACACACACACACACCCCAAACAAGGGATGGGTAGAGTGAGCAGAGTATAAGCCCCTGGCCAGTCATCTGAGGGGCCTGGGAAAATCTCTGCTAGGATTCAGACCTTACAAAGATTCAGACCCTACACAAGAGCTGCCAGGGCGAAAGTGCTCTAGGACTCAAGGATAAGGCTCTATTGTCCTCACCCGCTTAGGGTTCCAGCCACACCCTGCCTAGCTTTGTATTTGCCCCTTCCTGATGGGAAAGACTCTTCCTCAGCAAGCTTCCAGGGCCCTGGGAGCAGGGCTCCTGTCCGACACCACCTCTGAGACAGCACGGACACACGGTTGGAGCTCTGTCAATCACAGAACCACAGAATTGTTGCTCAAATTGCCAGAGCAAATGCAAAGCCGACTGTGTGCAAAGATGTGCCTGAAAGCAGCCTCTTCAAAACTGCCCTTGAGAACTTGCAAGGCACCAGGTGGTTGCTGGCCTCTCTGTCTCTGCAGCCACCTGAGTCCCGCTGCCCTCTGGCAATACTAAGAAATGTGGCCCCCACCTCCTGTGGTGGCCCATCCCCAGAAGGTCTCATAGAAAGTACAGGCTGTCCTTGCCTTCTGCCAATTCCCATTTCAACAATCCACGCATTCTGCAGTTCCTGAAAAACGCTTGTGTAGAACTTCTGGTACCTTTCATCTCCTTACATGGGAGTTCCTGCTTATTTCTGGAAATGTTTAAATAAGCAAGTCTACACTTAAGGAAAGTCAAGACAGTTTTTCCAGCGTAACACATTGCACCCTAGTGATAAAAAGGTAGAAACCTAAGAGCTTAGTCTGGTTGATGCAAGGCTAGTCTGCGCACGGGTTTGTCAGCTGTCCCTACTCTAAAGAACACAAAGCCCTGAAGGGCAGGGGCTCTGGGCACATCCTTATTTCCTGGAAGTAATAATAATCCTTTTCCAGCCAATCACATGCGTGGATCCCTCCTTCCAACACATTCTCGACCCCTGATGTGGAAGATAAAGCTGGGTATGCTTGCGATGGGGCTGGTGAAAAAGACAGGGTCAGATGAGGGCAGGCTTAGGTGTAGGGGTGCCAAGGATGGGTACCTAGGCCAGCCAGAAAGAGCGCAGGAGACTTAGCTGTCTCACCGTGGTGCCTGGGTAAGGAGCAGCCAGCATTGGCTGGTGGAGCAAAGAGATGAAATGTCCCCTTTGCATGTATCTTGAAAACCACCTAGTCACCATTCTAAACCATCCGAAACACTCCCTTCTAAATAAGGGAGCCAAGGCTTCCAGTGGGGAAGGGCTGGGTGGGAGGCCACACGGCTCACTCAGCCACTGATGTGGGGCCCAGGGTCCCTCGGTCACTGCTCTTCCCAGGCATGCTGCAGTTTCTTTTATGATGAATCCAAATGATTGGTCCTTGTACAAGGCTCACAGGACATCTGTTTAATAACGTATTCTAGAATTTCCTAGAGATCAGCATCAAGTAGGTGTCTTTGAAAAGGCTTCATCACTGAAGCATCTGCACAGAAAATGTTCCGTGGAGAGGAAAGAGGGGAAAAAAGAAAGGAAATGACAATCAGCTGCCTCTCTGTCTCCGCACACGTTCCCCTCTCTCATGCAAGGGAGAACTGCAAGGCCACATAAGCTGCTAATGGCCAGAGGCTTCTGGGGCCCCACTCCTCAGCCCCGCCATGTCAGGGCACAGAGAGGTGAGGGCCGTCCCGAAGGACACGGTGGTGTTTGGGGGCCTTCAGATACACACCATGGAAATGGAGGATTTTTCTGCCACAGCGTCTGGGCATTCCGCACTGGCAGGTGTGCCCTGTCCTCATTGGTCTCTGTTCTGTGTGCTGAGCTGTATGTCAGGCCTGTGGCTTCCTTTTTCATCCCTGAAGAAGGCCACTAGCCACATGGCAACTGTTTGCAAATGAGAAAGAGGTTCCCCTTCCACAGCACAGCCTCTATCTGATATTGTCATAAAAATGGCTCGAATCTATGAGGACAGAGCGGCCGGGTCACCTCCCAGGGTTGTTCAAAGCATGCGGAAGCAGCAGCCTGCTCTCATTTTAAGCGGATTTCACATGCAGCAGCTTGAATTGAGTGCCTGGGTCACTAAGTCATTTTCTAGAAGGCCAGACTTTGAGTTGAGAACATTTCCAGCTACAGAGAAACCTCCCTTGAAGGGCAATATCTAGCAGCCAGGAAGACGAGGTTCCTCCATTCCGTTTCTAAAGGAGGATGGAGTCACAGGTCATAGGAGCCTTTACAGCTATCCATACAACACAACCCCTTTCACTCTGCACTGAGCCAAACTCAAGCCACAGTCCGCAGCAGATGAGCTGAATTCTAAGGCTGTTGTGAGTCAGAGGTCGCCATATACAGGAGAGAGATTCCTGCTGTCCAGGAGGGGCTAAGTGCAAAGGTCAGTTTCAGGGAAGAAAAGGTCTCTACCTTACCCTACCACAGTTAAGTCTCTGGGCAGTGGGTCCTGGGCGTGAGGCACTTTTAAAGCTCCCTGGATTAATCTGGCATGCAGTGATGGCTGAGTCCCTCTGCCTTAAGGTATTAGGGGTTTATCCCATTTCCCCAATCCATGGGATGTTTACATCATAGAAAAATAAATAGCCGGGACTCGATCCTAACTTATAAAACATTCGTTCAGTAGCTTCTGTCTTCTTGAAATTAATCACGCCCAGCCTTGTGTGGCAATCATGTATTTTCTCCTGTCCTATAAGAAGGTAGGATTCCTCCAAGCAGGGTTCATGTCTTCTTTGCCACTGCATTTTCCACAGGTGATGCTCTATCCCTCATATCCACCTCACCCCATCCTTCTCCAAAACTAGTCAATTTCATTCTAAATCTTGTTTTCTTTGGGAGTTTACAGACTTTCCTTCCATCCCCTACGGTTTCCCTAACTCCTCCGCGTATCCTCCTTGTCCCTTGACTGTTGTGACAGCCTCCTGACCAGTCTGCCCTGGGTTTGGTTTAAATCCCCTAAATCCGTTCACCTCTAGCATGACCTACAAAGTGCACGCATCTAGATCGTTTCCTGATTTGCTCAAGCCTGTCCTCACCTCCCATCACATGGAAGACAAGCTCCTGTCATGCATGGTCACCCCAAGCCAGCCCCCGCATTTCCTTCCCACCTGGATCCCACATTTTCCCTATCTTGCACCCCATGTGACAGCACACTGGACTAGCTGTGGGGCCTGGAGTGCAGAAGGGCCAGGTCTGTCTTCTTCTGGCTGACCCATCATGACCCGATGCCTGACTCAGGGATTGGCTGTGGAAAGTGGACCACGAACACGTAAGGAACGCACTCACAGCAGCCCTGGCATACCCTGCAGTGTGCACAGGACCCAGAAGGCATCCTCCAGGACCCCAGAACTCGGGAGTCTCCCCTGCTCCACCTCTTCTAAGCTGCAGGGACTTGACCAAGCACCTTTACTTCCCCGTTTCCTCCTATCTAGGATGGGGATAATAAAACCTCCTCCCTGCAAACAGCATCTCAAAGGCTGTAGTGAGAATCAAGCAAGACAATAATGGAGAAACCCCTTTGAAAACTCTGAAGTGCCAGTCATTAAAGGGCTGCAATCAATAGGTATTGCACATGGAGGCTCCTGGGGCCCACTGGGACCCATTCACCACAAGCGTGGTGCACGTGCCTGCGAACAGGGCAGACGAAGTGGCTGCAACACTGTCTTCTTCCTTCAGTATTTTTATAAAGGGAATCAGGCGAAGGAAATGTCTGGGAATAGACAATCTTCCTAAACTCTCCCGAAATAACTTAGTGGAAACAATTGTGGTAACGTCCACTCCGCCAGTATTGTTTCGGTCCACTGTAGTATGGAAAAGTCTCCCGGCATTTCCAGCTCAACTGGGAATCCACTTGACGTCCAGGGGTCTGAAAACAAAGGGATTGTGCCCAAGGGCCACTGTGGGTGTTCATGGCCCACTGGTGCTGAAGACAATTCCAGGGCCTGTGTATAGCTTAGCTCTTCCTCTCTCCCTCCCTTTGGGGGACATATGTGCTGAGGGGCTTTGCATTTTCCCATAGATAACTTTGTGGGGGTTGTTACCAAAATAGTTTGTTAGAGATTACACTTGAGATTCTAGACTTCCCTCTGGTCAGTTCTATAGCCCAGTGTCCCGGATTCGAGGCCTCCCAATGCTCAGTGACGCTTGGCCACCCGCACCAGATAGAATCAGTCCTCCCCTGAAAGGGATTTCTTTCTTTCTCTACCTGGGAAAAGGTGCTCTTGCCCCCAGGCCTTGTCTGGTCTTCCTGTCTGCCCACTGCTGCTCTTGTGAGTCTGTCCTCCTCAAAGAAATTGTCCAAGCGTCTCTGCTCGCTCCTGTCTCCCGTCTCCCCTTTCCCTCTCCCTCCCACACTCAAGTGGTGACACACAGCACTCCCCTGGCCTGTGGGACAGAGTCTGAAGCCATGGAACCTTTCTTTACTCCCTCATCTATTCTTATCCTCCGCCGCACCCCAATTGCTGCCCCAGATTTTCCAGGACATTCCTATTTACCTGCCGTTGTAGCCTTTTCTTTTTTTTTTGAGACAGTCTCACTCTGTCACCCAGAGTGGAGCACAGTGGCATGATCTCTGCCCACAGCAACCTCTGCCTCCCAGATTCAAGCAATTCTTGTGTCTCAGCCTCCCAAGTAGCTGGGATTAAGGTGCACACCATCACGCCCGGCTGATTTTTGTATCTTTTAGTAGAAACAGCGTTTTGCCGTGTTGGCCAGGCTGAACTTGAACTCCTGACCTCAGATTTTATCCTTTTCAAAAACCCAAGCTTGTTAATTGTCTCACTAAATGTGACTTAATTTATTTTTGTAAAACAAAACAAAACAAAAAAAAACCCCTTGCTCCTATTTCTGGCTCACCATACATGAAGATCAGTTTCCTTCTCGCCTGTATCTAACACTCCCCACCTCTCAGCCTCCAATTCTCCCGCAAAATCCCTCTCATTTCCCCCTTTTTGTAAGAAGTGTTTTCTAACCATTCTGCTGGGACATTCTAGAATCTTTGCTTTCTCAGAATATTGCCTCATCACTTCTCAAAACGTTATGTCCATTCGAATATCATGCGGATCTGGTGAACGTGCAGCTTCTGATTCAGGAGGACTGGGGTGGGCCTGAATTTCTGCATCTCCAGCCAGTTCCCAGATGATGCTGATACTACTGGTCCACAGACCACACTTGGAGTAGCGGAAGACTGCAACCATGGTTCCCACGTTTTGCTGCACGTTGGGATTACGTTGGGATCATGTGGGGAGTGGGTTAAAAGAGACTGGTGCTAGTCCCCCATCCCTAGACACTCTGATGCTTTTAACATGAAGCAGACCCAGGCATTGGGATCTTAAAATCTCCCCAGATGATTATACCGTGCAGTGTGGGAACCACTGCCTTATTGGATAAAGTGAATATGGCTAAGCCTATTATGATTTCACCTGTGCTTACCTTGTCTCCCTTGATAGACTACAGCCCTCTCTAAGGCAGGACCTGGTAAACATTTTGTTTTGAGCATTGATAGATGGACCAATTGATTGGATATTAGGCCTTTACGTGCTTCTCTGATGATGAATCAGTGTTAGTAGAGCACGTATGTATTGCCAGTAGAGAAATGTACTAGATTTCAAGAGGGAAGTAAGAATGGATCTTGCCAGAGCATGGCGAAATCTGCTCGGTGCCAGCGTCAGCAGAGGGTGGCCCAGGCTGTCCTGTGTGATGGGTTCCAAGGGTTCTGGGCATGTTTTCTGCCCTTTCCCACCCGCAAGAGGAAAAAGAAATTCTACCTCGCTGGCTTGTTTGTTCTAAAAATACTTACTTTTTCTCCTTTTGGTCTAAGGCAATGGTTCCCAACTTGACCACCTTTTAGGCTCACCTGGGGAACTTTTAACATCTTTGAAGCCCAAGCTGCACCCAGACCAGATGCATCAGGGTCTCTGGAGTAGGACCTGGGCATGAAGATGTTTTAAATGTCCAAGGGGCTGTCACTGAGCAGCCAGGGCTGAGAGCCACCAACCTCAGGTTTTTATTGGTTTAAGTGTAAATATAGCCCCTTTATCCTCATCTCAGGGGAACTGAGTTTGTCAGATCCTTCCATGAAGGAGTAGGGGAGAGAGTGTGAGGAGGCTGGGTACCTATCCAAGGCAGAAAATCAGCGCGGAGTAGGGAGAAGGGCCCAGAGAGAGAAGACTGCTGCCAGACGCACCAGGTCTCCAACACGTCTCCAGGGCAAGGCTCTGTCAGCCATGATCCACAAGCCGAGTCCCACCCTCTACCAGTTTTTATAAATAAAGCTTTATTGGAACACAGCCACACGTCTCTAGCTGTTTTGCTATACAACTGCAGAGCTGAGTTATTGTGACAGAGAACTTATGGCCTTCAAAGCCTAAAATACTTAGTATTTGACTCTTTACAGGAAATCTGCTGACCCCTGCTCTGGAAGGTTGACCTGCATAGACTCCCTAACTGCAGCTTATGCTTTGGTGCATATGTTGGGAATTTTTAAAACCACATTTCAGACTTTGTGTAAATTTTTAGTTGCTCTTAAAACAGAGCAGTGTCCTGGTGGCTGTGCTGAAAATAAGTCCTGGTTGGCTCCCCTCACTCAGTTCTTGGGGTGGCAGGTGCCGCTGTTGCCACCCTCTGGTCCCAGGCACTATCTTTGGTTGCCCTAGGGTGCCCGGCAGATGTTACTGTCTTATCTGCAGGCTGTGAGTTTGGGGCTTAGGAAGCCCCACGTCAAAACCTGATAGATGTAAGAAGTTAGACACACTGGCTAGGAATGGACGGCCCTCCTGCCCAAGGACAATGAATTCAGGCAAGGAGGGCTGCAGGAGGGAGAGGCTCTGGAGACAGAGCGGGGAGGGGATGAGAGCTGCCCTCAGTCAGAGCCACAGGAGCCCTGGGAGTGGAGGATGGCCAGGAAGCGCCTGGAGACTGAGCCTCAATATCCTGAGTCCAGGCTCTCAAATTCTGCCCCATTCCTTCTTGAGTCACCGCTGTGCCCCTGAAAGTAGGTCAGATCACTGTCTGCTACAGAGCCATGGTGGGAAAGAGATACCAGCTACGTCAGCAGGGCCACTATTGCTGAGTGAGCCTGCTGGCCAGAACCAATGGCTGCCCAATTTAAGCCAACCCATAAAGACCTTTTTATGTGCTGCAGACTCTTTAATGGGCTGCATCCACACAACCAAAGGTTAGCGCTGCTTTCTGGGAATAGAACAAGTCATTGAATTTCTGAAGTGATAAATTTCAGTATAGTCAGAGAGCATGGTACAACCATTATCCTTAAAGTATCTGGGTTCTCTCATCAAATTAACAAGTTGGAGTTGATTGCCTAATTTACTAAAGATATTTGGGACAGGACGTATAATTTCCTAGTACACTTAAAACACTGTTCCATACGGAGATTTTTCTGCATGCAAGCAGTTTTTTAGGAACTCATCTTTGTCCATCTAATCTTTCTTCCTAATTGGAAACCTCCATAAGACCTTATCCTTTGTCATTTCCACAAATTCCTTATGCTTTTTAATTTTTGACCACACACTTGTCCAGGAGATCTATTATTTTCTTATGGTACTGATCAGGTTAACGGAGCAGCACAGCTGTTTGTTTCTGAATTTGGAAGGAGGGAGAGGGAAGAAGTGAGGTGCTCTGGCACAGCCCAGTTACAGAGACCCTGTCAATTTATGCATTCAATGCTGGACTTGTTTACAGAGTGAGTGCCCATTACAAGTGGGGCTAACCCTTTCTGTAGCATGTTTAAAGCCACATTCATTATTCATCCATTCATTTGCTCACTCTATCTATCAGTCAGCATTTGTTGAGTACTTGCTGTGTGACCTTGCTGTGCAGAATCATTATAATGGAACCTGGGGGAACCCACGCACACACTTCGGGATGGGTACTTGCTTGCGGTCCGTGCTGGGTCTCATGACTGACGCTCTTATGAGCATTCAGTTCAGTTCGATTCTGAGCCTCATAGGAAGAGGATTTGACGTTAGAGAACTCTGAGGTGCCACCGTAGTTCCATTGCTTACTTGCTGTATTTCTTTAGCCCTGCTCTTCAATCTCTCTACCCCTCCTTTTCCTCATTTGTAGGGAATGAATAATCCTAGTACCTACATCTCTGGGCTATTGTGAGGCTTAAATTAGTTACTGTATCACAAAACTTTTCACCGAGTGCCTGCCTCCATACATGATACATCGTTGCTATCATTATGATAGCTCATAATCCACGCAGACATCATTTGGCTCCTTCTATGGTGAAGGCTTTCTGAATACCTTCCAGGAAACTGGCATTGCTCACTCAGGAGAAGGGAGCCTCTTTATCGGGCAGGACTGGAGGGGAAGGAAAGAGTTCACAGGGAGCTTCCTGCCATTGTTGGGCCAGCTCCTCCGCATGTGGCTTGGCTCAGGGATGCCCAAGCCTGGGCTTGCTGTCTCCTTTTTCTTTATCTTCTTGCCACCCTGAGGTGTCCTGAGAGGAGCCAGTAGAACCTTTTGAAAACAGCCAAGGAATATCACAGGTCTGGCAAGCTTAGTGCAGGGGCTCTAACCATCTCCCACAGATCCTCTCTCTCTCTCCACTTCTTCCCCAGCTGTCAGTCTCATCAGCATCTGCAACATGTAAGGTGTGATTCTGGAGGTGAAACTTAGGTCTCTGACATGGGGTGGGGGCGGGGTAAGCTTAGGAGTCCCTTGAGTCCCCGAGTCTTTGCCTTTGCTGTGGGCTCAGGTTTGATCCAGAGTTTACTTTGACCTCCAGCCTTTCACATCAGTAGACAGCACAAATCCAGGGCAGAGAGTCCCTGTCTTCTACAATCAATGACCATAACCCAGTAGGGGCATTGGGTGGGACCCCATGTTGATGCTGACTGGGGTCACCATTTGGGCTGCCCATCCATCGCAGGTGGAACTCCTGGTCTCACCGTCCTGCCTGTGTTACTTTATGTGACCCCTCCCGACATATTGCTCTCCTATGGGTCCTGACACACTCCTAGTCTGTATGGCTTGAACTCTCAGGACCGGGGTCCACTTGGACCCTCCTCTTTGTAAGTTGGTCTGGCTTGAGCAGTTCCCATTTGGGTTCAGCAAATATGTAGTCCAGAACTGGCCAGGTGTGTTCCTGTCTGTCATCTCCTTTGGTTTTTCAGCATCTCATTTAATCCTTACCATGAAAGGTAGGTATTAGTCTCTCCATTTTAAGGCAGAGGTAAGTGAGGCTTAGAGAGGATAGATGAGCAGTGTGGGTGCCTGGCCGATGTGCCTGCTGCCTTGCTGTCTCACAGAAGTGAGACACTTGTTACACATGTGCGGCCTGCGGAGCTACGCAGTGGCCTCGGCATCTGTGCTGTGTTGTCACCGTGCAGCCAGTGAATGGCCACTTTGGTCCTTGGAGAGCTTACAGTTTCACTGAGGCCTGGGGGATCCAGGTCTTTGTTACCTTTTACTTTAACTGAAGGAGACACAGCAATCACTAAGCACTGAGCCTCATGGTTAGGGGACATCAAGGATCCTGGCTTCTTGCAGAGCAAGAGATATTGCCTGGCTAAGGGCCACAGACCCCTGGGCCTCTGGGTCACCTGTGAATGCTCTTGGTCCCCAGTGGATCCAGTAAGAACGGCCGAACTCTGGCCTGTTGGGACAGTGGTCATCTTAACTTTTTATACAACAAATAATTATTGAGGCTCATGGTATCTAAGGCCCTGTGCCAGACACCGTGGGGCCTACAGAAGTGAAGGAAGCATGGCTCCTGAGCTCCTGGAAGTTTGTAGCTTGTTTGGGGAGGCAAGTATTTAAGTAACTATCTAGACCATTCAGACAGCAGGATGGGGTACTAGGAAGTTTGTCCAGTGTGTGGTGTGACCAGACGGATTCCTTCTCATGGAAACTGGGCTCAGCTTTCCATGGCAGGGGCATTTGCGCTAATGGCAAAGGCTGCATAGGATTTTAGGGGTAAACAGAAGTGGGAAGATGTCCCAGGCTGGAGACAAAGCCTGGAAGGAGGGGTTGAATGGCAGGCACACGGGGACAGGGAGGCCCAGATGGTCCTTAAAGATTAGCGGCTGACCATTCTCCAGTCTAACTCCAAACAGCAGGGCAGGAACCCGGGTCTCCTGGCCCCCAGCCCAGTGCTCCTTCTGCTGCATTGCCGTAAATAGAAATTTAGAGTGATTCTCAAGGCCAGAGGAGGCTGGGGGGCAGTGGCTGAAGCTTTTCCTCTGGATGGGCTGCTCCTGAGAGATGACATGTGAGGGGGTGGTGAGAAGCTAGAAAGCACCTCCCCTGTTGGGGAGGGCCCACATTTCAGCCCTCTGTCCCTCTGGCACCAAGGCAGAGCTGCCCCTGCTGGTTCTTGGTCAGGCCCGTGATGCAGCCAGGAATACTGATCATGCCATTACATCCTAGCCCTTGAGTCCATCACCGCAGCCCTGCAGCCCTAAGGCCCAGGATCTGATCTCCTGAGCCTGGCTCACGTACTCCGACCTTCCAGGTCAAGCGTGGGGTGTGCCCAGAGCCAGGAGCCATGTGGCCTTGCAGGACAACTGTCTACTCCTGACTCCTGAAAGTCAACTCAGTGGAAAACTTGGCCATCATAAAAAAAAAAAAAGAAAAAAAAAGGCCAGCTCCCCTCTGAAAACCCTATGGACGAAGGGAGCACTTGAAGGGATAACTGAGGGTACAGGGGGAAAGTGACGAGATGCTGCTTTCCTGGCCTCTGCTATTGGGCAGCTGGGTGATTCCGCTGCAGGGGCTGCCCTCCTGGAGCCTCTCGCAGGAGACGCCCCGGCTGCATGCCAAGCTAGGAAGTCCCAGCAGCTGGCACGGGACTCACTTCTGTCCTGGGCAGGCAACTTCGGTGTTAGGAGCCGCCAGTGGCTGAGGACTGAGTGGTCATCAGTCAATGGGTGGCCAACCTTTGCCCACTCAGCCAATTGTGTTGTATGTGTGTCAGCAGCCCAGGGAGGGCAGTGGCCAGGGGCAGGAGATTCAAGGAGCAAACGACCAAAAAAGCCCCTTGTGTACCCTTCAAAACCAAAACTCAACAAAAACTGGTTATGGCCGAAGTGCCATGAGCAAGAAAGGAGAGTATTTGGAGAGCCTCGTACTTGACTTTCATGTGGGGGAGCTGACAGCTGCTGCGGAGGTCCGCGGCTTAGGCCAACACAGGTGAAGAGGTTTTCCACTGGCATGTAGCAGAATGAGAAAAAACAGAGACTTCACATTTTGCTTGAGCTTAGATTCAAGTAAAAATGATCACCGATAGTCAAAATTACTCTGGAAAACCCCTGAAATTGCTTATGACGTTCAGAAGTCTTGGTCGGAAGGGCACAGACTGTTCAGTGTTATGCAGAGGCCACTCAGCCTGCGATGGGGTCAGGACCTGAAGATCCACCGTAAGTCCAAGATGCCCTGTGTGTGGGGAGCACAGCAGGCAGTGTCCGCACACCGTGCTCCCACTTAACGATTTTTTACTCTATAATGGGTTTATGGGGACCTAATCCCGCTGTAAGTCAAGGAGCTCCTTGCAATTTGTGATGGGGTCATGGCTTCTACTGAATGCCTATCACTTTCCTGCCATTGTAAAGTTGAAATTTGTTAGGTTGAGCCATCATAAGTCAGGGACCATGTGTATGCATATAAATGTCTGATATATACTGTGTTGTAAAGAATACATAAGCTCTGGCCAGACTCAATGGCTCACACCTGTAATCCCAGCAATTTGGGAAGCTGAGGGGGGCAGATCACTTGAGGCCAGGAGTTTGAGACTAGCCTGGCCAACATGGCAAAACCCTATCTCTACTAAAAAAAAAAAAAAAAAAAAAAGTTAGCTGGGGGTGATGGTGCACACCTGAAATCTCAGCTACTCAGGAGAATCCCTTGAACCTGGGTGGTGGGGGTTGCAGTGAGCCAAGATAGTGCCACTGCTCTTCAGCCTGAGTGAGAGAGAAAGACTGTCTCAAAACACACACACACACACACACACACACACACACACACACACGCTCCATATGGGATTTAAATTGTATTTCTTTTCAGGTATGTGTAGATGAATCTGAGTAAGTTAGGCAAGTCCTTGACTGAGACACTGTTGTAAGGGGCATTCTATGGGATCGGGGAGTGAGGTTTTCATAGAACTGACACAGTCCATGTACCAGACTGTCTTTTATTTTAAAGTTATGTCCTTGATGAAAGGATGGTGCTGGTAGATGAGATGCCTTTAGACAGAGTGAAGACTAATAAATCTCCATTTTGTTATTTATTTATCTTGAGACAGGATCCACCCAGGCTGGAAGGCAGTGGCCCAATCATGGCTCACTGCAGCCTTGACCTTCTGGGCTCAAGCAGTTCTCCTGCCTTGGCCTCCCAAAATGCTGGGATTGTAGATGTGAGCCACCACACCTGGCCTAAAACGCATCTTTTTAAAGAACAAAAATTATATACATATATTTATTTATTTATTTATTTTTGGAGACTGAGTCTCCCTGTGTTGCCCAGGCTGGTCTCGAACTCCTGGGTTCAAGTGATCCTCCTACCTCGGCCTCCCAAAGTGCTGGGATTACAGGCACAAGCCACTGTGTGATTCTCCATTTTTAAATTTACTGGTTCATGAAATTTGAAATGTTGTGCACTGCTAATTTAGGCCTACTACTTTATTTAAAGTAAAGAAACTAAGCTTCACATATTGAAGACTAAACAGAATAGGAATAACCTATTTAATTTTTTCTCTCTCAGCCTTGGATCTTTCCCGATCTTTTCAACCTGGTCGTTCTGGTCTGGCTCACAAGTCACTTTCTTAAGGAGGACTTTTCTGATGCCCTAAAGCATTGTCCGCTTCCTATGGTTTGGTTTGGTTTTGTACACACTTGCTTCTGTTTGAATGACCTTGGTGTTTTTAGCTGCAGCTGGGGCCTGTCATCTCCCCCTGGTGGAATGGAGTTCTTCTCTGTGGCCCAGGTCACTGTTGCGTCCCCCATACCTATCTAGTACAGCTCCTGGCACTCATAAGCCTCAGCAGAAATGTGTTGCCTGAATCAATGAAAGCACGATTGGCTTCCTGGAGGACGGTGCACGTTTCAACCCTCTGTCCCTCTGGCACCAAGGCTGAGCTGTCCCTGCTGGTTCTTGGTCAGGCCAAGGAGAGAGGCCCTCTCTTTCCCACTGTTCTTGTCTGTGTTGTGGCTCAGCTTCTTAGATACCCCCGAACCCCTGGTACCTGACGGCCCCAGCAGGCTGGTCAGATTCAGCGTCTCACTCGAGTTTCTTGGGTGCCGCAGCCTGAGGTCATCAGAGCCTTTGAGTAACATTCTGGCCTGGAGCAGGTTCACAGACTGGCTGCTCCTCTGGGAGACAGGCCCCTCCCTTGCTCTTCAGAACCTCCTTCCAGCTTTCCCTCCTCTCGCTCTACGCTTTGCCAGGAGCCCTGCGATGAGATGAAGGGAGAGATCAGGAAGTGCCAGTGTGGGTCTGGGGCCGGGGGCCGGGGGCCAGGGCTGGGTGGTACAGGGTCTGAGGAAGCTGAGGTTACAGGGACTGTTTTGGCCTGAGAGTATCCTAGACACAGCCTGGGAGCTCAGGAAGTGGTTAGTTGATTGATACAGGTGTGGCCACGTTCTAGCACGGTTTTGGGGTTTGTACTCTGCTTCCCAGCAGGTGCATAGAAGCCACAGATGCAAGCACTTAGGAAGCATCAGGTGGAAGGCCTTCCCAGCGCAGGGGCTCCATGCGCAGTGGGGTGTTCTTGAGCTGGGCTGTCAGAGTGCTGTATATGCCCAGCCATCTCATTTAATCCTCGTAACGGTCCTCTGATGTGTGTATGCTTCTTTATTACCACCACTTTCTAGAAAACTAGAAGCATAAATAAGGCAGGCATTGCTGCCAGCTCCTATGGTAAGTGGCAATGACGGCATCTAACCAAACTGTTTGACACTTGATCTCTGCTCAGGCCTCCCGGATCTGCATTGCTGCAAAGCCCCAGCTCTCACAGGTACACGTGAGCACACTCCACGCTGGCTCAGCAGATACCGAGAGGCAGGTCCCACTGCTCTCTGGAGCTCCTTCATTGTGGCATCCTTAGACATGCTGATATGGTTTGACTGCATCCCCACCCAGATCTCATCTTGAATTGTAATAATTCCCACGTGCCAAGGGCTGGGCCAGGTGGAGATCATTGAAGGGGGATGTTTCCCCCATGCTGTTCTCGTGATAGTGAGTTTCATGAGATGCGATGGTTTTATAAAGAGGAGCTCCCCTGCACACGCTCTCTTGCCTGCCACCATGTGAGATGTAACTTTGCTCCTCCTTTGCCTTCTGCCATAATTGTGAGGCCTCCCCAGCCATGTGGAACTGTGAGTTCATTAAACCTCTTTTCTTTATAAATTCCCCAGTCTCAAGTATGTCTCTATTAGCAGCATGAGAACAGACTAATACCCATGCCCATGGCCTTTTCAGCCAGCTCTGACTGACCAGCACAGAGAGCGAGACAGTGATGATGAACTTGCCCATTCACATGAGGTCTTGGAGCCTTCCGCCTGGCACAGCAGGGTACTCCTCAGAATCTTAGCATGGCTGTGGGGCTGGTTTAGGCAGGGGCTCCCTCCCTGCTGCCCACAGATGCCCCTGCCCTGCACGAGTGTGATTACTGCTAGTTTGTCTAATGAGCTGCAGCAGCGTGTGCTCAGAAGAAGCAGAGCAGAGCCTCTCAAGTGTGGGCCATGCTGCTCTCTAACCTCAGAGCCTCTGTTCACTTCGAGGGGTGGCCTTGGGCAGGTGTCCCTTCCTCCATGGCTCCTTGGACCTTGGATGTCCTTCCATTGTGACTCCACTCAATTTACGTGTTTGTTTTCCCCAGGGGCCCATGCCCCTCTTGGAGACATAGGCAGACTCTTGTCTTCCCGGGTCTATACACGGTGTGCTCACAGGACACCGCGGGCATCCTCTGAGGGTTTGTTGAACATCACTGCTCTTCTAGAGTGGGTGGATGCTCAGTTCCTATGATGGCCTTTGAACCGACTCAAGTACCTAAAACTCTTCACAAAGTTGCCTACTTCTCAAAGCCTGTCATTTCCCCCTAAGAGGCGAGAATGCAAGCATTGCTTTGCCTTCGCTTGAGCTTGCTCTCTAAAGTTCTTGAGGTCCTGGGTCTTATCTGTGCTGCAGACACCCCACTTTGGAAGGGTCCAGGATGCAGGCCACAAGTGTCTCATCATGCCCAGGTGGTTTCTTCAGGGGCTGCAGAACAGAAACTGTCATTCCTCATGGCCCCTTGTACCTCTCACATTGCTTGGGCCTCTTTCTGCCCCTGATCTGCAGCAGCTTGAAGACATTGCCATTTTCAGTTCAGAAGCACATCCAGGGGCCTTGGTAGATACCCACTATTCAGGGAGTGGAGAGTGTCTGTCCACTCCAGTTCCATTCTCTCGTGACTGTCCCATGTCCATGAGCAGCATGAACATCGTGAGCCCAAGTGGCCTGTGTTCAAGACTGTCCTGGGCTTGTGACCTAGAGAAGGCCCACAGCCTTTTGGTCTCATTTGGTCTTTGATACAGAGTCACAGCCATCCCTGCAGTGCCTCCGCCCCCACAGCCACACACGGAGGCACGGCCTCCCTTCCCTGCACTGCTCTGCCTGCAGAAGGGAAGCCTGATGGTGGTAGTTGAAGGAGCGGCATGTTACTAATTGTTTCCTGTACATTTTACTCTGGATAATATAGAAACAATCTAACATTTTCCCGCTTGTCCTTAGTCCCTGTTCTTTGCATCAGTGTCCTCACCTGTTTTATCTGTCTGTTCAGAAATTAGTAAGTGAATCTCATGTGTGTTTGACATTGCCTGGTGGATTCCTCCTGACTTCCCATGGAGGGTGATAACGGAGGGGCCAGGTCTGCTTTCCATGACTTCCTGGATACGGACACCTAAAGTTGTATCACATTAAATTGTTTAGGATTTTCTTGGTTGCAAGTGACAGAAACCCAACTCAAAGTATTTTAAACATAAAAAGAATTTATTGGCCTGTGAAATCAAAGAAAGGCTTAATAGTTGTGGCAAAGAAGGTTGGAAGAGCAAATATTTTCATCCTGATTTTACACAAGAGAGGAGAGGGCAGAACGAAATATTAAAAGAATTGTCCACGGTGATCCAGGCTTAGCGACAGCCAGGACCCAGGTCACCCAAAGGGTGTGTGCAATGTATTATTCTGGACTCTTTAGGCCATTACAGTAAGAAACCCCACTGGAAGGAAAAGGGGGAAAGGGGTGATTATTGCCTCAGAGCATCTAAGGAAGTCTTGCCTGTTCCAGAGACGCAGCCTCTGGAGCCACAGTGCCGTGCAGAGGAGAACCACCCAGATCTAGGGCGCATGTCATGGGCTGTCACTACAAGGTTGCCCTGGGCAAAATAGTCACGTGTACTTTTAAGGGGGTCATGGGATCCGCTGAAACCTATCCAGGTTTCCTAATTGAAGCCCTTCTAGAGTAATGTCTAGCTCATTGTGCAGCTAGCCTCTGGGACAGTATTAAGAGCAGAGCTTTACAGAATGCATAGTTTTAGCTTTAAAGCTGCATAGCTTTACAGAATGCAACGCCCCAGGGCACGGATATGTGGCAGATGGAGGCAGGGTATTGGATACCAGGGCTCGGCGGCAGCCTCCAGAAATTCCATGTCTACTGTTATCTATGATTTTATATTGGAACTTCAGCTAAGGTATGTTTTTAAAAGGTCTCTGCTGATTAAAAAATAATAAAGGAAAAGTTAGAAAACCACAAATTTAAACATGGGTGAGCCTGCCCACTCTCCCCCACTTTCCTTTCTGAAACAGGTCAGCTTCTCTGAATAGCTGTGCAGCTTAGCGATTCCAGGAATTTTAGAAACATTACCTATTTATTTCTGCTTGGACGTGACCCACACATCCTGCCCACGTGGAGGGAGACCTTGGTAGGATAACTTCTTAGAAAAAAAAAAAAAACATGAAAAACCATGACCCCCAGCAGGAGGAAGCCTCTGCTGGTAAGACAAGCTGATCTCAGAGGAGCTGTGCTTGGGATTTTTATGGTTCTTTAACCAAGTGCTGTGGTTCCTTTGTAGTGTTCATGCTTCGGGCTGTCTCCCCAGGTTGGGGCTAGAGATGGTGGGAGTCTGCAGAGTCCTGAGCTGGCAGGGTCTGGACTTGGCCTGAGGCTCTGCCCTACCTCCATGGGGCTCCTGCTCTCTGGGTGTGCCCAGGGAGTGACAGAAACCTAGTGTAATCAATATGGAAGCTTGTGAAGAAGAGGAGGGGGACTGCAGTTTCCAAGAGGCCAGGGTAGAGTGGATATCCAGGGGCAGACAGGTGGTCAGCTGGGAGGGAGCAGGGTGGGAGCTGCAGAGTGTGCCTGCTGAGGAGCCTCGTGTGGCCACCTCCTGCCTGAGACCTCCCTCCCTTTCCTGGCCGGGGCTAGGATCCCCACCACTGCACGCTGCACCATTTCCTCGCAAAGGCAGTATTTAGTGTAGTTGTTTTTAACTCAGCAGGAGGAAGACTTTCTTGTGTCTGTGTAATGCTTTCTTATTTTTCAAAAAGCTGCTGTGTGTGAGACAGAAAGATAATAGACCTAGAGTTAGTTAGGCTTGGATGATTTCTATCGGACCTAGGTTTGTGGTCCGGGGTCAGAGGTCAAAGATCATGAGACTGTCAGGAAGATTTTCCTTGAAGGTTAAGTGGATGTTGGGTTCACGTGCAATGGAATTGAGCTCTGCGGGGCATTTTGAAACCTCATTGGGGCAGGGGTAGCAGCCAGGGGACCCCATGTCCCACCACCTCCCAGCCTGTGGAATGAAGGACACGGTGGCTTGGTGGCCATGAATACCCCTTTCTGGAGAGGGGAAGGGAGGTGAGCAGGTGATCCTGCCAAAAGGGCTGTGGCTATGGTCATCTCTGGGGTCACAGCAAGGGCATGCCAGGCAGACACGGGAGACCATCTGAACCAGTGCCTGGCGAACACCAGCTCTCCCACCGCTGGGCCTGGGGGGAAGCATAGTGGTTACTGGGGGGACTGCCTGTCTCTGATTTCGGAAATGAGGCTGTGCAGGGAGGGACTTGCTCTTGGCCCCTCCCCCTCACTTCTGGAGGCCTGGGGTGCATGGCTGAGCACCACAGGGTCTGTGGTAGGGCGGGAGAGAGCTCTCTGATGCTCCCGGGGGTTGGCCTCCCATTTCTGCCCCGGTACTGTAGGCCATGTGACATTGCCATTGGGACCCTGTGCCTTCGAGCTGGAAGCACAGGCTTCCTGCTAACTCACTGGGCTACTGTGGGCAACTTCTTTGAACTCACTAAGCCTTCTCTTCCTCTTCCATAAACATGGGCTGAAATACAGTGGAATTACCTGGTGAACACTCAACATATACAAATTCAGATCTCAAACTCAAATTCAAATTTTGGCAAAGGAAATATACTCAGAAAATAGCCCTTTCCAGCCTGGGTGATTTTGCCCACCGCTCCACCTGGGTTAGTTTCCTGGGGCCACCATAACAAAGGACCGCAAACTGGGTGGCTTAGACCTGAAACTTCTTGTCCCACTGTTCTGAGGCAGAATTCCAACATCCAGGTGTTGGCCACACTTGCTCTAAGGTGCCAGGGAGGGACCGTCGCCCCCTCCAGCTTCCAGTGGCCCCTCAGCTTCTTGCAGCGTTCCCCCAGTCCTCACACAGCTGCCTTTTCACAAAGACATCAATCTCATTGGCCCGGGCCTCACGTGCTCACTCCAGCGTGTCCTCATCCTGACTCGATAACATCTGCAGTAGCCTCTTTCCCAATCAGGTCATTCAGAGGAACTAGGGGTTAAGATTTCAGCGTAAGAACTTGGAGACCACGCTTCAACCCATGTCATCACCCAGAGGACCCTTGGCTGCAGAAGGAGGAGGCATGGGAGAGAGGCATGGGGCTCTCAGGGTGGTCACATTCCCAGCCTCACGTGAGGACTGGCTAGAGACAAACAGCTTTTACACCAGAGGCCCCTAAGTGCATGCTGGCCACCGTACCTGGCAGGCAGTGATGGAGACAAGAGCCTTTTTCAGCCTCTGAAGGAAACGGGCTGTGCTGGACAGCTGGCAGCTCCACTGTGGCCTCCAGGGAAGCAGGTTCGTTCTTCAGGGAGGGTGGGGAATGGGGACTTCCACACCCCGATCCATTGCTGATGGCAACAGTGGTGCATCTTCTCACAGGCTAGATGCATTGGCCAGGCCACGCTCTTTCTTCCGAGGCCCTAGGGGAGGAGCCTTCCACGCTTCTTCCCAGCTTCCCTAGCTGCCAGCAATCCTTGGCGCTCCTGGGCTGGTGTCTGCCTTACTGCAAACACTACCTCCATCTTCACGTGGCCTTCTTGCCTGTGTGTCTCCTCCATCTCTCCATGTCCATATTTCCTTCTTCCTATAAGGACACCCATCATTGGCTTTAGGGCCCAACCAAATCCCATAGGACTTACTTCATTGTAACTTCATTCTATCTGCAAAGACCCTAATTCCATATAAAGGCACATTCAGAGGTATGCGGGAGTTAGGACTCCAACCAGTCTTTTTGGGGAATACAGTTCTACCTCCTACGGAGGCTAAGGAGGACTCTACAGATGGGTCACACCAGGCACTGTGGTCAGGAGCCCAGGCACTGGCCCTCAGAACACCAGGGCATCATCTGCACCCAGGGGCCCAGCCCATCTCCCCGCTCTCAGCCCATTGGCCTGCGGGTTGAGGTTGTGGCATCCCCTCTTCTCCTCTCTTGGGCCCGTGTCCAATGCCTTAGGGGTCCACTCAACTATCACCCCCTTGGCAGAACCTTTCCTCACTCTTCTCCCAAGAAGTTCCGGGTCCTTCCTCTGGGCTGCCAGAGGCACCCGTTCAATTTCAACTATGGCACATGGCACATATCAGCTTCCTTGTCTGTGTTTCCTTGAGCTCCCCTAGGCCTGGGACAGGGTCTTATTCTCCTGATATTCTGCATCTGATATGTGGTGGCATGGCGGCCTTCTGCATTTGTTGATTGAGAGAAGCAAGGGTGGATGGATGTCCGGTGTCGCCTGAACAGAGAGGTCTTCCCTGACCCCCTCTACCCCTACGTCCCTCATCCCCTTGCCCTGTTGTGTTTTGCTCCGTAGCAAAACATAATCCTTTATCATATGATCTACTTTATTGTCTCTCTCCTTTCACTAGAATGTGTGCTGTGTAAGAACAAGCATCTTGCCTGTCTGTTTCAGTACGGTATTTACAGTGCCTGAAACAACAATATGTATGAGATGGCAGGTGCATAGAGGGATGGGGGCGGAGGCATGGACGGTGGGCGGCTGGGAGCCTGTTGCCTACGGGAGGCGTGTCCCTCCTATCATAGTGTCAGCTGGTCACTGAGCCACCCGGCACACCTGCGTCCTGCTCACTGTTTGTTTTGCCCTCCATCCCCCTCCCCTCACCCCCAGACTCAAGAGTTATTACTTTTTTATGGCTGTCATCACAAGGCAGGGCCCTTGCACTCCCAGCCTAGGGTTATTAACTCTCTGGGGCTCACATTCTGGGGCCAGAGCTCTGCTGGGCCTGCCCTTAATCTGTCAGAAATACCCACCACACTGGGTTGTGAGATACCGGCCTCAGCCTGCTGTGGAATGGGCTGATTTTACATAACATGTGTTTGCAGCCACAGCAATAGCATGCCGCCCCTCCATGCCGTGTCTTACACAAGCGCTGACCTCAGGACGGGAGTGTATGCGCATGTGTGTTCCACGTGTATCTGCCAGCGCTGCATGTGGAAGGAGTATTAGCTTCCCTCCCTCCCTGGAGAGGCTTGGTTTATATAATCCACTTGTCTCTCAGGCCCATTTAGTTACCGGAAGTGGTCAGATGTTAGACAGATGGAGAACTGCAGCCAGGTCTCAGGGCTCAGGGGAGATTGGTTCTCATGCGGAGAGGTTGGGGGAAGGTAGGCAGGGCCCAGTGGGTATCCAGCCATGCCACAGAGGCACAGCTGACTCAGGTAGACCAGACATGCAGAAAGCCAGCTGCGAAACCCGAGGGCTGGCTCCCTCATGTGGGGAGTGCAGGGGGGTGGAGGGGCACTCATACCTGGACTGATACCTACATGGGGCCATTTCAAAGCACAGAGTAGAAGGATTTGCTGAGCGAAGAACTAAAGCAAAGGCCACTGTGTGTGCTTTTAAAGGATACATTTCCCATTTACCACTCAAGGAATCTATCCTTTCTAAAAAGCAAGGAGGAGTCTCTGGTCTGAAGCCAGAATACCAGCTCCCCTGACCAGGCCACCAGAAGCAACAACGTCTGCTTTTTTCCAGATTTCAGGAACATATTCGTGGTTCTTGTCATTGGGTGCCCCTTGCCTGAGACATGCCACCTTCTCCGGCCCTATTTTAACAGTTAATGTTTTAGGGCAGCTGTTTCCTTGAGAGAAAATGGTGGGGGGTGCTTCTTATTTTGATGGATCTTCTCTTCCCCTCCTCCTTTGCCTTCTCCTCTTCCTCCTCCTCTCCTTTTCCTTCTTTCCCTTTTCTTCTTCTTCCTTCTTTCTTCCTTCCTCCTCCTTTTTCTCCTCCTCCTCCTTTTTGTCTTCCTCTGAACATGTGCCATTCCCACTACCTGGAATATACTGCCCCCAGATATTTTTAACCTTCTTAATTGAGATATAATTTATATACCATGATATTCACCCTTTCATAGTGTACAACTCAGTGATTTTTAGTGTATTCACAAGGTTGTGCAACCATCACTACTATCTAATTCTGGAGTGTTGGTATCACCCCAAAAGAAACCCGGCATCCATTAGCAGTCATTCTTCATTCTCCCTCTTCCCAGGCCCTGACAATCACTACAGCTAGCGCTCGACTTACAACCTCGATTGGTTCCGACAGACCGGTCGTAACACGATTTGGTCGTAAGTTGAGTAGGCTATATGTACAGTACTGTGAAATGATGTTATAAAAAATCTTTAAGTCATATTTTATCATAATTTTCTTTCATTCTTGTTATATATCATAATTTTCTTTGTTCGTTTTATGCCATTTGTATCATCTCTACACCATTTTGTTTCTTATTTTTACATTCGTCAGGTTTAAGTAAAACACTGCATTACCAGTACAACTGGTTTAATATTTGCAAAACATACAAAATTACAAAATACAGGTGCATACAAAAATACAAAATACAGGTGTAAAAAATACCATAGGAAACATTTTCCCAATTGCAGAACATATCAAAATATATAAACATGTACGAAACATTTTATTGGCCGCTGGTGCTTGGCTGCAGATCGTTGATGTCGTCACCTGAGGCAGCAGTTGGGGTTACCAGAGTTGGTTTTTTCATAAACATGGTGAGCTTTGTCTGAATTGTATGTTTCTTTTTTTCTTCACAAATTTCACGATACAGATGAAACACATCGTGCGCCATCCGTTCAATCCTTGCAAATCGTTCGATGTTTGGGTCCATTGCTTCGAAATGTATAAGAAGTTTATTGGGAGGGGTTTGACAAAAAATATCCAAGACACAAAACACAAATTGCTGTACCGAGTCTGGGATAACAGTTGAAATGGTGCACGTGGAGATGGTAGTGCTGCCGGAAGCTGGTCCGCACTGTCGTACGCCCAGCTGGGCAACATTTGCGCTGCCAGACGTGGAGCAGCCGTGGCTAGCGATTGTGGTCATAAAGTCGAATGGTCGTAAGTTGCATAGGTCATAAGCCGATCAATACCTGTAATCTACTTTCCATCTCTGCAGATAATGCCTCTTCTGGACGTTTCTTAAACACTGAAATCATACACTAGGTGGTCCTTTGTGACTGGCTTCTTTTTCTGAACATGATGTTTTCAAGGTTCATTCGTGCTGTAGCATGGCTCAGAACTTCCTTCCGCTTGATGGCCATATAATATTCCATTGTATAGATGTAACCATAATTTGTTTATCCAGTCATCAGTGGGTGGGCATTGGGTTGTTGCCATGTTTTGGCTCTTATGAACAATGCTGCCAAGACCACTCACAAATTGCCTTACCTCTCACCAACGACTTTAACGAAGCTCTGTCAACCTAGGCAAGCTACACATCTGGTGATAGGTATGTGGCTCAGTAGAGACCACCTCCTTTCTTCTGCTGGCCTCACACTTGCCTCCTGTTAACACCCAAGTGCTCTTGTTTTGGGGGGAGAGTAGGACACACCCTGAGTTGAATGTATCTCTTGGTACTAGCTACCATCTTGAGTTTGAAGAACAAGGTGGCTGATTTTGAGGGGTTCTCAGTGGAGCATGTGTCAACACAGTGCCCCCCATTGCTTGCAGGAGGAGGTTCTGGTGCCAGCAATTCTATGTAAAAGGCCCCAGGGAAGGCAGCAAGGTTCATTCATTTATTCACCTAGATGCCACATAGGGGCTGAGGCTCCAGGTGACCTTGCAGGTAGGACCAGTCCTGGATTATTCCTGGAGAGGGAGGACCTCAGAGGGTACAAGGCTTTGTTCTGTAACCTCTGCCACTTTGTTCCACTGATTTTTGGCCTCACTATGGTCTGCCAGCCTCAGGCCAAAAAGAGCATACAATAGAGCTTCTCCATCCTCATGAGCAGTACCTTCATGAGAAGCCCTGAGTGGCCCAGCATGCCCCATCGAGCCACACTGAGTCTTGGGACAGGGTTAGTTCCCCATGGCTGCTGTCTGTGTGCGGATAGGGATGCCAGGAGGTGGGTTAGAGCCCAGGGCTGGAGGCCCAGACCGAAGAGGCTGGCACCCCCAGGGCTCATGTTATACCAGATGCTATGGCCCGTTCCCTCTGCCCAGCCTCACGTCTGAGGTCGCAGTCCAGGCCGCAGCCACCTCTCGGGGGGGAGCCTCAGCTTCCTGTCCATTGTCTACTTGGGGCACACCCAGCGTGTTCCTGAAGTGACCCAGGGAGGCAGGGAGGGAGGGAAGAAGGGAAGGGGGCCAGCCTGGAGCCTAGTCAGGGTGGGAGAGGGGAAACGAGAGGGGAAGACTTGGTGTTTTTCCTTATTTGTGTTTTGTATTAAAGAAAACAAATAATATCCTTTGAGAAAACCATTAAACAAAGCACATCCTAAGGCCCCAGAGGCCCATTGTGGCTGTCTGGAGCCCGGAATTCATTCATGCTTTCTTGGCTAGATTGTTGGAGGCAAGAGAGACGGGGTGAGAGGAAAGGCTTGTTATTAAGTATATTTTGAAATGTGTTGCTCCCTCGCTGTACTCAATCCAGTCCAGGCCAAGTGGCCATTAACTCCAAGGTCCCTGTGTCCTCCTGAGTCTGCTGTTCTCCCACTACCCCTGTGGGAAGCTCCCCAAAACTGGCCTGTCCCATCACAGCCAGGGTGGTCAGTTTCCCCCACGTGCTTGGGGGCTGAGCCCTGTGAAGGCAGAACAGCGGGAGTTCCTTTATGGAGCCTGAACCAGAGGGCTGCACATGCCCCACCACAGGGGCCAGGGCTGCAGCCCACAGGACTGCAATTTCTAACTCACTGTGTGACCACTCTGGGCCTTGGGCTCCCTGCCTGTAAGGTGGGGGGTGGGCCCAAATGGACCCCCTCTGACCACTTTCCAGCATCCTGGACCCTTTGGCTCCCCCTCATCCAGCCTGCCCAGGTCCCTGCAGGTGGGTGGGGGTCACACTCAGGCTGTGGGCTCTGCATCCAGGCTTGTACCCAGGTGTCCCAGGTCCAAGCCAGACCACTCCCTCCCGCTAGATTCCAGACCTAGGTACCCCCTACTGCACTCCAGGCTACTCATAAAGGAATGATAGTGCATGGTGGTGCTCTCTGCCATGTCCACACCAGAACACACTTTTCTGTTGGAGGAGGGATGGAAAGAGGCGGTAAGAACAGAGGTGGCCGTCAGCCCAGCTTGTACAAGTAGCTCTGCTTGCGGTCCTGCATTTGCAGGATCAGCCCTGGGTTATAAGTAGAGGGTCTGTCTCCAGACTTGATGTAGATGTATAAATGGTTGCTGTCAGATGACAATACATGAAAGACCAGCCATAGAATTTTCCCTAGTTCTTCCTTTAAAGTTGAAGGAGGCTGGGCAATAAAGCAAGACCCCATCTCTGCAAAAAATCAAAAAATTAGCTAGGTGTGGTGATGCATGCCTGTGATACTGGCTACACGGGAGGCTAAGGCAGGAGGATTGCTTGAGCCCAGGAGCTCAAGGCTGCAGTGAGCCTTATTTTCACCACATCACTCCAGCCTGGGTGGAACAAGACCCTGTCTCTAATAATAATAATAATGATTATTACTTCACTGAGCGTGTCCAGACTAGGTTTAGGAGACAAATTTCCTCTGCACAGGGCTTAGGGTTTTCAGGCTTCCCCTCATTGGTCCCCTCAATAGCCCAGAGAAGAAGGTTAACATTCCCATTTTGTTATGGAACCTGTGCTCAGAGAAGTAATTTGCCCTGGGACATACAGCCCACGAGCTGCAGAACCTGGCCCCAGCTCTGTTGCTCATTCTCTGCAAAACCTTGAACCAGCGCGTTCATCTTTCCAGATTCAAATGTCTCATCTGTAATTCAAGAACTTGAATGTGATGGATTCTAAGGTCCTCATTGTCCATACTGTTGATTCTGTCATTCCAGCATTGTTGCCTGGTAGGAAGTCTACCGTCTCTACCGGTTTTCCTTTTTCAGTCTGGATTTGGCGGTCAGAGTCTAGTCTCTCCAAACTCTTGCTGTCGAAATTTCTATGTTAGATGCTGCTGTAGTTAGTGCAGTCCCAGAAGTGTTTTGCTCTCTTTCAGAAGTTATTCATGATCCCCTTTCCCCCCACCCACGACACAGGGCTACCACCCGATGCCCCATGAAGTGGAGATCGCGCACACCAAGAAGCTGTTCCGCAGGAGGAGAAACGATCGAAGGTAGGAGAGACTTCGTCGTGAGCTTTGGGTTTTCCTTCCTGCGTCTGCCGTCTGCAGCAACGTCGGTTTGGGCCTGTATTTTGCTTTTCCCAGTCACCAGCTGACCCCGATGAGATGGGGTTGGTGGCATCATGGGTTGGTGACTAGTTGGGGATTTCCCCCACGGGCAGAGTGGCGGCTCCACCTCTTTTGTTGGTCTGGGGATTGGCTCCCTTCGGGAGTTTGGCTGAGAATGAGCCATCACCACTGCCTCTTCCTGGGGGCCAGGTAGTACCCAGGCTTTGCAGTTCAGGAGGAAAAATGCTCTTTCCACTGACCTCAAAGCAACAATAGTGGCCCTGAAAAATGGGACCTAGCTGGCTGTGTGTTTTGAGTCCTGGCCTCCAGGAGGCTCCTGGAGCTCGCAAGTGCAAGGGTATCTGCTTTCCTCCTTTCTGGTCATTGGGAGTTGTCCCTCATGCCTGCTGGCTCTGCTGCTGTGCGCAACACACAGATCAGCAATGGCACATGCTATTGCTCCCAAATTCCTGGGGGAACCCACTCAAACTAAGGCAGAAATCAGGATCTCCTGTGGAGCTCAGAGTCCTGGGTGACGGGGGGGTCAGGAAAGGTGCAATGAGGTAGCCCTGGATAGGAGCATGCAGCCAAAATTGAATATCCTGGGAACATGTGCATTTATTTTCAAAAAGGCTTCCATATCAGGGGAGGTCTTCAAGGTATATTTAAAGTGAAAAATTCAGGTGCAGAGCTATGTTTCTTATGTGTGGCCATTTATGCAAAAGGGGGAGTTAGAGTGTATTTTTTGCTTGAACGTGCATAAATTATTTCTGGATGGAAATACCAAAAAAAGAAAGAATAAAAAGGCTTATGCCTGAGGAATTAAAATGAGGTGTTCCTCTATAGGGAGTGTATTCTTAGATAAAGATGATGGCTTGTGGTTTTACCTTTAATGAACAGTGAATGTTCTCAGCCAAGAAACAGCCAGTGGACCTGCCTTGCTCAGAACACTAGGAACGCCTGTGCACATGCTGGCTGCCCACCTCCTTAGACTGAGACCGGGGTCTCTGATCCTTCCCTCTGCCTGCAGGCTCTGAGTATCGATTATTAGCTGGTGACTGCAACTCTTGGGGTGGATGTAGGCCTGGGTGCCCAGACTGCCTTGTCAGCCACTGGTGGGTTAACTAGGTCTGAACACATTCACAGAGGATAGCAAATGTACAAGTAGCTTGGGAAGAGAGCAGTGTCCTGGCTTAGAAATCAGAACCACCAGACACATTCTGTAGAAGCACCAGGCATCCAAAGGGACCATCCTGAGCAGGGAGAGGTGGACCCAGCGCTTTTCCTGCCTTGACCAGAGCAGAGTACAGTTCATTGCATTGTGTGTGCTGCCTTTTTACCTTGCAGCATCACAGAGGCAAATTCCTGGTTTCTGGGTTCCTGGTAGAGGGAAGAAGGGAGCACCCCTTAAGGAAGAATGGGGTTCACAGGGGCCTGGGAGGTGTCAGGGAGAGCAGAGGCTTTATGTCCTCTGCCCCTGGCCCTGGTGGCAGGGAAGACCCAGAATGTGTGTCTGGGAGGTGTGGAGAGTCCCCGAGCTTCCTGAGGTGTCACCCTCTGCCCCTCCTCTCTGGGCCCAGGCAATGGCAGGCTGCCGCCCGGCATCCAAATCAGCCTGCATGTCCATTTCTGGGCCAGGTCGCCTCATTCAGCAGGAAGACCCTGGACAATGGCAGACCTCTGGAAAGCAGCAGCATGACCCAGGGATGTAGGAAGAGAAGTGTGGCATGCAACAGCTAGGAAGCTGAGCTTCCGCCGAGCAACATCCACTGATGCCCGGGTTAGGTCAGCACACCTCCCAAAGGATGTGGACGGGCCAGAGTCCAAAGTGAGGCAATAAAGATGATTAAAGGGGTTGAAAGTATGTCCTGTGAGGAGCACTGGAGGGCTGGGGCCAGGGAAGAGGAGGCTGGAAGGAAGGAACACCATGCCGTGAAACTCATGAAAGATTTATGCGGAGGGATAAGAGGCAGCTGCCTCCATGTCCACAGGGACCCAAGCTAGAGGAAGTCAGCTTGGATGGAAGAGCAGAGTTTTCAGCTGGACAGAGCAAACATCTTGACTGTTTGGGGCGAGACTGTGCAAGTCAGGCAGCAGCTATGCTTGCGGACGGGGCATGTGCTCGGCGGGCAGGGTGCCCCACTCTAATTCCCCTTCTGGATGCTGTAAAATCCATTACTCATTCACAGCCTGTAGCTGTCATGGAGTCCCCAGGCGATGGAGACTTTCAGGAGAAGAGCAGACAGCCATAGAGTTTAAGGACCTTATTGTCTCAAAGTAGGGGATCTCCTGAGTCCGTTGTGGGAAGTCACGGGATTCTGACATTCAAAGAGCAGCTGCAGAATATTATCAGGTCGACCCCTAAGCGTCCCAGCTAATGACCCATACATAGTAGTGGCCTTGCTAAGTGTCCTACCTGTGTATTTGACCTTGGAAGTCCATGCTTGTGTGCAGCAGGTTCACCTTCCTAATATTCTGGGCTTAAACTACAATGGGAGGGGCTTGCATTTCCTGGGCACACATGGTGGCAAAAGGAGAAGTGACCAGAATCAGATTTGGTGGCCAAAGGGCACAGCCAGCATCTGTGCCATGTCTCTGATCTCCCCCTGACCATGAAGGGAAGGGGCCAGCTGTATCCCCCTGGTGGCTCGGTGATTCTCCTAGCAAGGGCTACAGGAGCCTGTGGCTTTTCGTCTTCCTGGAGAGTAGTTGGAGTTGGTGTCCGACAGCTGCAGACTCCAGGCAGCACAGGCATTTGCCGAAGCTGGGGTTGTGCAATTTCCCACAGCCTGGAGCACGGATGCTCAGACTGGGACCCGGAATCCTAGTCTTCATCGAGGTCTGTGTCCTATCCCAGTTCCAGCTGCGCGCTTAGGGTTTTTGTGTGCCTTACTGCTTTTATTTTCCACTTGTTTAAGTCTGAGGCTGTTAGCAAGCTGAACTGCATAGCAGTTAAGGGACATGCCCTGGGATTAGCAGCTGGATGGGAATCCTACCTCCTCTACTCACTTACATTATGATCTTGCCAATTACGGCACTTCTTGAAAGCTCTGTCCCTTCTTCTATGAAATGAGTTCACTAGTTAGGAAGTTGAAAGGAGCTAATTCTTATAAAGCACCTAGAAACAAGGTCTTAGTGCTGGCCCACTCTACAGGTCATAGGGGGTCCTAGCTGCTCAGGAAGGCTTTCGAGGTACATGTGGAACACAGGTGTCTGCAGTGAGGACGGGGCTTTTGTCCTGTGAGTGGGGCAGCAAACCCAGAAAGCCTTGCCCGGCATTCCCTCCAGGGGCAGGGCCCCAGAATCAACTGTTCCTTCCCCTGGATCCACTGTTAAAGCCCTGCCCCCACTGTCAGAGGGGGCAGAGCCTGGGCTGACAGGGAAGGAGGCCCCTCCTGAGTGGTCACCTGCAGACTGCTCCTGATGCCATGCACCGAGCCCAGTGAGTTGTGGATGTCTTTTTTCCATTTTGCAGAAAAAAAATTAAGCTCATGGACAGCTCAACGGTTTCCTCCTTAAGAATGTTCTTGACATTTGAACAACTGGTAACCACTTGTTTGTTTTTGAAAGCTAATAAAAGACATTTGCTGATTTCAGACAAAATTATGCATTTTGCCACATAAATGTACTAAACAAGTGTTCCATGCATTCCTCAAAGAGCAGCATGCCTTTTGATGCTCTGGCCCCACTCAAGTTGGAGACCTATTGCTTGGAAGGGGGGCTGCTGAGGCTCATCCCTCTCCCCTCAAAGCTTCTTGCCCAGAGCCTGCAGACAAGAGGAGCAAACTCCCTGCAGAGCTGGAGACCTGGCGCACTGCCAGAGTTTACCCTGAGTGACGTCCCTCACCTCTGGGGAGGATATTTTCTCTCCACACTGCACCCTGGCTGCATTTAAGAGATGAACACGTTGAGGCGATGAATGGATGTTGCAGCCTGAGTTCCCTGGGAATCAGGCTCTGGGACGATGATGATCAGCAGACGCTTTTCAAAGAATGCCCTTGGGATCAATACTGGTGGAAGATCAAGGGAGCACACAGGGTCAGCAGAGAGGTTGGGCTGCAGTGCAGCCTTAGAGAGCTCTGAACCTGTAGGGAAGGTTCTGAAGTTGGGGTGGCTCTTTCAGAGCTGTCCCAAGATGGAGTAAAGGGGCAGGCCTTGATACCCCCATGTCTGTGGTCATCAGGTGGAGACTGCCTGAGGAAGGGGGTGCGACCTTGGGCTGGGCAGCGCTCTTCGCCCTGGGGGCTGGCAGCTGAGGGCTGTCTACACAGCACTTCCAGCAGCGGGGAGGCAGTGCTCCATTCCTGAGGGGGATCTGCGCAGCGTATCATGGCAGACACCACAGTGAAACACTATTCAGTTCTCCTGCTGGGATTGGCTGGGCTGTACCCTGTGCCATATGTTCCGGAACAAACTGGAAGTACAGGGTGTGGCCCCTGCTCCCAAGGGCCTGAGCTGTGGCTTACACAACAGCACCTTCACTCCAGAAGCAACCAGTACACTGTGCGTGACTGTCAGGCATTCACGCGTTAACAGGGAAGAGGCTTAAAGAAACCTGCCATCCCGGGACATGCTCCAGAATGCTTCCTGGAGGAGGTGGGGCTTGAACTACTAGTGAGACTTCCAGGAGAATTGGGGAGACGGGAGGTAGTAGGGCTGAGAGAAGCAGCGCTTGCTGCCTCTGTCCTGCGACTGACCGTGACTATGGCTCAGTGTCCTCTAAATGCTCTTCTGCAGCTAAGTGGGCATTGGAGCCAGGGATTCTCCACATCCCCAGAAGTCACCCCCACATGGCTCCCTAGAAACAGAGCCAGGTGGGTGGTGCTCACAGCGGCCACCACCCCCAACTGAACTGCATAGAAGGGAAAAGCCCGTCGGAGCCTGCCGGCTCCAGATGATCCCGCTCAACTGTCAGCAATATCAGCAGACCCTGCAGGCTCCACAGCCCAGCCTCTTAACCATCGGAGGCGGTGGCTAATGGAGGCATTAGCGGTCCATCGCGCCGTGCCTGTGCGGCCAGGGAGATGAGAGCCATTCTCCAAATTAATTTTTTTCATTAAGTGAGGTCTCAGAATGGTTAATTCACTCCATGTGCAAAGCAGATTGAAAGGAAGAAGAAAAAACCCCTTAGCCAGCCCAGCTAGTGTCAGATGGCTCCGCGAGAGGCAGGGGAGTGAGCCGTCCACCTGGCGTGCGGAGTGGGCCACATGCTGGACATTGCAGGGTGGCCACAGCCCACAGCAGCACTTGCTGCCTCTGTCCTGTGATTGACTGTCACTGTGGCTTGGTATCCTCTAAATGCAGAACCAGTAAAGAATTTTGTCCCACCCTCTCTTCCTCTGCCAACATGAACCCAGACCCTCGGTGTCAGTCATCAGATTAGGTTTTGCAAGGTCTCTGTAACATCATCTAAGTCATTGATAAAAACAAGCCAGACATTTGGAATTAGTGGTGATGGGTATGGAACTTTGTGAAGCGGCTGAAAATGACTCAATGACACACTTTAAAGGGATGAATTTTGTAATATGTGAATTATGTCTCAATTAAAAAAAAATTTTTTTTTAAAGAATAGGGCAGGTCCCAGGATGAAGTGATATGGAAGCCCCTTGCCTGAAACATCCCTTCAAACTTTTTCATTTTTTTAGCAACAGGGTCTTGCTCTGTCACCCAGGCTGGAGTACAGTAGTGCAATAATAGCTCATTACAGCCTTAAACTCCTGGCCTCAAGCAATCTTCCCGCCTCAACCTCCTGAGTAGTTCTAGGGACTGTAGGCACCCACCACCACACCTGGCTAATTTTATTTTTATTGACTGATTGATTGGTAGAGATGGAGTCTTGCTACGCTGCCCAGACTGGTCTTATGGCCTCAAGCGATCCTCTCACCTCAACTTCCCAAGTAGCTGGAATTATAGGCACACGCTACCGTACCTAGCTACCTCTTCAGCCTTGATGTTTGCAGGACATCTTAAATGTGTCAGGCTAGTAACTGTTTCAAAAAAGGACATAGATTTGGTCTGGCCAGGACTTGGACCGTGTGAACCTATGCTAGCTATTAGTGGTCACCTTTTTTCTTCCAAACCATCTGTTTGGGAATCTCTCTTGGAGAAATGATATCTATATTCTTCCAAGTTTTGAAAATTAGACTGTGTATACCTAGCTACAGTCTCTAACACTTTTGTTGCTTTAGGAAGAGTTTTCCAGAGAAATAGAACCAATCGGATATATTGAGAGGAAGAGAGAGTAATTTATCACGGGAATTGGCTCATGAGATTACGGAGGCCAAGAAGTCCCACAGTCTGCCATCTGCCGCAGGCCAGAGAACCAGGAAAGTCAGTAGTGTAATCAACACAAGTCCCAAGGCCAAGAAGCAGAAGCATGTGGTATGAGGTTCACAGTGTGACCATAAGCACACTGTGTGTTACAGCATGAGATGTCCCCACTCGAGAAGAAGGAGTGAAGTCATCCTCCTCTGCCTTTTGCTCTGTTTGGGCCCTTGGAGGACTGGATGGTGCCCATCCACACTGGGAGAGTGACCTTTACTCAGTCATCTACTGACTCAAAACATCCTCATAGACAAACCTAGAAATAATGTCTTGCCAGCTATGTGGGCACCCCCTAGCCCAGTCAGGTTGACATGAAATTAACCCTTACATTTGTTCTCCAGGATTCCTCAGACATGGTCAGAGGCCGTTTATGACCTCATGTAAAGATTTCTGTTACTCCAATCAATGTCAATATTGCCCCATTCCCCAGGCATAGAGCTGAGCACTCAGAGCACCCACTGCTCTTCAAGATCTCTTCCAGGCCCTCGGCGTCCAACAGATGCCACAGCTATGGCTGCCTTTTCTGGGCCAGTGCCTGTTCTCTTGTGGAAGACAAACTTGGAGTTGGGGAGATCTACTTTCTTTTAGCCACCTCTTAATTTTACGCCATCTGCCCCGTCAGTGGCCTCATGTGTCCCTCAGGCTTTTCACTCTCAACACAAAAATATACTTCTAGAAATGTCTTTAATATTTTTATCCCCAATCCTTGACACTGCTGTGACTTCTCTATCCTAGGCTTTGATGGTCATCCCTGATTACAGGAGGCCCTGCATTCCTTTTCACATGTGGGCTCGTGGGCAAGGGCTCTGGGGGATACCAAGTGCCTCCCGACACCCCTCTCTTTCAGTCACAGCTGCTATCTGGAACTTGCTGCTCCCATTAGCACCTTAGATCGCTCTACCGGTCATAGTGTCCCTCATCCTACAAAAATGACCAGGGCCCCCAGACCTTGCCCACCAGGAACTGATGAGTAATTAACCTAGTCAGAGTCCTGTGTCTATCCATCAGCTCATTCACATGAGTTGTTAGCTCTTTTGGAAGTGCAGTCTGTCCTCATTACTCATTGATTCGTATTTGCACATTTGCCTACTTGCTAAAACCTATTTGTAACACCACACGCAATTCGCATGGTGTTTTTGCAGCCATTCATTGACACGCGCAGAGCAGTGAAAAATTTGAGTTGCCTGACCTGCAGGGTCCCAGTGGAGGCCAAAGGAGCACTCTGTCTCCTTGTTTCAGCTCTCACGCTATAAGCAGGCACCCTTCTCGTGGTTCTGTTGACTGCCATGTTTTTCACATTTTTGTGCTTTTCCTTGGTGAGTTTTTGCTATTTTAAATGGCCCCTAAACATAGCGCTGAAGTGCCGTCTACTGTTCTTAAGCACAAGAAGACTGTAATGTGCCTTCCAGAGAAAATGTGTGTGTTGGATAAGCATCACGCAGGCATGAGTTATAGTGCTGTCAGCCATGAGTTCAGTTAATAAATCAACAATATGTATTAAATAAGGGGTCTTTAAACAGAAACGCACACAAAACAAGGTTCTATATTGATCCAGTGGTGAAAATGTTGTGACCAGAGGCTTGCAGGAAGCTAACCCTGCATTTCCCCTAGGAGTAATAGCTCAGTATTCACTAATTCAGTATTTGCAGCAACTTTATAGAATGCAACTACCATAAATAAAAAGAAGCGACTGTACTTGCTCTTTATAACAGGGTAGAGAGATGCTGAAGATAAAGAAGTATTTGGGAAGCAACAAGATCTTAGGTCTGAGTGATTTATCTTGCTTGTGTGCAGTGGCAGCATTGCTAGGGGTGAGATGGGGCCTGGAGGATGCTTCTTCCAGTGGCCATTGTCCTGCGTGATTTGACTGAGCCGGTCATTGCTTCATTTGCACCATCCTGGGATGCCACTGTTGCTGAGGCCCTCACAGACAGCTCAGTCCTGCAGTGACTGTCATTGCCATCCTGTCATCCGGAGCCCAGGGACCGCGAGACAGATCTGTGATCACATTGCCCACGTTTGTCTTTCCATCCCAGCAAGGAAATTGCCCTCATTAAGTCCCTGCTAAAGATAGATAAGAAAATGGGACAGGCAAACCCCCACCTGGCAGGCAGCCCTGTCAGATTCTAAGCAAAATGAGTCAGATAAGAATTATTTTTAGGATCCTTCTCCTCCTCCCTCACGCCCACCCCCAAGCAGGCTCTCTCTCGAAAAGAAGAGCAGCTCATTTCTTCAAGCCAGATGTCCAGGTCCGTGTGTGATTGAAATGGAGCCCCTGATACGCCCAGAGAAAATCCCATGCTTTGTGCAAATCATAATAGTCCCAATAATCCTTTGCACAATGCAGTTGCCTCAGGGCACACTGCTGGGCAGAACAAGCTGCAAAGAGTGGCCCCGTGGAGGCTGGACCACAACTCACCCATGAAGGATGTACCTTCCCCCAATCCCCAAGCTCAGGACCTCCTCCCCGCCTCACACTTCATGGGAATGCAAGGCTCTGGGGGCCCTCTCCCATCGGGACCCACATCCACATGGGGGCCAAACGGGTAAGAAAAGAGGTGGCCTGCAGCTCATTTCGGCAGAGCCCTGGGATCCCCTGTGCCCACCAGGCAGAGGGCATTCCCTAGTTCTGTGCCCACAGTTGGAGAGCGAGTATTGCTCTTTCTCAACCATGCTAATCCCCTTTTCCCAAGCAATTAGAATTCCTTCAGGCCCCTTAAGCCCTAAATAGCAAAGAAGAGAGACCCAGTGACAAGAAAGGTAACTGAAGCGGAGATGGGGCACATGTCTAGTTTCCTGGAGGGCAGGAGGGCTCCTCCCTGGGAAACTGGCCCTGGAAAGATAAATCCCATTTCCCCAGGGTCTGTGTCTAGGATGGGGCATAGAATGGATGCTCCAGGAACCAGCCGCTCAAGCTGGTTTCATTATTCCTCCTTGGGGGTCTAGTCTCTTCTTCTGAAATGTTAGGCATTTGAGGATTGACTCACAAACACTAATGCCCAACCCTTCATTCCTCTCTGGAGCCCCAAGCAGCCTGGCCTCTGGCACCAAGCCAGCCCAGCCCTCCCTGAGGATAGTGTGTCTGGTGGGCAGCCCAAGCCCGGGGCGAGGCTCACTGGCTTCCTAACCAGTTCATCTCTCACCAGCCAGGGGATCTTGGGCCCTGGACAAACTATTCTTCATATGTCCCAAAGAACATTGTTGTGCAGCCTACAGGGGTGCCATTAGATGCCATGTCATGGCAGATACAAGGGAATTCCCGACTCTGTGTCCGACTCTAAGTCCAGCCTCTGAGAATGTGCCTCCCCTGTCTGTCCTGACACTCACTCCTCGGACCCGCCACCCTGGACAACGTGCAAAAAAGAAAGAACACTGGACCGGAAGTCATGGCATCTGGATTTTCATCCTTGTGGTGTGGTCCAGAGCAATTTTCTTACACTTTGAGGGCCCGTAGTTTCTCAGCTATAGAATGGGGCTTTGATTTCAGCTCTAAAATGTGTGAGAGTGCAAGGGTGAAGATGAAAAAGGACACTTCTCAGGGATATTCCATTCCTTAACCATGGGATAGGAAAGACATTGCTGAAAGACATGTCGGAGGCTGGCCAGGGCTTTCAGTGCAAATAAGCAGTGTCCCGTGTATCTTTAGCTCAGCCCATTTGCCTTGTCCAGAAGGTCCTAGAAAGGCAGCCATGCCTGCTGCCCCTGTGTATATTTTTTCTCCCCCAGATCTGGTCCAGATCTGCACTGTGCCCTGGCACCCAGTCATACTAGGCTGAGCCTCATACTCCTGGCCCTGTGCCTCTTCTTGTTTGTTTGTTTGAGACAGGATCTCACTCTGTTGCCCAGACTGGAGTGCAGTGGCACAATTATAACTCAAGACAGCCTTGACCAGCTGGGCTCCAGTGATCCTCCCACCTCAGCCTCCCAAGTAGCTGGGACCACAGGCATGTGCCACCACACTTGGCTAAATTTTTTTTTTTATGGAGACAGGGTTTTGCCATGTTGCCCAAGCTGGTTTTGAACCCCTGGCCTCAAGCAATCCTCTCACCTCAGCCTCCCAAAATGCTGGGATTAAGGGTATGAGCTACTGCACCCAGTCTCTCCGTCCTCTTGAGATCGTATGCTGCCCAGGACCATGAGATTCTCAGGTGTAAGCACCCAGCCGTACTCATCAGTGCTCACAGGTGTAAGCACCCAGCCATGCTCATCAGTGCTTATAGGTGTAAGCACCTGGCCATGCCCACGGTGCTCACAGGTGTAAGCACCCAGCCGTACTCATCAGTGCTCACAGGTGTAAGCACCCAGCCATGCTCATCAGTGCTCATAGGTTCAAGCACCTGGCCATGCCCACGGTGCTCACAGGTGTAAGCACCCAGCCGTACTCATCAGTGCTCACAGGTGTAAGCACCCAGCCGTACTCATCAGTGCTCACAGGTGTAAGCGCCCAACCATACTCGTTGGAGTAGCAGGCTGTGCATCTCACTGGTTCTGAGGGTCTTTTTGCTAGACTCCCAGGTAAGCCTGGCCCACCCTCCACCAAGCCTGGAAGTCACTCGGCGATTCACAAGCCTTCCAGAGCACTCACTGTGTTCAGGGCACCCTTCATTAGCTCATATAATCTTTCCAATGACCTTAGGAAAGAGATGCTATTTTTATTTACAGATGAGGAAAGTCACTTGTCCAGAGAAGTGAAGCGACACAAGCAGCCTGTCTTCCAGGCCTGTGCTCTAACAACTCGCTGCTCTGAAACCCCCTCCTTCCCCATCTGCAGACTCAGCTTCCCTCTGCTGAGGTCCTCCCTCACTGCCTCCTACATACTCCCACTGTTAACCAACTGATCAACTCACATGCACAGGGAGCTAAAGACAGCATGGTCCTCTTTGGGGTGAGGAAGCTGCCATTGTCAAAGGGACTGGGGCAGGGTTACTGCCTAATTCAAAGGGATGAATGAATGAATGGTGAGATTTCAGATAAGACCCCCTCAGACAGGGCCGCCCACCCTCTCGCCTTCTCCCCACCTGCATTAGGTCAGTCCTGCCCATAGATTCCTTTCCTTGTCTGGATGATTCATGAATAGACATATTTAGGAAGCCCTCGCAGGGCGAGGTTGCTCATGCCTATAATCCTAGCACTCTGGGAGGCCGAGGCGGGTGGGTCAAGAGGTCAAGAGATCGAGACCATCTTGGTCAACATAGTGAAACCCCGTCTCTACTAAAAATACAAAAATTAGCTGGGCATGGTGGCGCGTGCCTGTAGTCCCAGCTACTCGGGAGGCTGAGGCAGGAGAATTGTTTGAACCCAGGAGGCGGAGGTTGCAGTGAGCCGAGATCACGCCATTGCACTCCAGCCTGGGTAACAAGAGTGAATTTCTGTCTCAGAAAAAAAGCCCTCAAAACCGACCAGGGATTTCCCAGATTGTGGGGACCCCACTCAATGAGCAGCCAGAGGAAAGGTGCTATGAGTTCCTGAATGGTGGACAGCTCGGGGGGTGGGGAGGCAGCCTGGCTGGAGGAGAGCTTTGTCCGGCTGTTAGCTCCCCCAACTCCCAAGTGGACAAGCCCAGAGCATCAGGGCGCTTTCCACTCCTCAAGGTTCCCCAGGAAGGATGGGGCACAGGTTTTAAAAATACCAAGGAGCCTTCTTCCTGGGTCAGCATTTACCCTGGGTTCCAAGAGTTATTTCTGAGTCTTCCCAGTAATTTAATTTTAGCCATTTATTCCAATGCGTGTGTTTTGGGGAAGCCAAGGTGGCCTCTATTACAGTTTGGAATATTTTGGGAGGCCTTGGTTTCCAGAAGTGATGCAGGGACTCAATTAGACAAGACACCAGCAAACAGAAGTAAAATAGCTCAAGAAGATAGGCCCTCAGGTTCCCAGAGGCGATGCCGTACTTAGCACCCACGGGGGAAATGAAGATGCAGGTGTCCCCTGGGTGCCTGGTGTTGTCATCTCTGCGACAGCAGCGTGGGCCACCTTGTCCATGTCTCTAAGCACCTGCAGGGATTTCAATTTGTGGGCTGGATGGGGTTGCCCATTCTTTCCAAGTAGGCCTGGACAGACAGAGACTAACAGGCTGGGCACTAGGATTTAGGTCCCCTTTGTAGGTAGACACAGACTCACCAACAGCGTCTAAACTTTCAAATGGGCTTTTGGAATCCCCAACCAGTGTGCGAAACCTGACCCCCTGCTCCCTGTAGACACAGCCTGCTCCACCTGCCCTCAGCCCTGTCCCCACCTCCCCTCCCACTCACTGTCTTCAGACCCCAGTCTTCTTGCTGTTCCTTGAACAGGCCCGTCTCTGTCCTGCCCCCAGTACTGACCAGACCCTGTACCTCGGTCCCTCTCCCTTGCCTCTCATTCCTGCTGGCCTCCTCTAATTTTGCAGGTTCTGCCCAACTCCTTCCCACTCCCTGACCCCTTGCTATTCATTTATCCTCCCTTGATCCTCTTCCCTGACCTTCCCTACAGCTGCTAAGCAGGGACAAGCCTGGCAGAGACTAAGAGCTTTCCCCGCTGTGTGTGATCTCCTGAGCTCACCTGAAGCAGGTGTGGCCACTGAGGGACTTATGGAAGGGCAGAGGGCCCAAGAGCATCCAGCACACACATTCATTCATGTCGAGAGGGCAAGCCCTGGGATCCTGAGTCACCTTTCCAGGTGGATAGAGGAACCAAGCACAGAAGCGGCCGCCTGGGGCCCACATTATCTGCATTGACACCCGCCTGCAGGAATACGACTGCCTTTGAGTTGGCTTTGAACTCCGTCTTTCAGCTTCAAGGGGAGGATTTGGTGGACAAACGATCTAATTTCAGGCTTATTGCTTGTCACGACTGACATTGAACTCAAGAAAAGACCTGTGTGAACCTGAAACAAAGATGAGAAATGTTTTTAGAAAGAGAAAATACGATCTGGGGTGGTGTGCATGTTTGGTCTGGTGGCCCATGTGGCCGCAGCAAACACGTGTTCCAGGTTGGCTCTGCGTGTCATGGAGCAGATGGCTCGGCCTGGTCACCCTGAGTGGGAAGGCTGGTACCTTTGAGTTGTGAGCTACAGCCGCAATGCAAAGAGGCTGGGCGGAGGCTGGGATAGGACATGCAGAGGGCAGGATTCTGACTGTGCCCTGAGATTCAGGAGGGTGGCGGTGCTCAGTCAGGGGTGGCGTAGGAACGGCGATCACCAGGACCTCTTCAGGCAGGGCACACAAAGGCCAGTTCCCTCCCAAGGCTCACCGTTTCAATTGTGGTCCCACCGCCCCTCCCAGGATGGCAGGGGAGCCTCGGCACCCTTTCTGGGAGAAAGCCCTGGTATATTGTGCTTCCTTACTCTACAGGCAATCAAAGACAGCCACCTTCTGCCTTCCTACCCACCCCCTTAGGGTGAGAGTAAGAAGGACCTCTCACCTCCCTCTACTCTCACACTGCTCCTTTTGCCCCCAGATTGACTGCTCCTGCATTCCATTTTGTGAACTGGGGTGTCAGTGGTTGATCTGGCCTTAATGGGTAACTCAGGGCAGGTTGCTTTGCATTTTCACTTGAGCCTCCAGTGATTACCCAGAGTTAAGAGAATGATCTAGTTTCTGGCACACTGAGAAGCTCCATGTGTGGGAGGAAGGTGAGGGCTGGTATGTCATGTTATTTGAAGGCAGGTTTTTTCGCTCATAAGGGCCTAAAACTATCCCACTTGAGGCAAACCTACATTTAGCCTCTGACTTTGTTGCCTGGAGGTCATATAACAAGAGCCACTGCAGGGCCCTCAATCCAGCCTAATGTGTAGGTTGCCCTTTGAGTGTGCTGAGTTGCCTAAACTTCTTTTGACTCTTGTTACTATCTGTGTAGCCTCAAGGCATTCACCTCTTTGAGGTATGTTTCTCGTCTATAATATATGATATCCTCCTTGTAAGAGTGTTGTGCAGTTCAAATGAGGTGATGCTCAGAAAGGAGGGAAACATCAAGGGCATTATTGCCTGTATTTGTGTTTGGACTTACTGCCTGTATTTGTGTTTGAATCACACATGTTCCGTTTATGTTTATAGGTATGAATATGGATGTGTGTATGTGTGATTGCTTTAGGGACTCTGCCAATCATCATTTCCAATGATAATTTGCTGGAAATGGAGCTTGGCTTGGATGTTTGTACTGGTTATCTATTGCTGTGTAACAAGTTTCCCCAAAACTTAGAGCTTAAAAAAGCAAATATTTATTATGTCACAGTTTCCAAGAGTCAGGAGTGCAGGAGCAGCTTAACAGGGTGGTTCTGGCTCAGTCGCTCTTGAGAGTGTAGTCAAGCTGTCAGCCAGGGGCGTAGGCATCTGAAGGCATGAGTAGGGCTGGAGAAAGCCCAAGCAGTTGGAGAACTGCCTCTTTCACGAGGTGATTGGCAGTTCCCAGTTTCTCATTAGCTGTTGGTCACAAGGTGGGCCTCTTCATAAGGCTGTTCATGACATAACAGCTGACTTGTCCCTGAGTATGATCCAAGAGAGACAGGCAGGAAGACAAGCAGACAGACAAACACCAAGATCGAAGCTGCAGTATGCTTTGTAGCCTAATCTTGGAAGTGACATACCATTTTCTACCATAGTCTGTTGGTCACACAGACTAACTTTGGTACAGTGTGGGAGGGGACTTTACAGGGATGTAAATTCCATAAAGTAGGGATCACTAGGGACAATCTTAGAGCTGGCTACCACAACCCACCCTCTCATTCCCAGTGACTCACATGCGAAATACACTCACCCTCCTAATGTCTCATTTGATTATAGCATCAGTTCCAAGTCCAAAGTCTCATCGTCTAGATCATGCTCAGATGCAGATGAGGCTCTCGGGTGTCTCCTTCAGTACAGCGCCTCAAGTGCAGTTCCCTCTTGATCTGTAGGCATGAGATTTAAGGAGGCAAGTTACCTGCGTGCGCACACACACACACACACACACACACACACACAGCCAACATACAATTGTGAGACAGGCATAGGGTAACAGCCTTAGATACACTTACTCAAGAAGTGGGGAAACAAGAAGCACATAGACATCGCTGGTGCATAGCAGTTCTGAAATCCATAGCAGGTCCATAGCAGTTCTGAAATCCAGCCAGGCAGATATTGGAAGTTTCTTGATTACAACTCAGTTCTGTTCCTGTCCAGGAATTATTCCATGTGACTGTATCTGCCCTCTGCCTTCAGGGTCTCTCATGAGATTGCAGTCAAGTCATGGGCCCAGTGAATACTCTGGGCCCTTGGTTCTGCCTCTGAGTCATCCTTCCTTTTCTATGAAAAGTAGCATGTCTTGGCCACTCATGTGCTTCTCAGATAGCTTCCTGCTGGTAGAATTTGGGAGGTCCAAGAGCTTCTTGTTATTTTATACTCTCTCTCTCCCTTCCAGCCCAGGTTGTCAGTGTTTCCACTGAAATAATTCTTTGAAAAACTTTATGGGTCTTCCGCGATCCTGTTGAGTCTATTCCACCCAATAAAAGCCCACCCCCTCATCTCTTCCAGACCATCCCTTCTCTCTGCTGGGCTTTTGCTGAGCGACAATGCCCTTAAGCTTCTTAGAGGCTCTGTGGTTTGACTGAGATCTTTAGCATGCCTTAAAATCTTTACAGGACTTTTGGACTGAATAGTACTCTGAGGCAGCACCTCTGAACTTTCTAAGATCTCGACAAAGCCTTCAGAGCCACACCCTCCACCTCATCCTCGGACCATGCTTTCCTGAGAGTGCCTGGATTTGATCTTTATGCAGAAGTTATTTCCTAATTTTAGCATCATTTGCCATCTGGATAGTCTGGGACTCTTCAAAACCAGCAAGTCCTGGATTTTTTTTTTTTAATTGTAACAACCTTCTTTTAACTCGTCTCTCTCTTCTCACATTTTATTCTGCCTAGCAAGAAGAAACCAGGCAGCCCTGCAGCACCTTAGCGAAAAATCTCTTCCTTAGATAATGCAAGTCATTAGCTATATCTTCTACTTTCCACACATCTGTAGGAGACAATCTCGCTAAACATTTTGCTGCTGTGTAATAAAAACCCTCCTTCTTCCAATTCCCAATCATATATTTCTCACCTCCCTTAAAGCTCCCATCCCCAGTCTCCTCAAAGTCCATATTTCCCCCAGTGGTCTCTTTATGGCATTTGAGGTTTTCACTAAGAATCACCCCAGAATTTTTCTGGCTCCTGCCCACTGCCCAATTCCAAAGCCACTCTCACATGGCAGATTTCACTATGGCAGCACCCTACTTCCAAGTACCCAAAGCTGTATTAGTTATCTCTTGCTGTGTAACAAGTTACTCCCCCAAATTTAGCAGCTTAAAATAAGCACTTATGATCTCATATAGTTTATGAGGGTCAAGCATCTAGAAGCAGTATAGCTGGGGAGCTCTGGCTCAAGGTCACTCGTGAGACTGTGGTCAGGCTGTTGGCCAGGATTGCAGTCATCTGAGACTTGACTCATATGGGACTGGAAGAGCCACTTCCCAGCTCACGGATGTGGTTGCTGGCAGGCCTTGGTTCCTCACTGGCTGCTGTCTGGAGGTTTCATTTCCTTGCAATGTGGGCCTCTCTGTAGGGTGCTCATGACAGAGTGAGTGCCCTGTGAAGGAGGGAGGGGGGAGAGTGAAAGGGAGAGAGAAGGAAGGAGAGAGAGAAGCTGCTGGGTCTTTTGTAACCTGGTTTCAAAGCAGCATACCATCCCTTCTGCCATATTCCGTGGGTCACACAGACTAACTGTGATGTGGCAAGGGACTAAACAAGAGTGTCAGGAGGGGGCCACCATCAGGAGCCACCTTTCTCTGTTTTGAGTTCCTTCCTGTACCATTGCTTTTCCCCTCACTTTAAATGACCTCGTGAAACTCACCAATAGCTTTGAATGGGTTGAGGGATTTTGTGTGTTTCGATTCAACTTCAAACTTGTCTACGAATGCCCTCCTCACCCCGTCCTCCCTCTGCGCTTCCATCCTCCCTGCCCACGGCTCCTCTCCATGGTGGGGCATCAGTGAATATGCTTCCTCCCTGGGGAAGGTTTGAAGTCAGGGTATCTGTTGCCAGAACTTTGGAACACCCCTGGAACTATCTGTCACCTACGGGGGTCCAGCAGATAGTTCTGGGAAAAGGAAACTTTCCAAGATACACACCACCTTCCCCCACCCCCACCACACACACTCACACATATCATTATTTTCCCTTAAACTCTATAAATCTCAATGATTATAAAAGGCTGGGCTTTAATTGGAAGCATATTGAAATCCTTGCATCTGTCAGTCACTGACAGAAGGCTTCCTTGCTTAGGTGGGAAAATAATCCAGGTATTAACAACACAGATACAGATGCCTCCCCCGACCTTTCTCACCGCAGCCCCACAGAGGGCCTGGGAGGCAGTAGGACGGGTGCTCGTGTCTCCTTTAGAAGAGTGAGGTCGGCGAGACTCAGAGAGGCTAGAAGATTTACTCCAGGCCTTGCAGAGCTGAGGCGGGTCCCAGACATCTGGACATCCAGATTCTTTTCCACAGGGTTCTGGAACACTGGCCCTGTGGTGGAGAACATGTGCTTCTTTTTCACCCACGTGGGGATCCATGGTGATCGGGAGTTGTCTTCCTATCTGGGGAGCGTGGTCCTGCCTCAGATAGAGGACCAGTTATGGTGGGGGTTCCAAAGGCTGGGGAGAGAAGTCTCTCAGAAATGGAAATATTTTGGCAAGCACGAGGAAAGATCGTGAAGGGCGCCCAGTGCCGGGACAGTGGCAATGGGCAAAAGAGGGCGCCTGTGAATCTGCCCTTGTCGATCCCCCCAGAGGCCCTTCCCTGCACTTGGAAGGCATCCCTGGGGGAACTGCCTCAGGGGGCTCCATCTCCAGGTGGAGTCTTGGGGTGAAGTAATAGTAGCCCGGCTTTGTCCACAGCTGTGCTGCCCAGCGCAGTCACTGGAGCCGCCTGTGGTGATTTACACCCATTACAATTAAGCAAAGCTACAATTTCAGTTCTGCAGGCACACTGACCACGTTCAGGGCTAGCCACATGTGGTGAGGGGCCTCCGCGGTGTGAGCAGCCTCCGCGGTGTGAGGGGCCTCCGCGGTGTAAGCGGCCTCCATGGTGTGAGGGGCCTCCGCGGTGTAAGCGGCCTCCGTGGTGTGAGGGGCCTCCGCGGTGTAAGCGGCCTCCGCGGTGTGAGGGGCCTCCGCGGTGTAAGCGGCCTCCGTGGTGTGAGGGGCCTCCGTGGTGTGAGGGGCCTCTGCGGTGTGAGGGGTCCCTGAGGTGTGAGGGGTCCCTGAGGTGTGAGGGACCTCTGCGGTGTGAGGGCGTCCCTGAGGTGTGAGGGGCCTCCGCCATGTGAGGGGTCACAGTGCAAGTGTCGGAGGTGTGAGAGGCCTCCAGCAGTATGAGGGGCCTCTGCACTGGGCCGTGCTGCTCTGGGACGTTTTCATCATGGAAAAAAGTTCTGTCAGATGACCCTGCCCTGTGGAAACTCTCCCAGCCCAGAGAGGCAGGCAAGTGGCATTAGGGAGGAGAGAAAAGTGGAGAGCTGTTTGGAAGGCCTAGGGCCAGGGAGAAGGCCTGAGGATGAGGAAGAGGAAGGTGGAAAAGAGAAGGGGTGCTCCTGGAGAAGTGTGTATCCCCTTTGGGTGCTCAGGAAATGGTCACTCCTCTTTGATCTGGGGCTTGGAGAGGGAGACTGTGCCTACCCTGTTGGGATTCAAAACCCAAAAGGGTGGACCACCTCCTGCGGCACCTTCTCTTAGAAGCTCCAGACCCACTCTACAGGCCACCAGGACCCCCGGGAGCTGCACAGCCCCCCAACAGCTGACGGGCATAACTGACAGGGGTGGAGAGCACTCATTATGGATGGTCCATCCAGGACAAATCCTTTGGAATAGGGAGAGATGCCTGGAAGCTTCTGGAGAATGGAGACGTCCCATTTCCTCACTCACCATTGGTCCTTTGTCACCACATTCCCCACCGTCTACACCTGAGTGGAACTCCATTAACCCTCTCATTCCTGGAGAACTGCACAAACCACATCTCAGCAATGTCTTCCCAGTGACTGCCCAACTCAGCTCAGGGACCTAGTAAGGGCTCGGATTGTTTGTGGTAAGTGAAGGGTGTGTGGTTGGAGGGAATTTCTTCAAACAAAGTCTTATGTGGAAATTACCCATATAATCCAATGAATAAAGAAGACCTCCTTAGTTTTCATCGGGTTGGGACAGAAACCCAGTGGTCCCTACCACTGCAGTGACTTCATTCACACTTATTGTAACAGCAATTATTGAAGCTGCTTTTGAGGGACACCTCCTAGGCTGTGCAGTCTATCTTCTGGATGTGGGGTCAGCAGAGCTCTTTTCTTTTTTCTTTTCTTTTCTTTTCTTTTCTTTTCTTTTCTTTTCTTTTCTTTCTTTTCTTTCTTTTCTTCGATGGAGTTTCACTCTCGTTGCCCGGGTTGGAATGCAATGGCATCATCTCAGCTCACCACAACCTCCACCTCCCAGGTTCAAGAGATTCTCCTGCCTCAGCCTTCTGAGTAGCTGGGATTACAGGCACGCACCACCATGCCTGGCTAATTTTGTATTTGTAGTAGAGACAGGGTTTCACCATGTTAGTCAGGCTGGTCTCAAACTCCCAACCTTAGGTAATCTGCCCACCTCAGCCCCCACAAAGTACTGGAATTACAGGCATAAGCCACTGCGCCCAGCCAGCAAAATTTTCTTTAAAGGACCAAAGAATAAATATTTCAGTCCTTGAGGGTCATAGGGTCTCTGTTATAACTCCTCAGCTCTGCCATAGTAGCACAGAAGCAGTTATAGAAATATATAAATGACTGAAAGTGACTGCATGCCAATAAAACTATTTCCATAACTAGGCAGCTACTGCGTTTGGCCCAGAGGTCACTATTGGCCAATCCTTGATGTAGGTTATCGTGAATCCTCCAGCACCCCAAAAGAGAATGAAATTTCCCTTCCTACCCTACAGCCGAGGAGGCCGTGCTACAGCACTGCATTCGCCCTGCTGCTGGGCTCACATGCCTTTTGAGGCAGACCCAGGCCTGTCTGAGCAAGGCTCCCATTCCCTGGGGTACGTTTTGACTTGGAGCTGCAGAAGGCCCTGCCAGGTGCTGCCATGGGAAACCTTAAGATTCAGGGTGCCCAGGAGTAGCCAGTGATGCCTTGGGGGTAACAGCAGAACCTGGAAAGCTGTAGGAAAAATAGAAGCTTGTATCCCCTGCTTCCCTGAGGTTGTAAGACAGCCCCTGGAGAAGGCAGAAGACGGGACCAGCAGGGCAGTGCACAGCCAGGAGATAGGTCTTACATTGCCCTGTGTGGATCTTTTTCATGTCCACCATGGGGCAACCACTGCCTCCAGCTCCAGCATCCCCCCTGGAAAGGCTGCTACAAAGCCATCCCCTTCTACGGGGGCCACACCCTGAAGCTAAAACCAGAGCCCAAAGCATCTTCAGGCATAAGAAGAGGCCTCTTTCTTTCTTGTTCTCAGCAGCCTATCCTTCTTCAGCTCCTTCTGGACATGAGGTTTCTTGTTCACCCTCTTCCAGTTCCTTTGGCTCACAGTATTGCCTCTGCCCTCCAGTCCTCCCCAGCCATGCCACGAAGGGACAGAGCTGCCCAGATCCCATCCAAGATCTCCGATTTGTGCAATGCAGGAGGAGGCACTCACTGCTGTGAGAGCTGTCTCAGGGTTTCATTCATTCAAGTTTTCAATAGAGGCCATGCATAGCGTGCCTTCCAGATATTTGATCTGCATCACCATAATCAGACGAGATTGGGAGCATTCAGGGTGGTATGGCCATAGACTATATCACCATCATCAGAAGAAGGAGGAGGAGGAGGGGGAGGAGGAGGAGGAGGAGGAGCATTATTTTGAGAAGCATCAGGGGCCTGGTTGCCTGGACTTTCTTCATTAGTATATGCTTATTTGGGTTAAAAATTCATAATCCAGCTGGGCGCAGTGGCTCACGCCTGTAATCCTAGTACTTAGGGAGGCTAAGACAGGCAGATCATAAGGTCAAGAGATGGAGACCATGCTGGCCAACATGGTGAAACCCCATCTCTGCTAAAAATACAAAAATTAGCTGGGCGTGGTGGCTCACACCTGTAGTCCCAGCTACTCAGGAGGCTGAGGTAGGAGAATCGCTTGAACCTGGCAGGCAGAGTTTTCAGTGAGCCGAGATCACGCCACTGTACTGCAGCCTGGCAACAGAGTAAGATTCCATCTACAAAAAAGAAAAACAATAACAACAAAATTATAATCCCTGTGGTCCCTTCAAAAGCACAGCTGCCCTGGGGAGGCAGTATCCCAAGACACACAGACACCTCTGTCACTAACTTTATCGTTTGTGGATTAGAGATAGGGGAGGAGACGAAGAGGGGCCGAGAGGGAAGGAAGTGGGAAGCTGTGTGGAGGGGTGACGCTGGGAGTGGAAGTGAGGATCAAGCCGAGTCCTCTAACGATGGTGCTGGGGCCCTGCCTGTCTCTTCTGGGAGTCCCTGTCTCCATGTGCATTAATCCTGCAGACCCAGCTGCAGCCTGGGTGGCTGAATAGGGCTAGCTGAACTCTTTGCTGGCCACTGTCTCCTGTGGAATGCACAGGAGTGGGGTGCTCTCAGACACTGATGGAGCCGTGCCCAAGTCCCAGGGAGCATCCTGTGTCTGGGATGAGTGATGGGACACAGACTGTCAGGTAGGGGTTCCCTGGCCTTCCTCCCTGGTAGTCAAGGGCACACCAGCTTCAGTGAGTTGGTTCTGGATGGGTATTTAGGAGGCATCTGGGGACAGTGTGGGTGCTGAGCCGGCACATCCACCACAGAGCAACTGGCATGATTGAGGAGAGGGAAGAAAATGATCTGAGCCCACTTAGGGTTTTCGTTTGCAGCCCATGATGAAGTCGGCTGACCAAGAGGTCAGCTTCAGGCCACACCTGTGGGGACCCTCCCAGCTCTGCACACCCAGCAGACCCACCAGCACACCCCAGAGTGCCTGCTCCCAGCTCCCCTCGAAGCCCTTCCCCCTGGAAATCATGACTAAGCCCTCTCTCTCTCAATCTCTCAGGGCTGTCTCAGAGCTAAGATTTCCAGCCCAAGAATCCTCAGAGCATTTCAGCAGGGGTCTTCATTCTCAAGGAGGCGAGTACAATTTGGGGTTCAATAAAAGGGATATTTGAAAATAAAGCTGGGCATCAACCCAGCAAAGCCAGTTGGCAGCACCACGAGGGACGCTGTGTTCTTCTAACTCTGCTAAGCCTGCTCTATGAGCCGTGGCTCACACCCGGCATGGGAGCTTCCTATAAGGGAAGGGGACAGGCTGTCTGGAAGAAACAGCTCAAGTCCCACCCAGTTCCCCTGGGACAGGGAGTAGGGAGACCCTCAGCTGCACCTTCTGTCCCCCACCCCCAGCATTGCTGTCATCAGAGATAATGCCAGGTTAGCCATGCTTAAATTATTTGGGCTGGGCACAGTGGCTCGTGCCTGTAAACCTAGCACTTTGGGAGACTGAGGCAGGTGGATCACTTGAGGCCAGGAGTTCAAAACCAGCCTGGCCAACATGGTGAAACCCCATCTTTACTAAAAATACAAAAATTAGGTGACTGTAGTTCCAGCAACTCGGGAGGCTGAGGCAGGAGAATCACTAGAACCCGGGAGGTGGAGGTTACGGTGAGCTGAGATCATGCCACTGCACTCCAGCATGGGTGACAGAGTGAGTGAGCTCTGTTTCAAAAAAAAAAAAAATTATTTGAATCCCAGAATTCGCTGGGATTCATTTGCATCCTGTTTATCATCACAGCAACATTCTGGGAGAGAAAGGGAAGATTTCCCAGAAGCTGAATCACTTTGCAGTGTTGGCCTCACCCACCTCATGACCCCAGGGTGGTGGGAGCAGTGATCTTCACTGGCCCCTGTATGGAGAGGAAGCAGAGGGAGAGGGAGCTGTGGTTGGGATGGGAGGCTCTGTGAATGCTTCTTGAAAGCCTAGACTGAGACAGGCAATAAAGGAGCATCCCGTCTAGTTGGAGCGAGGTGATTAAAATATACTGGACAATTTACACTTAATATCATATTGCTGTGTGTGTACTCCTGTGTGCATATACATATCTATGTGATATATACGTGTATGTGTGTATATGCGTTTATATGCACACATGTATGCATACATATGCATGTGTGCGATTATGTGTATATGTGTGTGCATGCATGTGTTATGTGTCTATGCATATGTGCGAGTCCAGTGTGTGTGTGTGTGTGTGTGTGTGTGTGTGTGTATGTGTGATGGTATAGTGCAGCCCATAAGGCCCTGTAATGTCAGAGAAAGGAAAGGCTTTGGAGTTTAGAGTAGCCAAGAAGCCTTTCTGGAGGAGGTGGAACTTGATCCATCTCAATGGGGCGGGCTGAGGGCAAGGGGAAAGCATTCCTGATAAGTGACCAAGCAGAGACAAAAGCCCAGAGGTGGGACCTGCCTGATATGGTGTTCAGGAGCAGAGAACCCTGTTAGGAAAGACACCAAGCCAGGGAGGAGGATGTGGGCAGCCAGGGAAGAGCTGGAGCCGGGGCGCCGTGCTGTGGCTGCATCTGCGCCTGTCTTGCATGCAGATGTATGGGCAGCAAGTCTGAGAGAGCATGTTGCTGGAGGGACAGCCAGCGCACAGGCGCATGGCAGGAAGCATGTAGCAGGTGGAGGATGCAGAGGAGGCAGGTGCATGCTAAGAGGAGGTGACTGGAAGACTGGAAACTGAAAGGGGTCAGTGAGAAGGAGGTGAGGACAGGGTGTTTGAACAGATTCTGTGTCTCCAAGTGTCCAGTGGAGCCCTGGATTTTTGTCTTGGACCCCAGAGCCTGGTTCCTACCCATTTAGATTGGAGTCTTTATGATTCTTGCCAATGATTGTTTCCCCCACCAAAATAGGCTATGATGGAGACTTGAGATTCTCTTACCCAGGGGTGCTTGGGTCTGGTGAGAAGGGGGAGGGACTCCCATTCCACCTCCAGTCCTCCCTGGAAGCTGTGGCCATCAGTTCCGGGCGGAGATAGTCAACACTCGGTAAATGTTTGTGGATGGCCTCTTGGGGAGGGCTGGGCTAGTTGTGATCCTGTATGTCATGGGAAGCGGAGGAGTTGGAAAGGGCACACCCGGGTGGTCTGGTGGTTAGGATGGCTCCGTTCCTGGGAACAGTTGCCACGAAGCATTTTCCCTGGCCTCTCCATAGCAGCAACTGTTCCTTCCCAGAGTGTTATGAAAACCTGCAATTACCAAGCCACCTCTGGGTATGAGCATTCAGACCTCCTCTTCTTTCTTCCAAGATACACTGAGTCAAGACCCGGTCAGTGCAGAAAGTGGGTTCCTCTCCCACATTCCTTCCCACACAGCCCCACTGGGCTGTGGTTAATGAGCTTGGAGATTATGTATTTCACGTCTGGGATGAGGAAGGTGAAGGGCTTGGGTGAATGCCTGCGCCTCTCCAGGTTCTGGAGCAAGCTGCCTCCTGCGCTGGGCATGCTTTGGGACCACTCAGCAGATATCACAATGTCTCTGGGGTTTAGGGTCCCCTTCTTCCTCCAACTGCGCTGAGTGGAAGCCAGAGCCACGCATAGAAGGGAGAGGACCCAAGCAGGAGTGTGTGATGCAGGGCTTCATGGAACGCTCCACCCAGGCTGCCGCCTTGGGATGCCCAGAGTTTAGCTATATCCTGTTCCTCCGATGATTTTCCTTCTGGGCATGTATATTTCCTGGCCTCTTGCCCTTGCATGTGTGAGTAGTGGTGGAAGGTGCGGGGGCGGGGGGAAGAAGGAAAAACATATAGAGTGGGTGGTTCCAGACTTGAAATGTTCATAGTGGATGAGAGAATAAAAGCCACTCTTGTGGATCAGGAAGTTTCTGGACCTGCTGCACCATGGCCAGTGAGCCCCTAGGCCCCAGATGGCCCTCCTGGGGAAGTTGACATTGGCCCGGCCTCAGGCAGGCAGAGCATAAGGAGCCTCCTGTTGGGGCAGGCCAGGCACAGGGGGCATGGCCTCCTTTTTCCTGGGACAGCAGTCCACCCTCTGCTGTCTGACCAGCTGCCCAGTCACTTGCTGCTGCACTCACGTTCGGGCAACCGTGAACTCCTGAGAACTGCATCCGCTCACACTGCTGCTCGACCCTGCTTTGCATGCTTACTTCTGCTTCCCGCTCACAGCCTGTCTCCCTGATTCTCCACATGGCTCCATGTCACCGAGCAGCCCTGAGCCCCTCTGTGCAGAGAAGCCAGTGATGGCCCCTCAGGCAGCTGCATGATGAGAGACTCCTGTCTCGACCTCCTTCCTCTAAGGAGAAGTTGGCTAGTTCTGTGGCTTGGCCAGGAGTGGGTTTGGGTCCGCCTCTGCACAAGGTCCACAGTGTCCATTTCAAGCCCAATGGACAACATCTTATCCAAGGCCCTCATTTCGCACCCAGAGCTGGGCTTGCCAAGGTGAGACCCTTGCCATTAGGAGAGCCAGACTCTTAAGTCTCCAGCTCCTGCCCTGGTGCTGCTCCTAGCATCTCTCAAGGCCCCACTCTGTCACCAGGAAGCAGTGAGGTCTTGATGTTCAGAAGAGGAAGAAACCACAAATAACCCATTCTCTTATAAGCTGCTGCACATGGAATTCTAGGGGCTCTTTGCCCCTTAGACAGAGTGGTAGACCTTGCTGGAAAGCAGAATTGAACCACCTTGAAACAGAAAATTTTTAGAAATCAATCAGATGGATCAATTTATTTCAAAAGGTCATCCCTAAAAATCAAAAGCAGAAGGAAATACATGAACCTTACTAATGTTAACTGAAAAAAAAAGCAAAGTAAAAAAAAGTATAGTTGTATGCTACTGTTTCTCTCTCAAAAGACAGATCAGATGCAAAAATATATTCCCGCTACTTATATTAAAGATAATGGATGGATAGCTAAACCATAAAACCAATCGAAGGGTTATTTACAGGACCAGGGGAGTCAGTATCACTGGACGTCTCTGAATGCCTTGCTTTGCCGATCTCACCTCACAGTCATGTTAAATGTTTCACATAAGCACAGTGTAAGTAAAAGTTAGATTGACGTAAAAACAAACGTTTTGCTGTGCCTGAGAGAGCAGGCAGCTGCTTGAGCTAAGGCATCCAGACCGGCTCCTTGGGCAACAGAGGGTCCCCCAGCCTTCTCGACATCCCACAGTGATATGTCTAATACCCAAAATCAGTGTTTCCAAAACCAGGCTTCCGTCTGCCCTGAGGCTCCGCAGTCCCTCGGTCTTCCCCATCTCAGACAAGGCAGCTCCATCCTCCTTGCTGCTGCCGACGCTGGATGCCTTGCAGACACTCTTGACTCCAGCCCTTCTTTCCACCCACAGTGGACCATCAGCCATTCCAGCAGTCCCACCTTCAAAGCAGATCCAGCGTCTCCACCTCTTACTCCCTCTACTTCTCCCTGCTGGGCCGAAGCAGCGTGGGCACTCACCAGGATTGCTCCTGGAATGTGACTGTCTTTGATCTCACCTTTTTCAATGCATTTTTTAGCTCAGAACCCTTGAGTGGGTCCCAATTTCATGCAGAATAAGGGCCAGAGTCCCTTCAATGGTCTGCAAGGCCCCAGATGATCTAGCTCCCACCACCCCTCTGACCATCCCCCTTCACACTCTGCACTCCCACCACCCTGCCTTCCTAGGGGCCAGAAGTCCCACCTCAGCTGTTCCCTCTCCCTGGATTGCGTTTCTCCTGGGTATTTGCCTGGCTCCTCCCTTCCCCCCCTCAAGTCTTGGCTGCTCCATGTCACCTTCCCAGGGAAGCCTGTCTCAACCACTCCAACCTAAAAGGGCAGTGTCCACCAGAGGTGCCCCCACCGTACAACAGCATTCCCAGCCCTCCTTCCAGCTTCCCACTTCCATAGGCCTTCCCATGCTCTGGCATTCTCCATGGTGCATTTGTTCTGTTTATCTTCTGCATCTCCCCATTGGGTGACGTGCGGAGCATGGCGTCGGGTGAACGCTCACTAACCTGCTATTGAGTAAATGAATGAATGGACAAGGAAGTAACCAGCCCTGCCCAAAGTCACTTACTTTGTCCTCTCAGGGCGTTTCAGCACCTTGCTTAGAAACCTGCCCAGCTCTTTGGACTACCTCCCCTCCTGCAGGTCTCCCTACGAGCTCAGACATAAGCCTGTTAGACACCCCAAGAAGTCCTAGCCTCAGAGTCCAGATTCGAAGCAGAAGGAAAGTTCAGTTCCTACCGTCCACCCTGGACAGCTGGTCACCCTGTCTCTAAGTCTTCTCCCACCTCCCAGGGCCTGTGACATGCAGGGCTGGGAGTGTCTTCATCTGGGTAGGAGTCATTACTCTTCACCCTCCCTGTCACCAGTGGGACAGCCAAGATCCCTCCTGGCTTGGGAGCCTTCAGGACAGAGCAGAGGCGGTTGTGGTACAGAGTTAGCACAGGCCACAGTGGGTTATTGAGGGAAGCTGTGGTGTCTGAAGGACAGACCTAACCCCCAAGCTGACGTCAGGCAAGCATGCCCCCGTGTCATGGCCCATGACGCCTTTGTGAAGGGCAGAATCCCTGCTTGATGGCCACTTGGGGGAGGTTTCCATTTGACCTTGATGGCCCTTCACTCACCTGGTGGGGTGTGGTGGCCCCCACACTGGCCCTGGCTCTGCCCTTCGTCACTCTCTGGCCTGTGGACAAACCTCTCTGCCCCTCCCCAGTCACCTCATCTTTAAAGAGACTAAGTTACCACTGCCACTCCCGGGGCGGCGGTGGAGGCTGAGTGAGCCTGTGCTGAGGGTGCTGCACCCACACTGGGTGGCTAGCATTTCAGAATGGCGGCCCTGCAGAGCGGCCCTCAGCAGGGCCCTTCCCAGGAGCACGGGAAGCCGAGAGGCCCGTGGGGCACAGCTCTGTCATGTGTTGAGGTTTCAAAGTTCACAAATGCCTTTAGTTAATTCCTCTGTTCAAGAATCCTAGGAGGGAGTTGTGCATGTAGTTGGAGTATTTATCCGTCGGCTTCTCTCCCTCCCCTCTTCCTCCCCATCCCCGATGTCTGCCTGGCCATCTGCAGTGGCCCAGGTAACCTCCTGTGATGTGCTGTGGGGTCCACCAGGCCATAGTAATTTTTTTTTTTTTTTTTTTTTTTTTTGAGACTGAGTCTTGCTCTATCACCCAGGCTGGAGTGCAGTGGTGCGATCCTGGCTCACTGAAACCTCCGCCTCCTGGGTTCAAGTGATTCTTCTGCCTCAGCCTCCCAAGTAGCTGGGCTTACAGGTGTGCACCACCATGCCTGGCTAATTTTTGTATTTTTAATAGAGACAGGGTTTTACCATATTGACCAGGCTGGTCTCAAACTCCTGACCTTGTGATCTGCCCGCCTTGGTCTCCCAAAGTGCTGGGATTACAGGAGTGAGCCACTGCACCCAGAGGCTACTGTGTTTAATAAACTCTTAGAGCATGTGTCCTGTGTCTGAAGGATTGTGCAAATATCAATGCACATTGTCAGCACAACCACCCTTTGAGGTAGGTGCTATTATGTCCGCATCTTAAAGGTGAGGGAACTGAGGCAGAGAGCAGTTCTGTAATTTGCCCAGGTTTATACAACAAGTCAGAGGCAAAGCCAGGGCCTGAATGCAGGCAGGCTGCTGTAGATTCCAGGCGTGGACAATTCCCCTTCTTTCTCTCTCTGCCCAGCCCCTTGGGACCTCTCTTGGCAGCCTGTGACCCAGCTGCAGCCCCTGCCCCTGAAGCCCAACTCTGACCATCCACCTTCCAAACTTAGAGATGGCCCCCATTAGCCAGAACCAAGTTCCTACCCTTCCCCCTACCATGGACTTCCAGAGTCCTCTAAAACCTGGCCCAACCTAACTTTCCAAAATCTCCACCTGCAACTCCATCCTCACTGGCCATCCACCCGGCATCTCCATCAACTGGACCTCCGCACTCTCTGACCGTGCCTGGGCCTTCCCTGCTGGACTGTCCTTTCTCCAGAAACCCCCTGGGCTGCGGGTCCCAGATCTGCTCTTAGCAGACTGGTCAGGGTCAGGCTGGTTTTCCTCAGTTTACTCTGGCACTTTTATGCCTGAGGACCAGGAGCAAGAAGTCTTTTCTATCCACCAGTCAGGACGACCGTGGCTACTCAGTCCTTGCCCTTGGACTGCCTTGACTGTCACCCCCTCCCCAACCCCTCACATTGCTCCTTTGCATCCCCAGGGAGCAGAGCCGCTCTGGCTTTGGAAGGAGTGGACTCCAGCTCCCAGGACCTCTCCCTACCCGTGGTCAACTCATTGGAAGCCTGGAGCTACTGAAACTGGACCATTAAAATATTACTCACGAGTTCTAGAAATATGACAGTGTTTGGTTTGTAATATTTATCTAGCACCCCACACCCTGACCCCACCAAGTCCAGAAATATAGCACTGTGGTTAAGATTGTGGGCTCTCCCCAGCTTCCTACTTTCTAGCTGTGTGACCTGGGGCAAGTTACTTCACTTCTTCCTGCCTGTTTCATCAGCTATAAAATGAGGACAATAATGTCACTGTCTGCCCCATAGAATTGTGTTGATGATTGAATCAGTGGATCTGTGTTGTTAGAATAGGGCCTTGGACATAGAAAGCACCAAACGTGTCATTCATTATCCTGGTAGTGGTTGTTATTCTTGTTAGAAAAGAGAACTGGGGCCAAGAGAGGTGTGTCCTCTAAGCCAGTGTCACACAGCTAACAGCCACAGGTTGGAGTGGAGCCTGGTGACCTGCCTCTCCCCAGGATCTGCTCTTTACTCTGCCTCTGCCTCTCCTTGGTGCACGTTGCCAGGCAGTGGGCACTCAGCGACTAAAGTACCCAGGTGCTTCCCTACCCCACCCTGTGCCCTGTAGGCTCTGCCAGCACTGGCCCGGCCCACCCTGTCAGCTGCCACCTCACCTCCCCTACTGAGCAGAGCCATGTTTTTTTTTTTTTTTTTTTTTGCTCTGTCGCCCAGGCTGGAGTGCAGTGATGCAATTTCAGCTCACTGCAACCTCCACCTCACCAGATTCAAGCAATTCTCCTGCTTTAGCCTTCCAAATAGCTGGGATTACAGACATACACCACCATGCCTGGCTCATTTTTTTGTATTTTTAGTAGAGACAGGGTTTCACCATGTTGGCCAGGCTGGTCTCAAACTCCTGACCTCAGGTGATCCTCCTGCCTAGGCCTTGGCCTCCCAACCTGCTGGGATTACAGGCATAAACCACCATTCCCAGCCAACCAAGGCCATCTGTAAGAGGCTTGCCTCAGTTTCCCACCAAAAGAAATGGGCTGATGGGGCTGAGAGCCTCCCACTGTGCTTTCCTCTCATCACCCTCGCCTTCCCTCAGGTCATACTCAGCACAAGAAGGGAGCTCAGCGCGCCTTCTGGGAACAGAGGTCCAGCAAGTGGCACTAGGGCCGAGGACCCGACACCTGCCTGCTCATCCCCCAGCTCAGAAACACTTGCCAGGGCCCCTAACCCACAGCAAAAATCAGAATATTCACTTCCAGTGGAGCCCAATACCATGTGCAGGAAGCCAGGCAGAGTCAGAAGAGCAGGACATGGTCCCTGCCTGCCTCCAGGGATGAGCTGTGGACACAGGCCATAAACATGGAGACGTTTACTTTCAATGCACAAAAAGGTCCTGGGACAGACAGGGCAGTCCTCGTGGGCCAGGGTGACCAGGACCGTTTCCTGAAAGAGGCACACACAAGCTCCCCAAGAACCAAGAGAAGATGGGTCGAGGCAAAGATGAGTGCAGAGGGGGTTCCTGCAGGGGAATAGCGTGGGTGCTCACAGGGAGAAAGAAAGGAGCAGGGCAGGTGGCAGCACAGTGCCCAGGGTGCCCCGGGATTCTTCTCAAGCCTTGAGGCTCCCCAGAGGACAAGCAGAGGAATCCAAACCCTTGTAAATGCCCCCAAAGGGGCTACAGACCCGAGGTCATCTGGAAGAGGCTGAACCTGCCACAGGAACCCTACAGATGCCAGAGGAGGTAGCTTCTGCATTTACGTCTCCTGGGTTCCTGCGCAGACGGCGAGAGCACCATGCCCGAAGTCCTGACTTGCCACTGCTGCCATTCCCGGAGTGAGTGATGACAGCAGCAGGAGCAGGATCAACTTATTGAGCCTTGCTCTGTGTCAGAACCCAATGCAATAGCCTTTATCATCATTATTCCCCCATTTCACAAATAGAGAAACCAAGGCATGGACAGTAAGTGTCTTGCCCAGGGGCCCATGCTAGAAAGTGACTGGGTCCAGAGTCTGGCTGGGTCCAGAGGCTGGCTCTCCCTGCTTCTGCCAGGGGTGTTTCTTCATCTTTAAACAGCGCAGTGCAAGTCCTTGCCTGTGAGCATGGAGTGAGCATCGGGGCTTAATGGAGATGGGAGCAGCACACCCAGGACTCGCCCCCTCCACCGGTTTATCACTCAGCATCCTGGAGAGCTGCTTTGGTGGTTTTGACCATTACATATTTTAAATTATTTTTATTCCTAGTCAAATATTTAATTTTTTACCCATAATGGACAGTTGGTTAAAGGCAGGAAGCATTAAAGAACACTGATATTAAAAGGCTGGTTCATGAGGAACACGTAAGTGGTAATAACTCTGCACATATGCCTCAGGGTGCTCTGCCCAGATCTGCAAGTCTCATTCATCTGGTCGGAGTTCTCATGCGGCAGCGCCTGCAGTTTGCAGAGCTTCGCAGCCCACGGCTGGAGACAGACAGAGCCTGACACCCATCCGACTCTGTGTCCACGGGGAGTCAGGGCCCTCCTCACTCAGGTTGTGCAATTTGGGCAGAGGTACTTCCTAAAAACTCTCGGATCTCAGCATTTAGAAACAAAGAAGAATGTCTCAGAAACAAACTGGCTTTTATTTTTTTAGAAAAACATAAAATTCGAGAATTCCAAACAGTGGGCTATGAAATCAGTTTTTGCTTTTTGTTTCTTTTTATGCCTTATATAGTCAAACTTTAGCCTGCAGTTTAGCGTGTACTGATGCCAAAGCCACAATGTAATGGTAATCTGTCGTTCTGAAACGTCTTTGTAGAAAATCATGCTTTTGCTTTTATAACTCGTTTACAACAAATGAAGAATGCATCACTTGATAATTGGCAGAAGGCTAAATCTTGCCTTTATTCATAAATGTTAGTAAAGATTGGGTTGAACACACAAACCTTGGAATTCACTTCCAATAACATATCAGTCTAACAACTGTATTTGACATAAAATAACTTCTTTATCGGGTACTACCAAAAATAACAAAATATTTTTTAAACACTTAAGAGGGTGTTTGCAAGATAAAATATTATGGTGAGAGGAATTCTCAAGTCCCAAAGGATCGAGCAAGATTCAGCTGCAGCAGCCCTCTAAACTGCCTGAAGGTAAAAAGAAGCATAATGAGATTCCATCCTTTTTCCCTCATGTTGAGGGGCTAGGTCTCCTGATAAGTGCCTTACAGGCCCACCCCAGAGAGCAGGAGCTTACCTTGAGAAATTTGACCACAGGTACTTTCCAAAAGGGCTGACTGACTTGCTGATGGTGAGCACTGGTGCACAGGCCCTCCCAGGTTCCCCAAGATGTGGCGGGGTTTGGCCGCCCTTCAGACTGTGCCCAGACAGTCAAGTGCCATTGAAAACTCTATTGGGCCGGGCGCGGTTGGCTCAAGCCTGTAATCCCAGCACTTTGGGAGGCCGAGGCGGGTGGATCACGAGGTCGAGAGATCGAGACCATCCTGGTCAACATGGTGAAACCCCGTCTCTACTAAAAATACAAAACATTAGCTGGGCATGGTGGCGTGTGCCTGTAATCCCAGCTACTCAGGAGGCTGAGGCAGGAGAATTGCCTGAACCCAGGAGGTGGAGGTTGCGGTGAGCTGAGATCGCGCCATTGCACTCCAGCCTGGGTAACAAGAGTGAAACTCTGTCTCAAAAAAAAAAAAAAAAAGAAAAAAAAAAAAGAAAACTCTATTGGTTCCAAGTACACAGACGCACAACCAACTCTGTGTTCGATGCTGGTGATGCCATCCTACGGAGAGGGGTCTCTGCAGTGTCACCTCCTGCTAGGTGCAGCGGACTCCCTTGTGCCAGTTTTACTGTATTTCATTTGGTCTGCCCGGCGCGTAAGAAATTGACTTAAGAGAAATTGCTACCAAGCCTTTGTTGAGCCTGGTGCTTCTTCTAGAGTGGCCTCTCCACTTCCCCCCTTTTAACTAAATCCTACTTATTTCTAAAAACTTTTGATTCTGACAAAATTTCAGACTCTCAGAAAAGTTGCGGGACAGTACAAAAAATTCTCATCGGTCCTTCACCCAGTGTTCTGTGATGTTAACATTTTATCCTTCTCTCTCTCGTATATATTTTTTTTCTGACCCGTCGAGAGTAAGTTGCCAAACGGATGCCCTTTTACTGCTAAATACTTCACAGTATGTGTCTTTAAAACAAAATCATTTTTTTCATAACCATAATACAATTCTCAAAATCAGGAAGCTGACATAGACACAATACTGAAATTGAGTCTATAGACCTTACATTTCTCCAGCGATTGATCCTAGACTGTGGGGTGTATTCAACAGCAATTCTTAAGTCTCTATATTTCATGACATTGGCCTTTTTTTAAAGAGTGACTAGTTATTTTGGTAGAAGGTCCCTCAACGTCTGTTTCTCCGGCCTTTCTTCATGATTGGACTCGGGTTATACATACTGCGGTGATGTGACCTTCCCAGTGCACCATGTCAGAAGGTACACGCCATTCTTTAATCCCCCGCCTGGTGATGTTAACTGTGATTACCTGGCTAAAGTGGTGTCTGCCAAGTTTCTCCACTATAAAGTTACAAGTTTTTCCTTTGTAATTAAGAAATAACTTTGGGGAGATATTTTGAGGCTACGCCAATGTTCTGTTTTTCTTCCAACCTTCACCCACTGGCTTCCATTGATGATTCTTGCTTGAAACAATTATTCTTATGGTGGTTGCCAAGTGATTTTCTAATTCCATCATTCCTTCTAAATGTACTAGTTGTCTTTCATCATAAGGGAAAGTCTTTCATTGACTTTTAGCTCACTGCTCTTAGCCTCAGGACCCTAGCACTTGGGAACTAGGAGAGCGGGTCCTTGTCCCAGAATACACAGGCTGACTCCTAACTGAGTAGTGTTTAATGTGAAGGTTATCAACACCCTGCTACAAGGTCTCTTGTATTTTGGAAGATTCTAGACCAAGAAAGTGTGTGCTGGGAAGCCATGTCCCAAGATGGCTGGGCTGGGGGTTCTGCTGCGCATAAAGCCTTGAGGAGTCCTCTCCGCGATAAGATCTCGCCACAGCCCATCAGTTCCACCAGCCCTGGCTGAAAAAACGTGGCCCAGGGGAGGCCCTACTCCAGCTAACTCCATTTCACATTTCCTTTCCTTCCAAGGATGGAAAAACAACCCTTCAGGGACAAGTGAACCTGTCAGTAGTGAAGTCGTGAGTGGAGGAGGCAGTCCCAGAAGGGTGGCTGGGCTGAGAGGGCTAACAGAGTGAGAAGGCTAGCGGCCTTCTCTGCCAAGAGCCTGGAAGCTCCACACCCACGAAGCCCAGCCAGCTCTGCTGCGTCCCATCTTTGCTTCGTGTAGGGGCCTTTCCCCAAGAAGGCCTGGCGTCCCCTCCCAGGGCCAGCCCAAGGCAGGAGGAATGTGGACAAGGTTTATCATCACCCTGTGGTCAGCACTTTTAGCTCAGCTGTCGCCTGCTTTCCAGCCCCCAGGCACAAACACGACACCTGCCTACTCTTGGAGGTGCCCCAGGCTCCACACTTTCCCTCTTGAAAAGTATCTCTCGGCCGGGCACGATGGCTCACACCTGTAATCCCAGCACTTTGGGAGGCTGAGACTGGTGGATCACAAGGTCAAGAGATGGAGACCATCCTGGCCAACATGGTGAAACCCCATCTCTACTAAAAATACAAAAATTAGCCAGGCATGATGGCATGCGCCTGTAGTCCAAGCTACTCAGGAGGCTGAGGCAGGAGAATCACTTGAACCCAGGAGGCGGAGGTTGCAGTGAGCCAAGATCACACCACTGGCAACAAAGGAAGACTCTGTCTCTTTAAAAAAAAAAAAAAAAAAAAAGTGTCTCTCCTGTGCTGCATTTCTCTAGGACCCTCATGTTTGGGACACCAGGGTCACAGCTTGCTGGCCTAATGAGGTACTCCATGCATACTGATTGAAGCGTGTGGGGAGGGTCTTGATGGGTGGGGAAGATGAGGCGCAGGGACAAGCAAATGCAGCGCTATGATGGTGGCACCGCCTCTCTAACTCTTACCTGGTAGACAGATAAGAGGGCCAGGCTGGCCTGGAGGAGTCAGGAATAAGATGAGATGGAGCATTGTCACCAAAGGTTTCAGGTCAGAGCATGGCAAGACGATAGTCATGGCCGCAAAGCAGGATGGATGGAGGAGAGGGGCCTAGTGTGGTGTGGTCTCTTCATCCAGAAACAGAGATTTGGAAGGCCTGGGTCACAAATGCCGAGTCCAGCCCCCTGGTCCCTGACCCAGGGTAGAGCTGAGTTCCTCTGCAGTCTTAGGGGGATTCTCCCATCTCCAGTACTTATCTGTCTCCATCATCCCACCTCCAACCACTGCTGGTGTCTCTACTCTTCTTCTTCAGGGCATTCCTCTCCGTCCTGTGGGTTCTTCCATTACCTCACCTCCTCCAGGAAGCCCTCCCTAACCTTACCCCAAGAACTCACCAGACCCCATGTCTTGCTCCATGCTGTGGTATATGGTTCTTTGAGTAGACATAGCAATCTTGCCGCTAGATTTTAAGATCCCCAAGGGCAGGAACCATATGTTACGCTGCTTTGTGGCTACCTGAGCCCCTACGCATAACAAATACACCAGAGTTTGATCAGATTTTAGGGTTACAAAGGAAGACTCGAAAGGTGGTATGTGATTCAACTCAGATCTCAGGGGAGAGGCCAGCCTAAGAAGCAATATTCTTCACTTGTTGGATCAAATATGGTTTTCAGTGAATGGAGAATAAACTATGGTGGGTGAGGAAGCTATTGGTCGGCCAGCTTGCCAACCAGTACTGAGACTCCGGCGCCCCATCTCCTGCCCTAGCAAGCTCCCCAGTGTGTTCCTGGCTAAGACACTTGGGAAACCCCAGTAGGCAGGTCTGCATGGAGGGCCTCTAGCCAGAAGTAGAGAGGTGCGCTGGGCAGGGGAAGGGCCTGCACTGGAACCAGCAGGGTGGCGGCCCACACGCAGTTCAGGCTGCCGAGGCCTGTTCATTGTCCCAGGGAAGCTCCTGACACCTTGGAGTCCTGGGGTCACTACTTGGTTTCATGCTCAGGCCTCCAGTGAAACACTTTATTCAGAAAGTCTAGGAGAGGAGGAAACCGGCTTGTTTAAGAGGATTTCGTGGCCAGGGGCTGCGGCTCATGCCTGTAATCTCGGCACTCTGAGAGGCTAAGGTAGAAAGATTGCTTCAGCCCAGGAGTTCAAGATCAGCATTGGCAACATAGGAAAACTCCCGTCTCTACAAAAATTAAAGAAAAAGAAAATTAGCCAGTCATGGTGGCACAAACCTGTAGTCCTAGCTACTTGGGAGGCTGAGGCAGAAGGATCACTTGAGCCCTGGAAGTCAAGGCTGCATGAACTATGATCACCCCACTGCACTCCAGCCTGGGCAACAGAGCAAAACCCAAAACCCTGACTCTAGGAAATCATCATAATAATAATTTAACAAAAAAAAGATTTTTGTCCTCATCAGCTGTCACCCCATCAATGGCCGAAGTAATGGAGAAAGCAGCCCCTTCCACCAGTCCCAAGATGGGCTTTGATGAATTAAAATGCCTAATCTTTTGCATTTCTCAGTTATTCCTGCTAGATTGTTTTAACTAGCAGTGAGAACGTTTTTCTGAAAGAGCACAGATGGGGCCCTCTCTTGGAGTGAAAGAGCCCAGGCATGAGATGGGGGTTCGGGCCCTGGTCCTGGGCGGGCTTGCTGCTCGATCGCTCCCAAGGGGAAAAGTCTCCCCTGGATTACTGTGAGGATCAAGGGAATATGTGTGTCCCCAGAAGGTGGGGGCCACTCCGTGTTAAATCTGAGTACCATGGTGACTTGGGACGGATGGAGGGAGGGAGGGAGGGATAAATGATTTAAGTATCACTACGCCTTTACTCCACCTTCACTGCAGCCCTGACAGTGGAAGGAAAGCCAGAAGCCTGGAGGTGTGGGACAGCATGGAACACTGGAGGCAGGCCCATTCCTGGGAAAGCACCTCCCGGACATCAGCCCTCCCCGCCCTCACAGCCACCACGTACATAGCTGTTGTGAGGGCCATCTGATTGATAGATAACAGGGAGGTTAAGTGACTTGTCCAAGACCTCCCCGCTGTACCAGGGCAAAACCAGCATATGAACCCAAGGGTGCCCCACTTTCAAGTTGTCACCACATCAGGCTGCCTCTCCAGATGAGAACTCCTTAGAGGGCTGCTGAGGTCCAGGAGGGCTTCCTGGATGAGGTGCTGGTTGCAGAATGGGCAATAGCTAACTGGTGAGGGATAGGGCACTGCTGGCCAGTGATCGGATGCCTCCCATGACAGGAAGCGCATCACGTCCCCAGACAGACCCGTCTGCTGCGGGGCAGCGCTCCCCACAAGAAAGTTCCCTCGTTAAGTGAGCCCAGGCTGCATCTCCGGGCCTTCCCCCACTGACTCCTCCCCACCTTTCTTTTCTCAGGCAGGCTCTATGATCGGTCACACCTGGGATGTTAAAGAACTTTGAGGCGACTTTCTCTCTATGTGCCTTCCCCTTGGTCCTTGCTTTTCTAGTTTAAGGGCTGTTCCAGCACACCGAGATGGTGAGACTGAAATAGCCAAGGAGAAGGGCGACCTACGGGAGGGCCACTTCCAGGCCAATCAACTTGTGGGGGAGTGAGACGGCAGAGGGCCAGCTAAGACCCATTGGCCAGGGTACTGAAGCCAGCTGCGGTGGACTCTAATGGCCAGGCTTTGCGCTGGGGGTAGAGAAAGTCACTGAAGGTGGACCCCAGGCTGTGAGGACCCTGTTGCAATATTTCCCTGGAGATGGTGGTAGTGAGTGTTGGTTGATGAAGTTTCGTGGTGGGAAGCTATGCCCAAAGCTCAGCCCTTAGAGGCCAAAGTTAGAACAGGAGTTAGAAGCCAGACATCCTGGGGTCTCTTCCTTGACCTAACCTTTGAAGTAGCCTCAGTTTTCCCATCTGTACTATGGGTACACAGTGTAATCCCTTCCTCTGCGTAGCTGGAGGACTCATGCACCATTGCTTGGAAAACCCACAGCATAATAATATTACAAACAAGCACTAATATAGGACTTATATAAAGTCCTTTAAAACTCATAAGACTCTATGAGATGGGTTTCCTATTTGTTCCCATTTTACAAGGGAAGGAGCTAAGGCACAGAGCAGTTAAGGAATTTGCCCAAAGTTGCACAGCTAAAAGTGCAGTGTCAGGATTTGAACTCTGGGGATCTGGCTCCAAAGTCCATACTTCAAACTCCCACGAACTACTGTGAAGCTCGGGGGATGCCCAGAGCCGCCAGCAGGCTGCAGTGAGGGTCTACGGCCAGATCTGGGAGACGGCAGGGCTTGGCAGGCCGAGCGGAAGGGCGAGGGCCTTCCCCTGGAAACACTCCACGAGGTTCACGCGGAGCCTGGCGACTCCCCAGGGCAGCCGCCTGCTCTTCCCATGACATCACGCTGCCTCAGAACTTTGGAGGCTGAGGATTCTTGGAATGCCGGATTCACCCTGGAACAAAAATAATACCTCGTATTTATAACGTATTTTTGTTCCCCGCAGGCTGCCCCTGGCTTCATGTCGTTGTAGCCTCAAACTAGCCTTGTGATCCAGGCAGGAGTCCTGTCGGTGGGAGGCCACCCTGAGAAACACCTTGAGTTGGGGCTGGCCTCCCATTCTGCAGGTGGGAATACTGAGCCACGGGGAGTTGAGTGGTTGGGCAAAGCTGCCCAGCAAATTGGTTCTGAGCAACGTGGGCCGAGAGCCCTGGCTTTCCAGTGGGGTTTAGAGGAGGGCCTCAGAAATGTGTCCGCAGTTGAGTGAAGCTCAGAACTCCATAGAATATCCCCAAGAAAGCCTTTTTCCCTCAGCCTTCTGTGCGCTTTCCTCCCTTCCCCACGGGGCCGCAGTGAAGCCAGAGGGGCCGCCCCAGAAACAACCCCCCAGCCCAGCCCCACAGGCCCCAGCCACAGGAACCAGCAGACTGTGGTGGGAAAGGGCTGCTCCCAGCGCAGATGGAAACCGAGGGCTGCAGTGGCTTCTGTGGTTTTCCCCAGACGCAGTGGAGCCAAGGCTGGCTGGCCGGATCTCCAGCCCTCTCTCCAGAGCCCTCCCAGGCACTCCCCTCCCCAGCCCCAGCCTCCCCATTCCCCGCGGGCCCTGGCTCAGCCCTCCACCTTTGCTTCTGCACGTCTGGCCCCTACTTCTACACCACACGCTGCCAAAGGACAGCCCACGGCTCCCTCCCTGCTGACTTTGGCTGAGGACTGTGGTCCTCTGAATTTGGGTTTAGTGGCTCAGCAATGCTGTGCAGGTTGCCCTGCCCCCTCGGAGCCCTCAGTGTGGCGGCTGAGGGCACACATTCGGGGGCCATACTACCTAAGTTCAAACCCAGGCTCTTGCTAAGTGCAAGCAGTGTGGCCTTGGGCAAGTTTCTTACCCTTTCTGTGCCTCTGTAAAATGGGGTGAACAATAGTGGCTCTCTTGGGGTTAAACAAGTCATGCCTGGCACACTACCTGCTTCCTACGTGTTAGCTATGAACCATTCTTCTGCGTCCCTGTGATCTGAGTTTGATTCCTGTGGCCTCAGGGCCACCCTCGGGGTGGGGCCAGCTTCCCGGGTATGTGCACTGCCCGAGTCCAGGCCCTGCTCTTGGCTTATGCTCTGATGTGGCTGCCTTGACTTTCTCAACAGCTTTGGAACCAGGGGCCCACATTTTCATCTTGCACAGGGCTCCACTCGTTATGTGGACGGTCCTGCCTCCAGGCCAAGGTAGGACACAGGCCCGTGCTGCTCTCTGCTTTCTTTCCATCATGACTCTTGTCCTGGGATGAAGCTGGAGGTGTGTTTCTGTAATTAATGGCTTCATGTCTGTCTCTCCAAATGGACCCTAAGCTTCATGAAAGCAGCAGCCCTGTGTGTTGTAGTCATTGCTGCCTCCCCGCGCCAGACTGCAAGGGAGATGTAGAGAAGGTTCTGCCTCATCTGAAGGAAGTGGATGCTCTGGGAGCAGTTCGGAGGCACACACAGGACACTCTGGTGGCAGAGATGTGGGTGTGATGTAGAGTGTTCCAGACTGTCATCATCTCAGAGACATCATGGTATTGGCTGGAGGGCTCAGGCGGGACCCTGGGAGCTGGGGAAGGCTCCCGCTCAGGTCTGGACCTAAAGGTCAGGTCTGGATGGGATTAGGGGAGTGCTGAGGGACTCCCTAGGGACAGCTGAATAGCTCTGTCACACACACACCCCGCCTCCACCTCAGCTTCTCTCAGAGGGCTGCAGGAGCTATGTGGCCTCAGGCGATCCCACTGACATCTCTGATTAACCTCTGGGCAGAGCAGAGTCTCAGCGTGTGTTTAGTTAATGAAACAACAATGAACCAGCCTGTCTCCACATCATTCATTGTTCATTCATTCATTCTACAGTTGGTGAGAAAAGTCTTTGCCTGTAGGGTACAGAGGTACCAATCAGACCTTTCATCTATTCCAGAGCATCCATTTGGCCAGGTAAACGTGTGATTTCTAAAGCTTTTAGTCCATGCAGTGATACCACATGTCTTACATGAACTTTTGTCTAGGCTGGCAAAGACCTCAATCTTAAATTGTTTTCTATCCAACTCTGAGCAAAGAGAGCCATAGAATCTACTGGAGTGGGAGAGTCTGCAGCTTGGCTAACTGCCCATGGTGGCAGGAGCGGCCCTGACGCATGCTGGCCCTCTCCTCTCAGGGTTGTTGGGAGGGCGTGCTCAGGAAGCAGCCGGTACAGTGCTGCTGTTGCCGCCACGATGCTAATGATGGTCCTGGCAATTACAGGGCCAATGAGTTGCCTAAGCTGTGTAGCGACGTCCCCAGTTCTCCAAAGAGCACTGAGATCTCCAATAAGTAATTGTTAAATCCAATCATATAGCGTGTTACAGCAGAAACACAGAGCTGCATTCCTGTGAAGGCCTTGCCACTCACTAGCTGGGCGACCCTAGAAGAACAAAGCAACCTCCCTGGACCTTGGTTTTCTCATCCGTCACGCTATAACTCATGTAATCTCACAACTGCCCCTGCGGTGGGGACCGGCACAGCTAGAAACAGAGACACAGAGAGGTGAGATCACCCAGCCCACGCAACTGTGAGTGGCAGCCAGGCTCTGTGCAGGCTCCAGACAGACCGGCAAGGAGTGTCCTGCAGGGGACACCCATCATCCGATTCAGCCCAGCACACATCATGAGTGCTCCGTTAGTACAGGTCACTGCGATCCTTATCTCCGAGTGTTCACCAGCCAATACCATGATGTCCTTTGGTTGACTCCCTCAAGAGGGAAGAAAACTCCCCTCCCCTATACTTTTCCTTTTTAAGCTTCCCCATCATTCTGCAAACTGGGGTAGGTGTGGTGACTTTTTTCCTGGGTTCTATACGCTATTGCTCAGCCAAGCACCCCCCTGAGCTGCAGAGAAGCTTCTGGTGCCCATGCCTCCTAGCCTCACTGCAACTCTTGTGTTGTCCGGGGTGGCTGGGCCAGGGCAGGCAGAGCTCATTCAGGGCATGTGTAGGTGGGCAGGGGTGGAGGTGCCGACACTGGTAATAAGCAGTCATCACTTTTCGTGAAGGCAAGAAATATGAGCCCATGCATAGTTTTCAAGCCATTTGCCCTAGGAATTTTGCTTTCAGAAATTTTTAAGCAGACCTACAAATTATGTGGTAAAGTGTCCGACATGGAGAGAACCATAATAAGTCAGTGGCCCTCAGAATATCTAGTTGGGAATGATTATGAAATAAAAAATGAACAGAGGGACATTTGTTTCCATTTGGACTACTGTGAAAATGATTTTTTTTAAAAAACACAATTTGAAGTTATTCTCCCTACACCCACCTCCCAAAATGCAGCTGTGGTGTTCCGAGAACACTTTTGTTTTTTTGTATAAAAGAGAGCAGTCTTAGAGTAAAACAAGACATCTGATTTCAGAACCCAAAGAAGAAAGAATAAACTAAATGAACGATGGAAAAAGCATAAGCTGACAATTTCCATTCTCCAAAAAAAAGCATTATTGTCCTAACAGCAGGTGTTGCCAGTAGCACAAATGGAATATTAATCTTATCTCCTGGGCTGTTCTTCCTCACCCGAAGACTTCCCCAGAAATAGGCAGAGAGATGGGCTTTTGCCCTTCTTGCTTGCAGGCCTGCAAAACTGGGTGTCCAGTTTGACTCCCGACCCAGGATCCACATTTCCATGTGTCTGAGACCAACTGCAGCCTCCTTGCCGGGCTGCTGGGAGCAAAATAGGCTCATCCCTGGCCCAGCCAAACCCCAAACCCACAGGTTTCATGGGGAGCAGCCAGCTGGCCCCCGAACGAAGGTATTGATGAAACCCAGTGCCAGCAAACACAGAAGAGAGAGGAGCTGGTTTTGGCTGGCCCAGCTGACAACCGCTGACAAATATTTGTGAATGGTCAGAGCAGCGAAGCCTGGGTCTCCATTGTTGGGGAACGAGGCCCAGCCCCAAGTCTGTTCCGGTGCCCTTAGCGGCCCTCTTGGCTTCATCTCAGGCAAAGAACTTGGACCTCGTGCAGTTGTTACCACCGAGGCCTCAGTGGCCATTCAGCCCTTTCTCTCCATTAGTACAGGTCACTGCGGTCCTTGTCCCTGAGTGTTTATCAGCCAAGGAGGCTGGATCTAAAGGCGAACAGGAGATAGATGGGAGGTAGCTGCAAGGCGCTGTGATTAGTTCCAGGCTTGGCCCACTCCTGGAACCTCTGGCAGGCCCTCTGCTGTGGGAGTGCCCCTCACAGAGCCTCAGTTGTCTGTCAAATGGGAAGACAGGTTCTTGGCCTGCCTGCACACACCGGCCAGTCCCAGCAATCACTTGCCCTGAGAACTAAGCAAGGCCTTGTGCAGGAAGAAGGAAAAGGGAGCATAGAGGGACAGTCTTAGTGCCTCTTCCTCCAGTGACATCTGGGCTCTTCCCCGCCCTCCCAGGGTCCACCCAGCTGATTCTATCCGCCATTGAGCTCCGTATCAAGACCTCCTACTTTCGAACCTGTTAGTCTTGCCCACCCAATTAGGAGGGAACACTTGAGGTGGACTCCCTGGCTTCCCCTGCTACCTATGGAGAGCTTTTCACATGTACAGAGGAGCCGCCACCCAGGAAGAGTGAGTCTAAGAACCTCCACTATGCCAAGTGGCCTGGGGCACTCTTGGCCATCGCTGGCTGGCTCCAAGCTCTTTCCAACCAGGAAGACATGGAATTCCAGGTCCCTGCAGATTTCCAGGAATGAACAGCAGAAGCCCTGCAGGAGCCAGCTGATTTCTTTCTGGAGCCCCTGACCACCAACTGTGTAGCAATTACTGCCTTCCCCTCCAGGTAGACAGAAGCTGTTTTCTTTCCGGGGGCGGGGGGCGGTGGGCGGAAGAGTACACTAGGTCGAGAGAGGGAAATCCCTGATATGACAAGTGGGAAACCAGGCCGTTTCAAGACGGATGTTGGGAAGGGCTTGGTCAACCATCCTTTGGGGATGTTTCTTGGGCCATAGCTGCAGGCGCCACAAAAATTCTAAATAAGGATGACAGAAGTTGTGAGAATCAATCATTATCTGCCAGGGAATTTCCAAGGTTCCTCTCTGGGCTTAAAAATAACTCACATTTAAAGAACAATGAAAATGGAAGGAGCAATTAGCTGAAAGTAATTGAGAAATTAAAGGAGGGAAAATTCTCAAAAAGTCAGAGGTACACGGCACCCTGCGGAGGTCTGTGAGCCACAGTTTCTTCTGTGTTTTCCAGTGGGGCTTGGCTCACACTCTGCAGAATGAGGCTGCAGCCCTCTGCACTGACTCAGGCATCTGGGGCTGGGTCGGGCTGGGCAATCAGAAGGCCAGTTGTTAGAGTCGCTGGGAGGAACCTGACTCAAGGGCCTCATTTTTCTGATGGGGCCCAACTCTTCTCCAGGGGCTGGTGCTGAGAGCGCCTACCCTGCCATATGGAGTCAAACTGCCAGGGAGAAGGGGGTGTATTTGGGAATGGAGGGGCTGCCTCACCCACCCAGGTGTCAGGCCAGCAGTGCCCTTGCCCAGAAATGTAAATCAGAACCCAACAAGATTGAACTTTGACACCAAAGATGAAAGATGCCACGCAGGCCTCCTGAGAAATGGCCCAGGGCATGCCTAGTCAGCAGGATTCAGTTGAGGTTACCAGACTTATAGATATTTCATGATGACTCTGAAATTACTGAAGTAAACACAGACAACCCCAAACCTTAGACACTGTATATAAAAACAAACCTAAGAAGACTTCAGACAGACAGGCCAGGGACCTTAGGAGCTGAAGAATGGCACACTGGTGAGTTCCTGGATTTTCCTCTTGGCTCAGGTATCCCAGACTTGGAGCTAAAGAAACTGGAGACCCTAGGCTGGGGACAGTGGCTCATGCCTATAATCCCAGCATTTTGGGAAGCCAAGGCAGGTGGATCACCTGAGGTGAGGAGTTCGAGACCAGCCTGACCAACATGGAGAAATCCCGTCTCTACTAAAAATACAGAATTAGCCAGACGTGGTGGTGCATGCCTGTAATTCCAGCTACTCTGGAGGCTGAGGCAGGAGAATCGCTTGAACCTGGGAGGCAGAAGTTGCAGTGAGCCATAATTGAGCCATTGCACTCCAGCCTGGAAAACAAGAACAAAACTCCATCTCAAAAAAAAAAAAAGAAAGAAAACGGAGACCCAGAAACACCATGAGGCCCGAGAAGACAAACAGAGCCCCAACAAAAGCCCGCTCATTCTAGCTAGAGCACCAGGAAAGGGGCAGCCTAGCAGGACAGAAAACACGAGGCGATAGTCCTTTCCTCCAGCCAAACACCCCTGCAGGAACTGTGGTCCCACCCCCACCTAGCACTCCAGCAGAGGCCCAATGAGGGGCCTAGATTGTGACGAGGTACCCAGCCCCCCACCAGGGTGGTGTCAAGGGACCAACTGTCATCCCCATTGGGGATAATGAGCCACTAAGCTTTTCAATGGCTGCTTTTCAATTTAAAAAAAAAAAAAAAATTATTAATTTTAATGAGAAATAATAATGCATTTAATCCCAACCCAGGATAACCCCCATTTTTCACAGATAAAAATGTATCAAGTGATTAACATTGAATTTATGTAAGCAATAAGTTGTAAGTAAATAAATACAATTTGTTCATAACATGCAATGCAGTGAAGGGCTGTGGTACCCGAGACAGGTCATGGAGGAGGTACAGGCTTATTCTTTAGAAGTTAACATCTTTCTGCAAAATCTTTCCACCCTTTTACAACCTTTGAGGGATTCCTGCTTATCTTGTGCTCCAACTGCACTTGCAGTAAAGTTGCAGCATGGAAAACACCCTGAGGGGAAGATGGAGTTTGAACATAGCAGTGCTGTGCGTGATAGGAAGCAGCCTTCAAGCCAGCCAGAAGGGTCCTGAGAATGCCCCTCATCACTCCTTCACCTGCCTTTTGGCCACAACTCAAAACATTTGGAGCTTGTTCCTGGCGCACAACTCATACCTGTTCCCTGTTCTCAGAAAGTATCGCAGATGAGCCTGTCTTGACCTACACCCATCATGTTAAATATTCCTTCGTATCTGTTTGCTAGGCTTGCTACAGCAAAGTCCCACAGACTGGGCTTCTTAAACAACAGGCGTTTTATTTTCTGACACCTCTGGAAGCTGGAAGTCCAAGATGAAGGTGTCCGTGGGGCTGGTTTCTCCTTGGCTTGTAGACTGTTGCCTTCTCGCTGCGTCTCCATGTGGTCTTTCTTCTGGGCGTGCAGCCTCTCTGGTGTCGTGTTGATGTTTCCTCTTGTTATAAAGCCACTAGCCAGATCGCATTAGGGCCCACCACAACAGCCTCGTTTAATTTAATCACCCCTTTAAAGGTGATTCGTCACATCTTATCTCCAACTGCAGTCACATTCTGAAGTATTGGGGGTTAGGGCTTCAACATATGAAGTTTTCGGGGGTGGGAGGGGACACAATTTAGCCCATAAAAACTTCCTATAGCATATTTAGTTTGTTGGTGGGGTGACAATGACAACGTTCAAAAAAATTTGTTTGACAGGGATATAACTTTTCGAAAAGCATCATGGTGAACGGTCATTCTAGGAAGGTGCTTGTGAGAAGCAGGTCTGTGTGCAGCTTTGCTGGGACATGCGTAGAATATGTCTGGAAGATTCACACACGTGGGATGGCTGCTTCCAAAGGCCGTCAGTGATAACAGAGTCACGCAGGAGACTTCACTGTATCTGCTGCTGGATCTTTTTAATTTCGCTCCACATGTGTGCATTCACACATATTCTAATAAGTGAATAAAGTACTGATTTTAAGCGGAGGGTTGGCTTCGGTCCTCTGCAGTAGCAAGGACCTGTCTGGCTGTTCTGTGCTGTGTCCCCAGGCGTGTAGAAGGTGCTCAGGAAGCGTTTGTTGGAAGAATGAATACATGGACAAAGCAATGACTTCCTGTTCTGGCGTCTGGGCATAGGGACTCTGACCGGCCCGCCCAGTGATTGCCCTCTCTGTCTCTCCCCTTCCGTTTGCAGGCGGCAGCAGAGACCTCCGGGGGGGAACAAGCCCCAGCAGCATGGTGACCACCAGCCAGGCAGTGCCAAACACAACAGGGACCACCAGAAATCCTACCAGGGGGGCTCAGCACCCCACCCCTCAGGGAGGCCCACTCACCATGGCTACAGCCAGAACCGGCGCTGGCACCACGGCAACACGAAGCACCCGCCGGGCGACAAGGGAGAGGCAGGCGCACACCGCAATGCCAAAGAGACCGTGACCATCGAGAGCCCAAAACTAGAGGACACTGCAGGGGACACCACCGGGCATGGCGGCCTCGAGGCCCCCCGCAGCCCTGACGCCCTGGCCCCGGTGGCTTCCGAGCGGCTGCCTCCACAGCAGCCAGGGGGACCAGAGGTTGAGACAAAACGTAAAGACAGTATTCTTCCCGAGCGCATCGGGGAGCGGCCCAAAATTACCCTGCTCCAGTCTTCCAAAGACAGACTGCGGCGAAGGCTAAAGGAAAAGGTACCGGTAATTGAATTTTTGTTGTTCTCTTGCACCAGGGACGACAGCAAGAGGTAGGCACTTTGGTAGGTGGGCGCAGAGCAGAGCCTTGTGGGTTTGAGGGTCTGGGGAGCTGCATGCAGGGAAGCAGAGGTTTCGGTGACTGTGGGGACCCACCACGCTGGTCCACTGCTGCCAGCAGGTAGGGCCGTCGTGAGCCCCTCCAGCACGCTAGTGCTTTTCACTTTCCAGCCTCCAAGAGGCCCAGGGTAGGCATTTGGCACCAGCCCCCAGCCCAAGGGAGTGGGGGGAAGAGGCGCATGCCTGGGAGTGATGGGGGGGTCGGTGTGCAGGGAGGATTTTCTAGGGTTAGAAGTCATTTGTGTGGAAGGGCATTTGGGGAAACGTGGGGCTTATGAAATAAGGACTGAAGCTTTTCTGCAGGTGAGTACCATCCAGGCAGAGGTCTCTGCCAGGATGGGGAGCAGAGGTGAGTTGCAGAGTGCGGGAGGGCTGACTACAGCCTTCCTCTTTCCCCACTTCATCTCCCAGTGGCCAGGGAACGCTCTGCAGTGCAGACCGTAAGGCAGCTCCATTCTCAGCATCACGTGGGTGCCCGCCTGTGCCAGCATGAACCCAAGAGTGGGGCCTCCTTACATTTGCTTCCATGAGCCTCTTTCTGCACCCTGGCCCTGGCCTGGCCCACAGCTTCAAGTGGAGATGACCCTAAACCCCCAGAAGAGGGATGGGGATTTGTCCTTGAAGCATTAACTCCATGGTGCTCACTCCAGCACCACCACCCCCACCCCACTGCCCAGCAAGGGCACAGGTAAGGTCACCCTGGAGAGGAACTGTCCCAGGAAAGGCCAGCTTGCCCACAGCCATCCCCACACAGCAGCAGAGCCTGCAGAGTCTTCCTCCTGGGGCTTCCGCAGAGCTCCACGTTCTGGGCTTCTCCTCCATCCTCCCTTCTGCCATCTATCCTCAAGCTCTTGCCCCAGAGGCCAGGCTCAAGGTCCATACTCAGGCAGGATAAGGTAGGTCAGACCTCTTCTTGGATCTACTTTTGAAGATGAGATGCTGCTCCTAGTATCCTCCCCACCAAGTCCTCTAGAGTGCTGCCAAATGTAACTGCAGGGCAGCGGAGTGGAAACAGCACGGGCTTCAGAGCACAGCTGAGCAGGCTCGGACCTCCCTCTGCCTTTGACTGGCTGGGTGGTCTTGGGAAAGTCACCTAACCTCCTTGAGCCCCAGTTCACTCATCTGTAAAATGAGTATAATACTACGCACCTTGCCGCAAGACTGTGAAGGTTAAATGAGATAACGTGTGCAGATGTGTTCTTGTGGGTAGTTCCTATTCTATATGCAGACTGCTATTCTGCCTTGAGGCCCTGATGGTCTGGAGAGATGGGGGTATGGGGGAAGAAGCTCTACAGAGAAGGTAGAGCTGTAGTACCTATAGATCAGTTTCAAGGACTCCACTCAGGTGAGGACTCCTGAACTCCTGGACCAAGAAGACATGGCCTTAGGCTCAGGCTGGGTCACTCCTCGCTCCGCCAGCTGCTCACTCTGAAAAAGGGTAAATCCTAGGTGGCCCCCAGCCACATCCTAAACAAGATTTTCATCAGGGAGAGCAACACTTTCTTTCTCCCTCTCGAGAGACAGGTAAAGAGTGAGATGTCTATTGGGGTGGAGAGCTATGTCCTGTTAACTTCACCCAGGGATTCAGGGTAGCCTTCCCTGAAGAGGTGGATGGGTTTGAGGAGATGGACGAGGACACCCTATTCCTTCACCCCAGATTCAGTGCTTTCTTAAGACTCGGTTCTCAAGAGAGAGACTAGCTGCCCTCGGAACTGGATCCACCAAGGAAGGTCTCAAGGAAAGCTATAGATCTTCCCGTCTAACGTTGTCGTGTTACCTATGAGGAAACTGAGGCCCAGAGAGTGAAAGCACTTACCCAGAGCCACACAGGTAGAGGCAGAGAGTGGGATCAAGAGCCTCGGTCTGTACCTCCGAGCCCAGAGCTTCTGTTGTCAAAGACAGAAGAACAAGCGTGGATCTCATGTCACGACCTGACCCTGCCCTTCCAAGCCAATCTCACTCCACACAGTTAAGTTGCTCCCATTCTTGGCCACCAAGAGTCGGTACAATAAAAAGACATTTTTTTCTTTTTCAAGCCCCTGGCCTGGTCCCAGTTGCAGTGAGACCTCATAAGGCTGTAGGGCTTTTTACTTGTCATATCCCCCCTAGAAGCACAAACTGTTTTAGTGGCACATGGGAGGATTTCTTGGTGTGTGGCATGTGTCTACAGAAGACCAGCATAGCCTCCATAGGACAAAAAGCCAGGGCTGTCCCCACAGGGAGCCCTATGCCCAGAGAACAAGTCATCCTCGGGCATTTGGAGCTGAGGGGATGGGGGACAAGGTGACCACTGCCCGAGCCGCCTCTCGCCACCACTGCAGGCATTTGGGGTCTGACCTGCCTTCCTGACCAAGTCTTCCTGCCCTCATTTTCTCTTTGGCCCGATTTCATATTTGTTATCTTATTTCCTCCTTCTAAGTTCCAGTCAGTCATTTCTAGCGTAAGACGTCTGATGGACAAATAACCAAAAAAAGCCAATGTATATGAAAATCCTGGGAAGGAGCTGGAGTCCAAAAGCAGAATCAGCCCTGGAGGTCACAGGGGCCAAGAAAACAGGCAACAAGGAGTTTTGGGGGCAGGAGGGGTCTTTGGTGGAGGTTCCCAGAGGGACCAGCCTTCAGGCCCAGAAAAGTCGGCCTGATCCTGCTTTCGGGAGGTGGCCACCCTCTGTCCACCAGGCCACCCCCGCACAGAGACCTCGGCTTCACTGAGGCACGTTCATTTGTCTCCGACACCCCCAGGATGAAGTGGCCGTGGAGACAACCACCCCCCAGCAGAACAAGATGGACAAGCTGATCGAGATCCTGAACAGCATGCGGAACAACAGCAGCGACGTGGACGCGAAGCTCACCACCTTCATGGAGGAGGCCCAGAACTCCACCAACTCCGAGGAGATGCTGGGCGAGATCGTGCGCACCATCTACCAGAAGGCCGTGTCCGACCGCAGCTTCGCCTTCACCGCCGCCAAGCTCTGCGACAAGATGGCGCTCTTCATGGTGGAGGGGACCAAGTTCCGGAGCCTGCTTCTCAACATGCTACAGGTAACCGGCCGCTGCCACGCCCCCTGCCCCTCTGTGTGCGGTGAGTTATTCCTAGCAAGAAGGCTGTGAGTTCTGGCCACAGCTGGACTTTTCCCAAGTTCCGCCCTTGCCCGATTAATTATAGAAAATACAAAGGCAGTCGAGGGGCCAGGAACGAGTGGCTGGATTTGTGTGTGTTTATGTGTGGGCTCCCTGGTTACGATGGACCAATATAATTTTATAGGTCTTTATGTTTAACCAGCTTTCCCCTTTCTATTTTCACGATCAGAGGCTGGCTCTCGGTCTCAGCCTGGCTCTGTGCTTTGACCTCTCCACGTCCAAGCGGATATGAACTTGCTGTGGACTTTTCTTTTCCTCCTTCTCCCCAGGGCCAGGTCCTTAGACCTTTGCAGCAGTGCAGTTGGTCATTGCTGGTAGTGAGATGGGTTCGAGCAAAGCCACGCAGGAGCAGAAAAGGGACAGTCTGTCTGCCAACGCACTAGGGCTTCTGGGCAGAGGGAAGGCATGATGACGCAAGACTCTCATTCCTTGGTCTTTCCCTCTCAATGTCCCTTCACCTCTGAGAGTGTAACCCCACCCCTGATCATTGCTTCCTCCGTGGAGAAGCATCCAGTGGTTCTGTCAGCGTGACTGTGTAATAGGAGTGGGTGTGTGCACTTGGACTGAGCTCAGCAACGTTTCCTCTCACAAGTACCTATTTGTCTGTGCAGGCAGTAGCAAATGAGCAGGTGGCCCCAAAACTGGTGGCATCAGCGAGGGATCGCAGGGTCATGGGATGGTGGCCACACCAGGTCCCAGGACTGTCCTTGGAGACTCTTGGCTGGGGGAGAGCTGTTTCTCTTTTGCTCCTGTTTTGTATTTTAGGGACTAGTTGAGACACAAAGTGAGCTGCCGGCCCAGGTGAGATAAAACGGTAGTTTGCAAGTTATGACGTAGAATGGCAGGCAACAGGGCTGTCTTAACTAGGGTGACCATAAGATAGATCATCTGAACTGCAACACTTGTGAGAGTCAGAGGGGGTTCAGGTCACAATTATGCCTAGACAGCAGGTGTAAACAAGAGCATAGGGCCACCTCTGCATGCGGCAGGCAGGGCTCCATCCCCACCCGCCCTCTCCTCGCCATGTGAGTTGCACTCACTGCAACATGAGCCCTCCCTGGCCAGCCTGAGCTGCTTGTCTCCTGCTCCAGGCCCTGATCAGGTTCCCATTCCTGGATCGCCCGTGCTCCCCCGGTGACGAATTCCCGCATTACCTGAAGGATTTGCACATCGGGCATGTTCCTCGCGGGCCGGAATGTCCTGGGAGCCCATGGAGAATGGCAGGCAGGGAGAAGCCTGTCTGCCACAGAGCACCCGGCACAGGGGAGTCAGGGACAGCATCAGCCTATGGTCTTGGCTTTGGGTTTTGTTTTTCCAAAAAGGGCCAGGATGGGGCAAGAGTTCTAGACAATGGCTGCCAGCTCCAAGTAACCCAGGCAGACACCGTGGCAGACAGGCACCCAGGGCAAGGGGCACTTGGGGAGGGCAGCTGGCTGCAGGCCCACCCCAGACCAGGCATTTCTTCCAACCTGCCACGGTTAGGGTGGCCTCACCCACAAGTGTCCAGTGGGCCATCCATCCTGGGGAACACAAAGTGGGCCCTCCAACCCCTGCCCTCACCTCTCCATCAACCTCAAAGTGCCCTGGCTTAGGACAGGCTCCAGATGTCCCAGCAGGAAGGAAACTTGTTTGGCTGCGTTTAACTCGACCAAGTCCTCTGCATTCCCCAGCTAAGAGCTTCTTGTGAGATTAGTGTGCTGAGAGACAGTTTGGCAAACACTATAGTGGGAAAAAAACACAAAATTGAAGGCTGGGAAGCGAGGACTCTAGACCTGGTTCAGTCGTCATCAGCTGGAGCTTGGCCTCTGTAGTTCCCTCTGGGAAGTGCAAACCGCAGCCCTCAGCAGTGCTCCCTCGATTTTGCGCTGCTGGCGATGAGCCGGGGCCTCAGGAAGGGGCACAAGGGACTGTGTGAGCCTTTCCCTTTCTCATGCTCCCCAGGCCTTGCCACTGGTAGGAAACTGTCCTGGGTCCCTCTAAATCCCTCACCCCATATTGGGGCTCACTGGTAGGTCTGTCGTGAGTGATGGAGGCTTTGGGACCAGCCCAAGAGATCCAGCCCTGCAGGTGCCACCTTGTCTCTGGGGCAGAGAACTGACACTCCACTTCCTGCTCCCCACCCCCAACCAGCCAGGCTGCGTCTCCCACTACACCCTGTATGGACGGACTCTCCCCTGGCCTAGAATTCACTTCTCTGTCCCACTGAGCATACGCCTTCCCCCGAAGCACTCACACTCCTGCTTCAGGTGGTGGTGGGGTCCCACTTTCTAGGATGCGCTGGCCCTTCTCCTGTCCCAGCACCTCTCATCCTGTAGCCACAACCTTCAGTCACCCTCCTAGTATTCACTGAGAATTTGTAGTGTGCCAGGCACCAGCCTCAGGACTGAGGGTACAGCAGTCAGTGAATGGACGCAGCTTTGTCCTTAAGAGGTCTGCAATGAAGGAGTTGAATTTAAACCAGTGACCACATGAATCCACAGTGACAAACTGGGGTGTATGCTGTTACTGCCCCCCTACCTTGGGCTCTGGGAGGTGGGGACCCCTCTGCTTTCTGCTTTCTACAACTCTGTATCCCAGGGGTTTCACAGTGCCTGGTGCTGGAGGGCCCTAGGTCATTATGGGAAATGGATGTCTGAAAAGGAAGGTGCTGGAAGCCTCCCTCTCTCCCTTCCCCCATGGGCCAGGGGCCAGCAGGGACAGCTGAAGTCCAGGGCAAGAAGGGACTCCCCCTCGAGGTAGGCATGGCTCACATTCTGAGGCTTCAGAGCAGCTCCTCCTCCACTCCCCCACAGTGGAGGAAGCCAGCCATTTGCCTGGGCTGTGTATCTGCAGGTCAGGTCTTTAGAAATCGAAATGTCCACATAGGCCACCACTCACCCCATTCACCATCTGCAGCCCCAGCTTTCATGTGAGCTCCTTGAGGGTATAACCAGAGGCTTGATCTGCGTCCTCAGGCCTCCCGGATAGCAAGGCCAGGCCCTTCTGGCTGCCATGGGAGGGCAGGTGGGCTGTGCTGGTGCAGGGCTACCCTGACCCCACAATGGCCCCCTGACTCCAAGGCCCAGAGGACACCTGAACCACATCTGGCTGGGCCTCCTCTGCAGCCAGGGAGACGGAGGTGGAGCAGGCCTTTCTGGGCAGCGTCATTCATGGCCCCTCACAGCCCAAACCCGAGAGCTGCAGAGAAGAAGGCAATGGGCCTGGGTCAGGGAAACCTGCTTTCCCTCTTGACACCTCCAGAGATGTCTTTTTCCACTTGACTTCATTTCCTGCCAAACCGTGTTTGCATCCCTTCCTGGCAGGCAGTTCTAGACCCAGCCTGCACAGCCCTTGCCCCTACCTCCTCCCTAAGGTTTGCGCTCAGCTCCATCCACTCAACGCCCACCTGGCTTTGGGTCCCCAACCAGCACCTGACTCAGTTTGGCAGCCTCCGAGATGTCCCCATGGGATCAGGTTCAGCTGCCACCTCCACACACAGGTTCTGGGAACCGGCTTGGCAGTGCAGGCTACGAAGGGGCCAGGGTGTGAAGCGCCTCCTGACCTCAGCTCCGGCAGCCGTCTTTAGACTTGGTTCTCCCTGGCTGCCTTCTCCTGCTTCCAGGGCTTTGACAATGGGAGCCAGCGGCATGGAGGGAGAGGGGTGACTCAGATGTGGTAAACAGCTGGCAGCAGAGGTCTGAGGGCTCTTGCCAAGCTGAGGTGCAGCTCCCATGAAGTGGGAACTGCAGGGTGGGAGATCTAAGGTCCTTGACCCCTTCCCAGCTAGACTCAGCACCGCTCCCTCAAGGAACCCAGAAACACCATTCTCATGAGCCATGACAGTGCTGGAGACCCTGGGGTCTCAGAGGACCCCATCACCAATCCCACAGCTCCAAAATGATCTTTACAGCCAGGCCAATTCCTTTTTGTCTGAAATGTGGCCCTTTTCTCAGTAGTGTCCTTGTAAGTAAAATTCTATTTATTAAATGTGCCAAGCAAGTTGTCTTCATTAGGTCAGGTGTTCCCACACTGGAATGTGCATATGAATCACATGGGATTTTGTTTACATGGAGATTGTGATGCAGAAGGCCTGGGGTGGGCTTGAGACTCTGCATTTTGAACAAGCTCCTGGGAGATGCTAGTGCTCTGTTCCAGGGACCACAGTGTGAAGTCACAAGTTTGTAGGTGGCAGCTGTTTCATAGATGGGTAAACTGAGGCACAGTCTCTCATCAGTGTGATTATCAGAAGTAGAGGTCTGGCCTGGAAATACTGCATTTCAGATACCAGATCTTCTTTAGGTCAGTGGTTCTTAGCCTTGCTGTGCATGAGAATCATTAAAACACAGTAGGCAGGGGCCTACCCCTCATCAGTTGAATTAGATTCTTCGAGAACACAACTTCGGCATTCCTTAGCCAGGGCAGCACCCCATCACTGGGGAGACACCCCAGAGACACTGGACTGTTTCATCGTGGCCGTTTATGAACCAGCTGGCCCTTCCTGTCATGGCACAAACTGGTCAAGAAATACCTGTCAGGTGCTGGGCTCTTAGCTGAGCCGTGGGGGAAAACTCTGAACCTGGGCTGGCAGGAGAACCCTGTCGCACAGGTGGCGTCAGCCGCTGAGAGCAGGCCTTCCACTCCCCCAGCCTCAGGCTCTTCCCATCATCATCCTGAGCCTCTTCTCTCCCAATGGCTCCATTTCTCTGTCCCCAGCTCCTTTCCCTGTTTGCCTTTTCCTTGGCCTGGAGTATGTGTTGGAACAGCTGTCACATGTTTTAGGGAAAAGGCCTCACTCTCACCCACAGTGCCAGGCTGCACCAGAGGCTGGCTGTACTTTGCAATCCAGCCTGTCTCCCCATACCCCTTCCCACCAAGGCTCCCAGTGTCTTTGTCTTTGCAGGGTCCTGACTGACTCACTAGATGACGTGCATTGATTATTTCCGGTTTCCAGGAGAATGTGGGCTGCCCGGGCATCTGGGTTAGAGAAGGAACCAAAAGTTTCCCTGGATCCTCATCAGGGAACTGTGGTGTGATACAGGGCAGTGGCGGGGTGGGAGGGGGGTCCAGTTTCACAGAGAAGTGAAAAATCAGTGTGCCTCTTTTTATGGGACCTTTGGAATGACAGGAATGGAAGCCTGAGCCCCCTCTGCCCAGCACTGCCCGGTCATTGCCCCGGGACATCCACGTGGGCGCTGGGAGCGCGCCTTTGCTGAGGCAGGCTTGGGTAGTACAAGTTCAAGCCCTCCTCTGTTGAAATGTGCGTGATCTGTTTAGCCAAGAGGTGTCTGCATCTGAGCTATGCAGAGCAAAGTATTATTAGAGCCAGCATCAGTGTGTCTGTAAGTGAGCCCCACTCTCCCTAGCAACCGTTGCCAACAACACAGCTAACAGAAGGATGTGATACCTGTTTTTGAAAAAAAAAAAAAAATCATCTCAACAAGTCATAAACACAGCAGGGCTGTTGTAAAAAGACAACACAAAATCAGAATCTGGTGTGTGACCAGATTTCAGAATAAATTGCTCTTCTCTAGCACCTTCTAAAAGACAGCCCCTTAAAAAGCTGACCTCACGCTAAAAAGCGGATAAACTCTTCAGAGTTTCTGGCTGGGTCATCATCAAGCATTGTGTTTTGGGCTTTTCATAAATAGCTCAGTCGAGTGGTGACTCTGTGGGGTCTTTGGGAATGACTTTAGCCCAGAAAGGGCACTCAAGATTTTCTGGCCTGGCTGTCCTTATCAGTGAATCTCTCCAGTGTGAGACAAGCCCTGACCCTCACCTCACCCTGGATGTGTGTGTTGCCCCCACTTCTACCCCCTGTTTCTCCCATCCTCCTGCCCCTCTCCTGGTCCCATGTTTGGGAGGAAAACCCGGGTCGTTCCTCTAGCTCTCTTCCTGAGGGGAAACACTCCTTCTCTTGTGGTTCTCTCAAGGTCTCTGGAAAATAAGTCATTCCCCTCTGTCAGAAGTTTGCAGTTCCTTACTCTTGTCTTTACATAGGAAGGGAAGGAGGGGGATGATGCTGATTCCTGGAGTCTAGGTTGGAAACTCCTAGAGGGCTGGAATCCTGGCTGAGTTATCGCCTATCCCCAGCTCTTGGCTTCATGGTTAATAGTAGATGCTCAGGAAATGCCTGTGGAAGGGAGGCATGGAGCCATCAACCATGAGTACCAATGCTCCCTGGGGCACTGGAGGCTTTGAAACTCCTCTGAGCACTTACCTGTGTGTGAATCGGAAGTAGATTCCAGAGCAGGGATCCCTCCCCAGGTTTATACCTGGGGAAAGTGGCTCAGTGAGGCTGCAAGGCTCACCCAACATCACGAGGCTGGCTGGGGCTCCTGGCTCCCCATCCACATCCTGAATAAGGTGTAAGGCTCAAAAGTTGGGAAAATCAAGAATCTGCATCATGGCTAGGAGCAATGACTTATGCCTGTAATCCCAGCACTTTGCAAGGCCAAGGCAGGAGAATTGCTTGAGGCCAGGAGTTTGAGACCAGCTGGGGCAACATAGCAAGACCCCATCTCTAAAAAAAAAAAAAAATAGACAGGTATGGCGGCATGATACTGAAGCCCCAGCTACTCCAGAGGCTGAGGCAGGAGGATCCATTAAGCCCAGGAGTCGAGGCTGCCGCAAGCTAGGGCCCTGCTGCTGTACTCCAGCCTGAGCAACAGAGTGAGACTCTCCAGAAAACAAAAAGGAATCCATCTCAGGAGGTCATCAATTGGGATTTCAAAACCCACCCTGTGGAATAATCCCACTGTATTTCCAGGGATAGCTGGGTCTCTGAGTTTCAGGGCCTCTGGAGCCCAAGGGTACCTGAGGAAACCCCTGAACCCTCCATTCGCCTCGTCCCTTGAACCACATAGGCTGCTGGCCCCGGCTCCCGTCTCCTCCTTACACCTCTCCCTCTTCTCAGACCCCTCCCTCACTGCTGCACACCCACCGCTGAGCCGATGTGCACTCCAGGCATGTAAACTAATTTTAATGTTGGCCCAAGCCAGGCATACCCAGGGATAGAAGCACATTGTTCTGTGCATTCCAAAGCCTGAGCAAAAGCCCTGGGCCGTATCCACACCGAGCTCCCTCCGCCGGTTGCTAGAAACCAGAAAGGCTGAAGCACAGGGCCGGAGGCTGTGCAGGCCGCTTTCCCCACGGGGCAGAAGGCTGCAAAGGCCCACAAAAGGGCTGTTTTTCTAAAAATGGCTGGCATCTGAGCTCCTGCCCTGCCCCCCACAGGTCATCTGTACCCATGCTGAAGGCTGTGGTACATCTTGCCTGCAAGGGACATGTGGAGTTGGCACACACATTTCCCTGAAGGTGGGTGCCAACAGGCCTCAGCAGACTGGCCTGGCATCACAGGAGGCTGGCGGTCACAGGAGCTTGACCGCTGCCCAGGATTCTATGGCAGCCCTGGGCTCCCCCAACAGGAAGGGCTGATGTCTGGCTCCTACCGTGTTCTTCGCCCCCGTGGCCAGAGCCACAATGGGTAGGAGCCGTGTGCCTTGTTGCCAAACTAGTCATCTACACTTGCTTTGGAATGAGTAAATTTTACCTGCTTTTCTCCAGTCTTTATATTGAGCACCTCTATACCCCACACATTGTGGCAGGTCCTGTGTGTCTCTGTTCATTTGCCCTCCCCTGTGGTCTTTTAATCTGTTTGTGCAACTCTTAAGCATTGCATTCAGGACCCAGGTGGGATACCTCAACGCCAGTGTTTAGACCAAATCGCCCTGACTGTTGAGTTTGGATGGGGCACGTGGCTTCCAGGAGCACTGCTGTTCTCTCTGGAGCTTTGAAGTGCTCAGTGAGACAGAGCAGCCAATGACCAGATCATAAACAAGCATTTTGATTTTTGAATCTGAAAATAAGCAGAGGAAAGAAAATGACCACTGATCCTCAGCCAGTCCTGGAAGGTGCCCTGGCCAGCAGCATGCCAGGTGTCTGGTCATCATATCATCAGGCAGGCCTTGGGTGCTGCTAGTGCCAACTACTACCCCAGGCCCTTGGGGGCCAGTGAGCTTCCTGCAAAACCCAGTGCCCAGCTCCTGCCTCCGCGCCACTGCTGCAGTCTTCAAAATTGCAGAGAGCCCCGCTCCTGAGAAAGCCCAAAGCGCCTTTCTTCGCACAGCATGAATTTTTGAATTCTCATGGGCAGTCTACTGCAGGCCTTGAGAGACACTCTAGATGTGCAGAGGCTGAGGGAGCCTTGGACAAAAGTCACTGTGTCCCATGAAAAGTGGCCACTGCCATGTTGTTAGGAGCACGGGTGACTCAGGAGGGTAGAGCAAGACCAGCCTACAGCTTCACGAATTGGGTCAACTGGGCCATCTGGAGCAGACAGGTGCGGTCACACCCCTCAATCTCATTTCTCTAGACAGGATTCTTCCCCGAGGCAGCAACGCTGAGGCCTGAGGAGCAGCAAACCTGTGTGGTAGCATCAACTGCTGCCTCAACCCTGGTCTTGATCATGGAAAACATGTCTCTGCAGCTGCGTTTCTGTCCTGGAAGGGGTGATGGGGTTGCGGTAGAACTTACATGAGGTGATGCGTGCAGGGACCCCAGCTCTGAGCCACATCGCCCAGATGGCTCCCTCAGTGTGAGTGCCCTGCCCTGGTGGGATGAACTGGGAGGCCTTCTAACTGTATCCCATCCTAGATGTCCAAAGTCCACCGCATGCCTCTGTCTTGGGCTGCATTTAATTTCCCCCTCCCATGCTGAGTAAGTGTGGAAGAATGAGGGCAGGGATTGAGTGCTTTTAGACCATTGTCTTCCTGGGTGGTGGGCCCAGGATGGACAGGTGTTTTCTTCCTCCTAGTCAAATCTGCCTCCTCCAGGAAGCCGTCCCTGATCTTCCAACCCAGGGACCTCACCTTCCTCTGATCCTTGAACATTTACCATGTGTTCCTTTCACGGAGTCTTCTAGACGCCTCTTGAAGCTTTTCTTCTCCGAGGCTTCTGTCTGTGGATGTCTTGGGGCAAAGAATGTGTCTGGGTCATCTTTGTGTCCCATCACCATACTGCTGCACAGCAGGAACTCAGCAGGCACCAGTTGGCTGGCTCTAGGAGCTTCTTCCAGTGGGGAGGAAGGAGCATGGGTAGGCAGGCGTGGGAATAGCACAGGCCACAGCCACAAAAGGGAATGGCCTGGGCTTTTCCCCTCTTGTTTCTGGGCAGGAGAGCTTTACCCCAGGTCAGGAATTATTTCACCATCACCCATGTCCCTTGCCAGACTGTGTCCTCTTCCCTGCATGCCCTCACCCCCGACCCCGGCTTCATTTTCCCTGCTAAATCCCCTGATAGAACTTGGCCGGGCACTGCCTTGTCTGAGGCTGCAACGCCAGGCCCTGCAGATAAATGGGTTACCGGAGAAGGCCAGCTCGGGTGTCCCGGGCCCCAGAGGGTCACCCCTGGCTGGCTGGCAGCTCAGCGCCAGCACCTCCCCCTCCTCCTTCTCCGGAGCCAGGCAGGCAGGAGACAGCAGATCCTTTCCCGCAGCTCTGCGAGTGGCCGGCCCCCAGCCGCCTCGGGGAATCTGAGCTATGCTAAGCGGCTCCAGATCGCAGCATTTCTGCCCTGCCTGGGCACGGCCGGCCCAGACAGGGCGCCTCTACCTGCCGTGGCTGCCGCTGGAAAGCTGGCACCGCCTGGGCTGATGGAAAAAATCTCCCTGCAGGTTACGTAACTGCTCACCGCCCTGTCCCTGGCTCCCCAGGGAGGCTCCCAGCCGCTACCAAGGGGGAGCAGTGGCCCCTGGGCAGGAAGGGGACCACAGAGGATCACTCTTTCAAAAGGAAGAAAATCGTGTTGAGTAATCTGAGGTCCTCCTAACCGGCCTGTGCAAGGCCCCGAGTAGACCAAGGTGTTTCCTGAAAATGTTTAAGGAGCTCTGAGGCCTGGCCCCGTAGCTTAGCAAGGAGAGAGCTAGCCCCAGTGGCAGGGAGTGGCCACAGAGGAGGAAGAGGCCAGGATGGTTTGTTGCTGTTTTTCTTTCCTTTTTGACAAATTTTTATTGCAGTAAAACAGACCACGAAATTCACCATTTTAACTATCTTTAAGTGCACAGTTCAGCAGCACCCCACATACCTACAACTCTGAACAATCCCCATGACCATCCCGCTGCCCCGCCAAACCCTCTCATCACCCCAAACAAGAGCCCTGTGCCCCACCATAACTCCCCTACAGTGGTAACTCCCCTGCATCCTCCCTCCGTCTTCCATCTCCATGAATTCACCCACACTACAAATAGCACACATGGGCCATCATACAATACTTTTCTTTTTATGTCTGGTTTATTTCACTTTTACCACATTTTGGTGTAGACATAAAGTCTATCCATTCATCGGTCAATGGGCACTTGGTTTTCTTCCACCTTTGGCTGTTGTGGCTCATGCTGATAGGAGCATGCATGCGCAAATATCTGTTTGAGTCCCTGCTTTGGATTCTTTGGGGTACATACCCCAAAGTGGAATTGCTGGCTCATGTGGAAATTTTATCTTTAGCTTTTGAATATCTGCCAAACTGTTTCCAGGAAGGGTGTTTTCGATGGGGGAAATATCATGAACCAAGACCCAAAGAAATGACACAAGTGAGGGACAATGAGGTCACTGCCTTACTGAAATTCAGCTGAAAGTTGGAGGAAGTCTATAAGGTGGACCAACTGAGAGACAGAAGGATCTGGACTTTGTCAAGTGGGATTAGGGAGCCATTGTTGTTCTTGAGATGCAGAGTTCCACATAGACCCGTGTCGCTTTGCAGGAAGATCTGTAGATCATCCAGTCCAACCCCCTCGTATTATAGAGGCCTGGGGAGGTGGAAAGAGGCCATGTTGTAGGAAGACCTGTTGATAGGTCATAGGATGGTGGCTTAAAGATGTCTTACATTAGAGAACCAGTGGTTCTAGCTGGCCGCAGTGATCTCTTGTGGAGAGAGCACGCCCAGGCTCAAGTCTCAAAGACCTGAGCTGTGATGCCAGACCTCACTTCCCCGCCCTACTCTCGGGAGCCTGCTCTCCAGCCCCTGGCACAGGGAACAGTGGCATTCCCACCACTGCCCCCACCAGCCAGAGCTGGGAGCTGGGGTTCCCTGCCATGGGGTCCCTGTGGGCTCATCTTGCTCTGGTCCCCTTCCTTCAGTAAGTGCCATGGTGGGTGCCAGGAACTTCTGGGATGAGTTGGTAGGCATCTTTGAACCAGAACCCCACCCAGGTGAGCAGGCTCTCCCAGCCTAGGATGCATAGCCTATATTCCAGAGAGGACCCCTAATGTCGGCCTGTGGGCTGCTGGTCAGGAGAAACGACAGGGACTGCACAATGTGCCCCACCCCTGGCCCTGGTGCCCTTCCCACACTGTTGTGGGCTTATCTCCTTGTTGCCCTTCACTCATACCAACCTGCGTGGGCTTTGTTTCTGATGCCTAGAATCAACCAGAAAGGAGCTGGGGGACAGAGCGGGAGAGGAACGGGAAGAGGAGATGACAGGACAACTCTTTCAGCCGCCAGCAGGAATGCCACACTTGCTTAAATCCCCTGCTCTAAGGGTATCCCCACAGTGTTCAGGCCAGCCAGGTTCCATCTCCTCTAGATAAAGAGCAGGCCCCTCTCCCCAGCTCCCCTTCAGACAGCCACCGAGGGGCCAGGAGCATACAGGGTGCACCGTGCGAGCACAGAAGGGAGGTGCTGTTGTGGTGCGGCCATCCGTGCCTGGGTCAGTCTGAGGCCAATGGGCATCGTGTATGCAATTTAAACCCATGTTGTGCCCAGAGGCCAGCTTTCCTACTTCTACATCTTTCCTGTCCGGGGCCCCTCTGTCCAGGAGAGGTGGAAACCCTCGACCGGAAGCAGAACCGTAGGCCCAGGGGTCTGCATCATGTTAGCTCAGCATGGCTCTGTCCTTGAAACCCAGAGCCTAGAATAAGGGCTCCCTGCACACCACCAGAGTGCCCACCCCTTGCCGCCCCCAGCCTAGAGCTCAGGTTTAAAGGCCTTCACTTGGTACCAGGGCACAGAGCTCTGAGTCTTCAGGGAAAAACAGCCACCCCTTTTGGGGGCACGGGGAGGAACCTGTGGAGAACAGCCCTCCCTTAACCCTTTGCTGGCCCTTCCAGGACAGATCCCATGTCCCAGACTGAGAGAAGCTTCAGGCCACTTTGAACTGTGAGCACAGGCATGCTCAAAATCATCCCGTCTTGACAGTGCCCAGCCTGGAACCAAGTGTATTCCAGAGAGGTCTGTATGCACCTAGGTCACTCACAACCAGACCCATTAAGCAGAGAGGGCCTGGGGGCCACCACGTCACTATGTCATGCCCCTGCCTCTCAGTTTGTCCACAGAGCAAAGGCCATACCAAACAAGGGAGTAGCTTAGGAGGTATTTGGGGACAGCCAGACTCCAGCTAAAGCCCGTGAATAGCTGTAATGGGAATAAAAGCGTTCTTGAGCAGTTGTGTACTGAACACCACATATTGGACCCACACTTAGCATGACCCCATTAGGCAACAGTTGTTGGATTATTCTAGGTATTAAAAAAAAAAATCTGGCGAGAAGAGTAATAGCTCTAGAGTGGGGTTAGAAGCACAGTCACCTGGAATCAGCCTCCCCTGCCATAGACACTTCCTTTAATGCCTGAGCACCTGTGACATAATGAATAACTCAAGTGAGCCGGGCGTGGTGGCTCACGCCTGTAATCCCAGCACTTGGGAGGCCAGGCAGGTGGATCACTGATATCAGGAGTTTGAGACCAGCCTGACCAACATGGAGAAACCCCATCTCTACCAAAAATACAAAAAATTAGCCAGGCGTGATGGCGCATGCCTGTAATCCCAGGTACTTGGAAGGCTGAGGCAGGAGAATCGCTTGAACCTGGGAGGTGGAGGTTGTGGTGAGTCTAGTCGCGCCATTGCACTCTAGCCTGGGCAACAAGCATGAAGCTCCATCTCAAAAAAAAAAAGAGAAAGAAAAGAAATTACTCAAGCGGCCAAGAGCCAGCTACCTCCCTCTGGCTCTAGTTTTGGCCCATGCAGCTGGTTGACTCTGGGTGGATCTCGAAGTGTGGCAGCCCTCCACTTACTCTTCTGTTAAGTGGGGTCATAATACCCGTCTCCTCCCCCTGCCTACTGTACTGACATTATCATTGTGAAAATCCAATGAAGCGCCTGACTTTTTCTGTGTTCCCTTAAGACTCCCCCTTCAGGAGAAACTTGTGAATTTCATAGCATGCCTTTCCTTTTCCCGTTGATGAATCCATTCATTCAGAGTTCTTAGGGGAGGTCCCAGGCAGGGAAAGGGCCCTGCGGTGCCCACACAGAGATTCTTCCACAAGCCTAGGAGCCCCCGGTGCAGTAGGACTTGGGGTTCAGGTGCAGCATTGTAGACAGCCCAGGATCCAGCCACAAGGAAAGCTCCCAAGGGTCCCTGGGACTGGCCTGGAGGCCCCATAGGGTGCCCTGAGCTCAGCACTGTGAAAGCCCAGTGAAATAGGCACTGGCCTCTGCCTGACATGTAAAGGCCTGCTGAAGGGGCAGGGCCAGCTTAGCCAGAAGACAGTTTAGGAACGCCAGAGGAAGGGGCAAGCCTTGTACGTGGAGGAGGTTGGAGAAGGCTTCCTGGAGGAGGAGGCACGAAAAAAGAGGCAGGATCTGGGTGGACAGAAGACAACAGGAGGATCTGTAGGTGGACGGACCCTTCAGGGGACCAGGGGTTGCAGAGGAGGGTGAAGGAGGAGGCACCGCCAGCCTGGCGGAGGGTGTCAGTCTGCAAGCTCAAGGCTGAGGCTGCCCAGCCAGGCCGTGACCCCAGGTCACCGTAACCACACTGGCGCCTGCTTCTTGGCATTTCAGACCAAGACCATATTTTGATCCAAAGCTAAAACTTTCACCTCAAGAGTCGTGAGTTTCCTGCCAGCCTCAGGCCGTCTTCAGCAGGAGGCAGAGAGGGCCGCTGCATCTGGGACCTGGCCAGCCTCCAGGGAGTCTGAATCCTGGGATTTCACTGAGGCAGGTGGTATGGGACTGAGAGCCTGGCATCTGAGGCCAGGAGACCCCCGCCGCCCCTCCCTGGCGAAGTTACTGCCTCGTAGGAGAGGGCAGGGACGCCCACCTTCATATGCCCCCATGAACCTCAACCAGCCCCTCTTTTTGGACCAGCTGCTTCCAAGAGCTATATGGAGATAGGCACCCACCACACAGCCAGGCACAGAGGTGAAGCACCTGCTGTGGGAGGGCTCCTGATGCCACCCCTGGGAGCCCTGCGGGAGCCGGAGCAGGACTATGCACGAGGCTGCTGTAGGGCGGACCCCCATAGCAACCCTTGCTGCTTTTACCTCACTCCCTCTGCAGAAGCCCCTTTTCCTCCCCTCCCCCCAGGGTGGAGCAGGAGGCAAAGTCTGAAGCCAGCCCCTCACCTAATGTCACCCTCTGAGCCTCAACGTCTCCCTGGGGGAAACGAGGGCACTGGGTGGGGTAGGGTCTGTGGGTCAGGTCTCCCCAGCCAGGCACCAGGCCCTCTCCAGCAGATTCTGTGGCACCTCTGTCCACCTGGCACAGCCCCTCGAGTGCCTGGAGCTTGTGAAGGTTGCATGGAGGTCCAGGACTGCAGAGAGCCTGGAACCCACTGCGGATGGGAAGAGAAGACGGAAGCTGCCCCGTCTGCAGCCTGGCAGGTGTTTATCCCCAACTGGGAGCCAGAAGCTGAGGATTTCAAGGCTCAGCGCGGGAGGAGGTGCTCTGCTGCAGGGACCCAGTGGGGAGCCCCAGCCCTGCCTTCCTCTAGCTGGGCAACCTCAGGCCAGGCCTTCCACTCTGGTGGTGGCTTCGTTGCCCATAAAACATAGGGGGATTACTAGAAGTCATTTCAGAGATTCCTTCCAGCTTTGTTATTCCAAAGCAGATGCACTAGGCAAATAGAGGGTGCCTGCTAAATGGCCATTGCTGACTGATTAGCAGGTTGACCAGTACAGAGCAGGACCCATCCCCAACTCTCCCCACCCAGAGGGTCTGCAGTCCTGGCTGGCTCCTCCCCAGCCCCCTGGCCCCATCTGTAGAGTCTGGGGCCAGCTTGGCTTGTGTGTGCTGGCGGCAGCACCTGCTGGGTGGGCAGGGCAGCCTGCAGGGGGCACCAGTGCTCAAGGCCAGCCCTCCCTGCCTGCGGCCGCCTCCCAACATCTTGGCATCCTGGAGGCTGTCCTACAGGGAAGATTTCAGCTCTATGATGGTGACTACCACCAAGCCACCCTCTTATGTGCAATTTTCCGTCCCCCTGGGGCCCCAGCCCTGAGTCCAGAAACCTCAGGCTGAGAGTTGGGCTAGAACCCACAGTAAGGGTCCCTCCAGACCTCTAGGCAGGCCAGCACAGGGCTCATTCCCATTTTATACCCAAGACAACCAAGGCTCTTGGAGGCCACAGGAGGGCCTCAGAGGTGTCAGGTAGCTTAGAAGGAGGATAGAGCTTGGGTCCTGGATTCCCCAGGAACAGCGCCCTGCCCAGAGACCCAGCTGCCCTTAGGAACGCATGAGTATCAACCAGCTTAGGCTGCATTATTTTAAAATGCATTGGTTTGTCTAGTGTTGTTTATTTTCCATCTCAAACAGCAGGAAGAGGTTGTGGGGAGCGCCCCGGCTGTCAGCAGGCTTCTCCCATGCAGCAGGGGTGGGCAGAGGGGCTGCAGCCGAGGTCAAGGGCAGGCCAGGGGGTGGTGGGACAGAGAGCAGGCTGCAGCCTCATCTGGCCTCGGTAGCTTTGTGCAGAGGCAAAGGGGCTTCCAAGTGGGGCGTCAGCTCCTTCCACACCTGCGGGGCCCTGGAACATGCATGCCTTGGTCACCAGCAGCCATCGAGTCACTGTCTCAACACCGCCAATTTGTTGCCCCCACGCCTGGGGCCCCTGGGGTCATTGCAGTATGTTTCGTGGAAGCTTCTAGGAGGATTCTTCTTGGAGCTTTTTAGCAGGCACCCTTGTCAGGATGTTCCCAAAGTAGAAGGCAGGCAGGCCACAAGGCCTCAGAATTCCAAAGACAGTGTCTGTGCACAGCATGAGCGCCTGAGCCAGAAGGGCATTCTCAGCCATCTTCTAAGGAGCTTGCTGTGGCTGGGCAGAAAAACGGGGTCATCTCTGTTGTAGTTATCTCCTTATTTTAGCTATTCATTCAGAAATGTTCACTGTTCAAAGGGTACGGCATTTATCAATCGGGGAGCAGGAGCCCCAGGTCTGCAGGAGTGCGGGGAAGGATGGGAGCAGGTCAGTGCCGAGCTAACTTAGAACAAGCCTTCGATCCCCCAGAAAATGCACCGGGGAAGGCCACAGGCATTTCTTTTTGGTAGAAAAGGTCCCTGGTCTGTCTTCATCGATGGGACTGTCATCTGGGGTTTGTACTAGGGGAACTTGGCGGGGAATGGCTGTTTAGACTCCGGGCACGTTGAGAGAAGGGACAGTTCGTGGTTTGCCCTGGGCATTTCATTTCTAATTTCTACCCCTAAGCCAAGAAGGCCTCTCCCATACACCACTGTGGGGCTGTGAAGCAGGAAGCAGGCAGAGGCAGGGGTGTCTGGGCGGCCTGGGGTGGCGGTGAGGGTGGGCAGAGTACTGCATTTCACTGAAATGCCAGCAGCCAGGAGGCGAGCACCAGGTTGGGAGTGCTCTCTGAACCCCAGAACTGGAGGCATTCTGGAAGCATTCTCACTAGCACCGCATCAGGATGGGGCAGCCCAGCAGGTCGCGCTGGTCCCTGGGGAGCCCAGAATGACAGTTTGTTTCTTTTTGCGCTGACTGACAACTATGCCATGACACTGTTTCAGCCCTGACTGAGAGTACAGGACCTGGACAGCCCCGATTCACAGCCTAAGTTTAATACTTTGTAGCTGTGTGGCCTGAACAAGTGGCTTTCCCTCTCTGGGCCCAAATTTTCCATTTATAAACGGGGTAGCAGATAATACCTGCCTCATATGGGTGGATGAGGCTTGAACGGTGGGACGATGATGTTGGCGTAAGAGCAGCACCGACTGGTGTTGTGCACGCCGGGTCTCCTGCCATGGGTCCAGCAGGGTCACCATGTCCGCCTCCCTCGCCGTTGGCCAGGCCCTCTGCAGTCATTGGCTGGGTACCAGCTGGATACAGACACTGTGGGCCCTAAGTATCCCTTAGACCTTTGTGGGTGGCGGCTAATGGCCCCATTTTATACATGGGGAAAGAAAGTTCCACAGAGCAATATATACATCAAGATATATACGTCATGTCACACAGCTGGTCAGTGACAGACCGAACTGAGCCAAGTCCTGGCACCCCACACTCCGTCACCTCAGAACACGCTGCCGCCCCGGTGCCCTGGTTAGTCAGGAGCGCATCTGGAAGGGGTCAGCTATGCGGCTGAGGAGAGGTGGCCGGGAAGTGAGATAAGAAGCATGCCATTTAGATGGCTATGTTTTCCCAGCCTCCCCCACGCATGCCAGACAGTGGCCTTGGGCTCTCCCCACTGCCGTCTTGTGACCGAAAGAACTGAGAGACAGCTTCCAGGCCAGCGCTCAGCAGCGGGCTGGGGTCTGCTGCCCTCCGTCCTGTCTTGCCGGGGGTGGGGGAGGCTCTCCACCAAGCCACAGACAGACAGCAGGATGGTTCCTTGTCCTCCCAGGGGGACAAGACTTCTCTGAGTCCTTCCTTCCCACTGGGCTGGTTTCAGCCCACCACCTCACGCTTCATGAATGCAAAGAGAAGACCACTCAGATGGGTTTGTTTTGCTTCCCCTTGGCAGCCTTAGGTGCTGGAGGCTGCAGCTCTGGGTGATGGTGGGTCCTGGTCCGTGGGACATGGGCATCTGTGAGCGTCTTCTGCCCGCAGCCCTGGCGGTCAGGTGGCAGGGTCTCCTGTGACAGCTTCCGGCAACAGCAGTCCTGAGGAAGTGGCTTGTGTCTCGGATGAAGCTGTGTCTCCGTTGCCTGTCTAGAGCGGAGGAAGGGGGCTAGCACCTTTAACTGGTCCCTTCCTCGCGGATCACCCAGACTGAGAGGCCAGGCCTGCAAAGGAAAAACGGGAGAGAGAGGGAGAAATGAGAGCCAGTGTGCTGTGTCATTTCTCACACTAAATGATGAAGTAGTGAGGACCCTGCGGTGTCCTCTGGAAACCTTCTAAGTCTTCCCCAGCACATAGCCCAGAGTGTCACCCGGAGAAGAAACCACCTTGTAAACAGTTTTCTTCACCGTGCTGCCATGCCTTTTAAAACAAAAACAAGGCCAGTGCAGTGGCTCACGCCTGGAATCCAGCACTTTCGGAGGCCGAGGTGGGCGGATGATGAGGTCAAGAGATCGAGACCATACTGGCCAACATGGTAAAACTCCGTCTCTACTAAAAATAAAAAAATTAGCTGGGCATGGTGGTGCATGCCGGTAATTCCAGCTACTCAGGAGGCTGAGGCAGGAGAATCATTTGAACCCAGGAGGCAACGTTGCAGTGAGCCGAGATTGCACTACTGCACTCCAGCCTGGGTGACAGAGTGAGACTCTGTCTCAGAAAAAAAAAAAGGCAAAAAAACTCCTCCCACCCCCATACACCTTGATTTATCATGACCCCGTCATCTCAGTGTCCCAGCGTTGGTTCAGAATCAGGCTCAAAGCTGAAAAGGCTGGAGGGAGGCTGGGGGAGGGTGAGGAACACTTTATCCAGCACATGGCACCTGCACCTCTGCTACGTGGTTTGTGCATGGCCCTCCCTGCGAGCTTGGCGGGGCCCTGCAGACACTAGGTCCTCTGCCTGACAAGGGGGAATCTTTGCACGTAGGACAAGTCAAGATGCATGCGTGGTGTGCTGGGCTGTCTCAGCTGCTCTCCCAGGCTCCCCTCCCGCCAGTCCACACAGAAGAGGCAGCATGCTTGGGAGCCAGTGGAATGAGGGCCCCACAGGGGCAAGATGGCTAGAGGCCATTTCAGCATTTATGGATCTCCTTCTGTGTACCTAGCGGGGCAGAGTACTGGGGTAGGGCTTGAGGAGGGGGACGTGCTGATAGGTTCAGGAGGCCCCTCTGTCCTTCCCCATCTCCCTGGACTCCATCCCATCCCCCGCTGGCTGGTATGGCTTTTCCTGTACTCAGATCTCAAAAGACTAGCCAGCCAACACATTTGCTAGGGGAGTCGCAGAAGGCAAAGACCACCCCCCCATCCCTGCCTTCATGGAGCTCCCGGCTTTGTGAGCCCCCCTCTTCTTGTTGTCAGACTCCCAAATGACCCCAAAGGGCTTGCTTGCAAAAGTTTGTTCTCTGGACTTTGTGTTTTTCCCCATCTGCTCTACCCTCCTAGCGCCTCCTGGCTCCGGCCCCAGCGCCAGCCCCTGTCTGTCCCTGCAAACACAAGTCAACTGTGTGTGCAGACAAAGCCGTGCGCCACAGCGGGGGCCGGGCCTGCAGAAGGGACATTTCCAGGGAACTCTGGGGGCGGCTGCTGGGAGGGCAGAGGCGACTGTCTGATTAGCAGAGACTCGGCGTCACAGTCTAGGGCAAAGAGGGTGCAGGGGGGACTTGGCAGGGCCCCAGGGGCCAGTGGCTGTGGGTGGTGACCAGGGGAGGCAGCCAGGCTGGAAGAAATCTGCTGTTTGAGAAGTAGAGGAAACGGCTGGAGAGGAGAGATAACAGCCCGTTCTCTGTGTGTCTGCATGCGTCTGCCGGCAAGGGTGGCTGGAGCCGGGCGGTCTGAGGCCATATCTAGTGAGATTTTTGTTCTGGGTTGTGAAAGTGACCTATGGAGCCAGCAGCAGGGTTCAGGGCCTGGGAGAGGAGACACGTGGCCAACCCCTCTCCTCCCCCTTGTCTTGTGTTGGTCTCCCCACCTCTCCCTTTGTCAAACAGGAGAAAAGGGAGGGGGCGTGGGGGCAGGAGAGGAAGCATTCTTAGTGCGGTAAAAGGCCTGGTTTCGGTCTTGATTGTACCACTAATTTGACGTGTGAACTTGGATACTTCCCCTAATATTTCTGGCTGTCTCAGTCTCACTGGCTGTAAATAGGGATTATTTATAACTGTTCTACATAGCACGCATGGCGGTTGGAAAGATCTTATGAAATAAGGACATGAAAATAGTTTGTAAACTGTAAAGTGCCGCAGAAATGTAAAGAGTTGCACTGACTCAAACTGCTTTGAAGTGGGGGTGGGGCTGCTGATTAAAGACCTGCCTTAGATGAACTGGGTGCTGAGTGGTGGGGAGGAGGAGGGGCTGGATAGGACCAAGATTTAGGGCCACAGAAGGTTCTGTGAAGGCAGGGGTGGGTCACGGGCCCAGGCAAGTGACCCCCCCGGAACTAGGACCCAGGGTAGGCAGGGAGGGTGACGTCCAAGAGCTCTCTGGTGGGGGTGTTTGGTCACGGGTTTGCTGATTCAAGTAGAAGGTGGCTTGGATTGGGCATGGGCTTCTCCAGATAGACAGGGGAGGCCATATGACGCCCCTTGCCCATCGAGCTCCAAGGCCCTTGCCAGGCTGGAGGATTGCAGAGGGCTGGGGGTAGCACTGTGTCTTCCTCTCCTGAGCCTCTGCCGCCCAAGGAAGCCAGGCCCCTCTGTCCTCCCACCCGCTCCCCATCCTGACCTGGAAACCAGCCCTCTCTGATGTGGAAACTCAGGCAGGAGCTGGCAGGGGTGACAAGACTGTGAGCTGGAGAGAAGCTGAGCTATTTAAAGCATGCAGCACCCAGGGGGCATGCATGCCACCCGCCCCCAAGGCCTTCTCAGCATTCACCTTCCCCTCCTTGGCCGAGATCCCAGGCCCTTGGGGCACCCAGAGGGCCACAGGTCAGGTGCCTGAGGCTCTGGGAAGCTGCAGGCGGACAGGTCCTGGGGCTGGCATGAGACGTGCTTCAGGCCAACCTCAGCTTGGGTTCCCTCCTCTGGGCCTCCGGGCTGAGCTGGCGGGGCCACACAGACTCCTTGGCTCCTGTGCCTTGTAAACAGGGCTGGATATGAATGTGGAGCTTAGAAGAAGAATGCCCACGCCTGTGGCCCAGGGCAGCTGCCACCACCCACCCCCACTCCACTGGCCACCAAGCCACAGACTCAGAACCAGAGCCCGTGGGGTGGGAGTGGGAAGTGGGGAGCTTTGCCAGTACACCCTTCTCCCTGCCCGGGCCTGGCTTCCCAGAACGCCCCAGATGACAGATGCTTTTCTCCTTCATCTCAATTGATGTTTACCTGTCCCAGGTCCTAACCCATTAGTGAATGACAGGGTCTACTGCCCTCCTCTCCTATCTGGGAAAGACTGATGCCTGAGCTGGGAAGAGCAACTGGGATCCAGGCCAGTTAGATGCAGCGTCCCATGCAGGCCACCACAGGTCTGCACCAGCTGGGAGGCCTTAGCTGGGGGGACCCAGGGGCCAGTCCACCAACCACAGCTGGTCTGCACCGCACCAGCACGGCTTATGTATGGAATGACTTGAACACTCATCAGCTGGCCTTTCTGGGAAGGACTGGCCATTACTCTAAGATTGTATCCCTCCTACCATCTTGGCATTAAATTGTCCTTTCTTTTATGATATGATGGATGAAGCTTTTTTAAAAAAATCAAAAGAAAATGTTGGTAACCTTCAAATTTTACCAGTCCAATAAATCTTGGAGCTCAGGACTGTGGTCTCAGAGCAGCACGGCTCACCTGGGCACTGGCTCTCCTGGTACTGAGGAGCCCGGGAATAAGAGGAACTGGTGAGTGTGTGGGGCACAGCTGGGAAGCCCCTGACTCTGGGGTTGCATGTCTCGTCCTGACAGTAACTTGCAGCTTGAACTGCCAGTTCATCTTTACAGCTGGGATTTCCACCCCGCCCCACCTCCTCCATCTTCTCAGCTGGAGACACTTCCTCCCACATGGCTGGGAATTCAGTGTCCCACTGCCTGCCACAGGCTGCCACCATCCTGCGGAGGCTGCCTCCAGGCAATACCACGTGCCTAGCACGCCCTCTGACCCCAGTCCCTGAGTCCCAGAGGCACCCAGTCAGCACTCACTCCCTCCAGCCTAGCGCAGCATCCACACTTACCCACAAGGGCCACCAAACCCCCAGTCCCCTGCCCTTTCTCTCACACATCTTTACATTGCTCCATGTGTTGGGACAGCCTTTTCCACACCAAGAATCATTCATTTATCAGCTGAGCACTTGTTGTGTTCCAGGCAGCAAAATGGCGGAAAAATGAAAAAGGAGGTCACCTCTCCCGCCATTGGGCATCTCCTAATCTGGTGGGAAAAGTAGACAGAACCCAGAAACTCCAAACCAGCATGCTAGGTGCCACGACCGCGGCACACCCAGATGGCCCTGAGCATCAAGAGAAGAGAGAACTCACATGAGGGCATCTCACAGAGAGAGGGACATAGGCCAGCATCCCAGTAGCTGGGCTAGGGGTGCCAAACGAAGGAGCCTGCAAAAGGGCATTGTCCAGGTGAACACAGGAGCACGAGCAGAGGCGAGAATCACGTGCAGCAAAAGAAGGGGTTGTTCTCAGAGTAAAGTGTGCACTGGGGCAGAGGGGGGAGAAGGAGAGTGTGTGAGCCAGAGCCAGCTTGGGAGGGGCACTGCTTGCCCTAACTGGTCTGGGGGACCATACCCTTTGGTCTCTGGGGCACCACCCAAGGTTGATAAGGAGGGAGGTGATGTCTCCTGGTTGGCATCTTAGGCTCTTCCTCTGCAGCAGGGTGGAGGAGGGCAGGATAAGGACCCTGGAGGGGCAGAGCAGCCCACTGGGGGCGTCCTCCTGCAGCGTACTGTGAGAGCCAGGAGTGGTATGGGCAGCCTCATCTCAGGCAGGGGCAATGGGACCTAAGGCTCAGGGGATGATCCATGAGTGGTCAACGAAAGAGAGGGAGGTGGGGGGACATGGCAAGCTTCCAGCTTGGGTGCCTGCAGGGCATTTAACATGCATCAGCACCATAAGCAGGAGGACCCCTGGGCAGAGAAACGTGTGCACATTCATGCATGTGCACATGTGAGTAACTCCTCTCATGTGTGCTGGGGGAAACCCGCACTGTCATCCACACTCCCAGGAATGGCCACGTTCGACATGGTCCCCCTAGTTCCTAAGAAGCAAACCCCAAAGAACCCAGAAGCCCTCAGCCTCACTGCATGCATGCACGTGGTTTTTCATTCTGGCCTGTTTTCCTTTCAGTCCTTTGCTTCTGGGAAAAAACAGGCACTAGGGTGAATTTCTTTTCTCTTTTCCTTCCATCCCAACTTCCTTCCTTCTTCCTTCTCTTTTCTTCTTCCTTCCTTCCCTCCTTCCTCTCTTCTTTCCCTCCCTCCCTCCCTTTCTTTCATGAGAAAAGCTCACGAAAGGCAGAAGGATCCACAGTCTGTGACATTTCTGACTCTTACAGGCTCCAAACTGAAACTCAGCTGTGCTTGCTCTAAATGGCTACAAACTTAGAAAAATAATTTGCAGAAATGGAACCTGACTTGGGATGCCGTTTCACAAAGTAGGCTAGACAGCCTTGATATGTCATGAAGCCCCCACCACTGCCGCCTGCACTGCTGGGGGTAGCCGTCACATCTCAGGCTGGGGAGCATTTCTGACCCTGCTGTCAGGCGTCCTACAGAAACCTGCCCCCTGTCCACCTGAAGACAGGTCACAGTTTCCTCTAAAATGGGCGGAGGAGCTGGACCCAGCCACAAGACCACTGAGGAAAGCAAAAGGCTTTCAACAGTGAGAATCCCCAGAGACCAAACCCAGGGGAAAGGATTTGAGGATTCTTAAGAGACTCGCTGGGAGTCAGAACCAGGCTTTGAACGGCTTTGCTGTGAGCTAGCTTTGACCTCCGTGCCCTTGGTAAATGGTATCAATAGCTGCCATTTACGAAATTTCTACTGTGTACCCTACTTGGTGGTACGTGGGGAGCTTTGGAAAATGCCAATGCCCAGGCTATGCCCCAGGCAGATTGTGTCACCATCTTATGGGTGGGACCCCGGCATCAACATTGTTTAAAGCTCGAGTGAGCCCAGCATGCAGCCACATGAGAACCACTGCCCCTGGCCATTTGGCTTGGGACTTACCTAGGTGAATCCTCACAGCAACCCTGCCAAGGTTTATGAATGAGGAAGCAGAAGCTGGGCAAGTTTGAATGACTTGTTCAAGATCCTCAAGGTTCTCCCTCATCCCAAACCATCACTGTTCCTCCTTTGCAGGGCTGGATATACCTGTACAGACCCCACACAGCATCAGGGAGGGAGCCAGCCATCCAACTGAAGGAGCTCAGTGGGGAGACAGGGGAGCTGCCAGTGGAACAGTCTGCTGTTCTTGGCATTTGGGAGAGGGGTGCAAGCCCCAGGCCTCTTTTCCAGCCTCCCTCCCAGCGAACGATTGGTCCCTAGTCCTGGGGATCCAGGCCCTCTGGCTCCACTTGAACCTGAGCCTCACTCAGCAGATGTTCTTATGCCTGAGCCCAGTGGTGGGCACTGTCCAGTGCCTGGACTCAGGAGCTGCATTCCTGCCTAGGTTCAAATCCTAGCTCCACCACTTCCAAGCTGTGTGACTCTGGCCAAGTGAGTGATCTTTCTGTATGTCGGTTCCTTCATCCGCATGATGGAGTGATCATGGAGTTATTAGGAACATTAAATGAGACAGGGCGTGTAAGTCTTGAAAGCAGCGTCTGGAACATAGAAAGCAAGACAATCCCGGCCACTCTGAAGATACTGTTGTGAATGTGCCGTTCAGTACTGAACAGAAACTCGATGGAACGTGGGCCTGACCCAGTCAAGGTGATCAGTTTAAGTAGGTGCTTGCCCTTTGGCCTTGCCTGTTCTTAGCTAGAAGATCAGAACCCCTGGGGTTCAGAGTCCATACCTGGAACTCCAAAGGGCAAGGAAGGACCCTGAGTTCAGGGTCCTCACCCCAGCCCAAGGGTCCTTCTTCCTCTCCCACCATGGTCATTATCACCCTTCCCCCGACCCACCCCAGTCAACCACTAACTCTGGAAACACCTTCTGCATGGAGCAGGGGGTGGCCTGGGGGACCTCTGGAGCTCCTTGCCCCCACTACAGCAGTAAATCTCCCTTCCCCTGCCCCACCACTCAGCCTGTGCCCTGCCAGGACCCACAGCCCATCCATGTGGCTCAGCCAGCAGCCTGGGAGTGGCCCTGGGGTTGGGAGTTTGTTTGGAGCCTCCAGACCACTGAGGCAGGGGCAGGGATGTGGTCAGGACAACAGCAGTGCCTTTCCCTGGCTCTCTGGGAGCAGCTGTATGGGGGTCACTGGCCTAGAAGGATGACCGACACCCACCCGCAGTCCTTACTGTTTGTGAGGGATAGGGCAGAGGGGGTGCCCAGCCCAGAATGGCCGTGGCCACATTGGTTCACATGTTAAGCATGAAAGGAAAAGAAAGAAGGGAAGGGGAGGTAGGGAGAGGGAAAAGAGAGAGGAAGAGAGAAAGATACAGAGAGAAGTAGGGAGAAAGGAAGGAAGGAGGGAAGGAGGGAAGGAGGAAGGGGTGGAAGAGGGGACGCATATCTCAGAAGAGAAAAAGCACCAGGGTTTTCCTTAGGCAGTCATCAGCCTGCAGGTGGCTTTACACTCAGGGCAGCGAGTCCAGCTCTAGGCCTCAGCTGCCTCCATTCTGAGGGCCTTGGGTACATTTGTCCCCAAACCAGGCATTGCAACGGGGGACCGTGACAGGCCCCATTCCAGGCCTCCTGGGCGTCCTCTCCTGGTTGAATCTGCTCCCTCCTGAAGGCAGAAGAGGCCAGGTGTGTGTGCGTGTGCATGAGCATGGCTGTGCTGCCTCGTCACGCATTCCATCTCACAGACGGCTGCCTCTCTGCCTGTGCCGTCTGCTTCTCCTCCAAAGGGTGGTTTGCAGTGCACATTCATGGCTACCAGCTAGAAACAGTATTCTCTCCGCCCCTGTGCCAACTCCCGCTCAATTCTCCTGCTCCTTACCCAGTTCCCCAGTGCCCTGAGGGGACTGGCCATGCAGAAAGGCACAGGAGAGCCTGCTGGCTGTGTACGCAATGCCGTGGGCTGGAGGCCTGGCCGTCCTGTGCATTTGGTGTCTGCCCTGATTGTCTCTCCTGGGAGTGACATGGGCAGGATCTCCATGGGAGGTGAGGCTGTGGCCACGCACTTCTTCTGCCTTAAAACAGTGCTTGGGGAGAGCAGCTTTGCTGACCTTGAGCTGGGATCCCCCCCTTTCAAAGTCTCCAATTGTCCCATGGGGACAACCCTCTCTAGCCTTTAGGCTGTGGGGAGGAGAAACCTGAATTTTGGGTTTTTGTCTCTTTCCCAGGAAAGGGATAGGAAAGCGTTCAGTAACAGCAATAGCCTGAGCTGGGAACATGCTCAGGGACCAGAGTGTCCCAGCTTTGGATACGGAGCTTCATTCTCAGCACCTCCCATATAAAACACAGTTGGGGTGCCCCGAGGAGGGGCAGACACCAACATTTCAGGCCAGAATTTCGGATGCTTGGTTCCTAGGAGGGCTTTGGGTAAGCTGTCTCTCCCTCTCCAGCCTTAGTTTCCTCACCTGTAAATAAGTGGCTTGAAGCCACCAAGGGCCTTTTAGTGTCAACAGTGAATCCTGCGACTGTGTTCCTCCTATCTCCCTGCATCCCAGAGCCACACCTGGAGCATTTTACCCCTGCCTGGCCACTTTCCTTCCCCCTCCCCTGGAGGCTCGTTACCAAGAAGGAGCTGGAGAGGGTCAGGAAAGCAGTGGGAACAGCCAGAGGCACAGTGGCAGCCTTTGAAGATAAGATTCCTAAGTCTGGGAAGTACAGAGGTGTGGCTGTGGTAGAGACAGAACACAGACCCTCTCACCATCACAGAAAACTGAGCGTCTCCCTTGGGGAGGTCACTATAGGAAAAATGAAAAGAAGCACTCGTACTTCTGTACAGGGTGGGTGTGAACTCATCACCTGCCCAGAGGTGTAGGGAGGCCAACAGTGGACACAGGTGCTAGGAAGGCACTGCGACTTCAGAGTGAGCATGACTGAGTGTGGTTAACGATGGCCAAAATTGTCCCATTCCCACCATCCAGTAGCACACCCCTTAGGCCTGGAAGACCCTGGGCAGACTCAGGAGGACATGTGCTGTGCTGAGCCTGAGGAAGGTGGCAAAGAGCAGGTGTGTGCAGGGAGGTCCCTCAGCACCCATGGGACGTGTTCTGGACTGCAAGCCTCATCGTCCTTTAGTACAGTCACTCTAAGTCTGCACCATTGCTTCCTTGGCAGGAAGTGCTGAATCACAGAGAAGTCTCAAGTCGTTTTCTTTGGGCTTAAGGATAGAGTCACTGATTTTTATTTTCTTATAACATGATGACTACAGTAGGCCTGGGTTAACATCCCAGCTCTGTCACAGACTAGTTGCGTGACCTTGAATGAGCTTCTTACTCTCTCCAAGCCTTGGTTTCCTCACTAGTAAAGTGAGGATGATAATGATTGGGTTGAATTGCTGTGGATTAAATGAGATAATGTAGTAAAGGGCATAATACAACCCTGGCCCTCAATAAGTGCTCATAATGTTGGCAGTGGTTCAGTTGGACTTTGCTTGGGATAATAGCAAAAGGAATTTTAATTTAAATTTGATTCATCAGGTGTACACTAATATTATAGGTCTAGCCCTGTCTGAAACTTTAGGGAGATACAGTCAAGTGTAGATCAGGGACATACCATGTTCATGGACTAAAATACGCAATATTATTACAATGTCAGTTCTTCCCAAATTGCTCTCTAGAGTCAACAGTCTCAAATCAGGATGCCATTAAGCCTTTTTGGCAGAAATTGGCAAACTGATTCTAAAATATATATGGAAACAAAAAAAGCTACAATATCCAAAGGAGTCTTGAAAAAAGAACAATGTTAGAAGTATAGATTACAGGTTTTTTTTTTGCTCTCAGGAATCTTAAGTCTAGCTGGGAAGACTAATGAGAGACCCCATGCTGATTCCTGGGAATGTAGGGCAGTGGTTAAGAGTATAGATGCTAGAGCCTGGCTCCTGGCTTTGAATGCCAGCTTTGCACCTGCCACCTCATGACCTTCAGCAGGGTACTTTTCCCCTCTCTATGTCCCAGGTGTCTCGTCTGTAAAATGGATGATCACAGCATCATTGCCATGGGGTCGTTGTGAGGATGAAAGGAGCTAACCTTTGTTAGCCTAAGGTTGCCTACTAGGTGTTGGGGAAGGGATGGAAGTAGAATGAGGACAGAGGTTCTGCCCCCAGGACTGTATGTCCTTTGTAGAAGGAAAGCCTAGAAGCTGAACCACCTTTCCAAAAAGGGAAATTCTGGAATGAGGATCTCAGGCTCTGTGAATACAGCCCCCTCCTTTTCTAAGACTGAGACTGGGGAAGTAGCTCATCCAGGGTCACTTGGCTGAAGGTTAAATTCAGAGGAAGAATCCAACAGACAGGGAGTGTGAGCAAAGGTCCATGGCAAGGAGCTACAGAGGTGCTTCTTGGGCCCTGGGAGAAGGCTGTTTCTGGAGTGCCGAGTTCGAGGGGGCATGTGGGTAAGGGACAACCAGCAGGCATGAGTCACCAAGAGGCAGGCTGCCAAGTCCAACAGGACGCCCCACGGAGCCCTTTGGCCTGGGCCCAGCTCAGCAGCCCCCTCCCCATCCCCCGGACACACATACCCCAGCAGACCTGGAGACATTTCCTGAAAGACTAAGAAAGCACTGGGAGCTGGAGGGGTGGCCTCAGCTGTCAGAGGCTTGAGGTCAGGTCTCTTACGGAGGAGCAGACGAAGGGAGGACGTGACCGGCAGCCTTCATTCTCACAGGCCGGGGATTTCAAAGGAATGCAGCCAAGTCCAGCTCTGAAGTTCCCACTTCGGACCCCGCCCGGCTGGAGCCATGGGCGCCTGTGGTCGCCACCCTGGAAATCAAAGAGGCATGTCATAGGCCACCTCGTGCCGGGGAACACGTCCTCCTGGGGTCCCTGTCTATTGGCCCACCTGCTGGGGTTCCCAAATAGACCTTCTCCTTCTGCTAAGCTGTGGGCCCTCCTCTAGCCAGCTTCCCCCAATCCGTGCTCTCCCTTAGCCCCTCTCCTGAGGGATGGACACCTGTCCACCCTCTCACTCCATCTACTCAGGAGAGTCCTGGCTCCCAGAACAGACCTCCTGGGAATGTCACATCTCTTTCTTTGAGGTCATGAGCAGACCTCGGGCAGGAAGGGGAGGCTCTGTACAAGCCTTACACAGTGACTCAGGCCCAATGAGGGGTTGACATTAGGCCGAAGCCGGAACACACATCCACAGATAGCCCCCTGGCCTCCTGCGTGCTGGCCAGTCAGACTGTGAGAGCCACACTGGACAGATGAGGAAACTGAGGCCCAAGAGGGAACATGATTTGCCCAAGGTTCTCCAGTAAGATAGAGGCAGAGCAGGATGGAAGATCTAGGGCTTCCAAGTCCCGAGCTCTTTTAAGTCATTTTTATGGTTTCACTTCATTTTCCTTCTTCATTTTCTTTCTTCTTTAAGAGAAAGGCCGGCTCTGGACAGACAGGCAGGGACACAGGCAGGGCTACCAGAAACTCAGAGGAAAGAAGAGAGTGCCCCAGGGTTGGGCAGCCTCCACCCCGAGCCCCCAAGCTGAGTGGAAGCCCCTCTCACCAAGCCCCAGCCTGGACCTGGGGGCTCCCCTCAGTGGGAGCTAACAGTTTGTGGAGACAGGAATGCGCCAGTGGCTTGCCCAGAGACCCTGAGGGCCAGCACTTCAGTCACAACATCTCTTGCCCCCAGCAGCCTGCCCCATCTCATCTGTAGCTGCTATCAGCTTCCTCCATGCCTCTCTAGTGAGTGTCTTTCCCAGGCCATCATCATCCCTTTTCCCAAATTTCCCAGGAAATCTCTCTGGAGCCTTCCCTGATCACTGAGGCTACTGGAGTGTGTCTGTGCGCTCACTGGGCACTCAGCTTTTGCCACCTGATGTTCTTAGTGTCATTTCTTGGGTCTGTTCCTGTCTCTCTAACCGAACTTTAGGCAACTTTGTTCATTCAACACTCCATGAATTAAGGCCTACCATGCGCCTGGGCTATGGTGGGATTCAGCAGCAAACAGACTCAACAACTTGCCCTCATGGAGCTTACATTTTAGCAAGGAGGGATGATGAGCACAGGAGAAACAGATCTGCAAATAAAAGGCTGTGGAGGAGAAGGAAGTAGGGCATGCTGGGGGGGCAGTTTTAAAGAGGGTGATTAGAAAAGGGTCACCCACGTGAGCCTTGGATAGGCTGAAGGAGTGAGCTGTGCAGTCCTGGAGAGCATCCTGGTAAAAGAGCAGTGAAAGGCCCAGAGGCAGGTGTGTGCCTACCGCATAGGGGAAGTGCAAAAAGTCTGGGTCAGGAGAGTGGGCAGGAGCCATGGGAAGGTGTCAGATCAGTGGATGCAGGGATCTACAGGCTCACAGGATGGGATTAGCTCCAAGAGGGATGGGATGCATCAGAGGGTTTCACCTGGGGAAGGCACACTCTGACTTGAGTTTTACTTTACTTTTGTTTTTTTTTTTGAGACGGAGTCTCACTCTGTCGCCCAGACTGGAGTGCAGTGACATGATCTCAGCTCACTGCAACTTCTGCCTCCTGGGTTCAAGCGTTTCTCCTGCCTCAGTCTCCTGAGTAGTTGGGATTACAGGTGCACACCCCCACGCCCAGCAAATTTTTGCATTTTTAGTAGAGGCGGGGTTTCACCATGTTGGTCAGCTGGCCTCAAACTCCTGACCTTGTGATCCATCCGCCTTGGCCTCCCAAAGTGTTGGGATTATAGGGGTGAGCCACGGCGCCTGGCCTGACTTGAATTTTAATAGGGTCACTCAGGCTGCTGGGTTGAGAGTAGTCTGAAAGTGTGGAGTAGACACAGGGATGCCAGCCTGAAGCCTTTAGAGGGACAATGAGCGTAAAAGCAACAGATCCGCAAATGAGTAAATAAGGGAGAGTCTAAGTAAGGGGTGGTGAAGCGATTCGCGTAAAGGGACAGGTCAGAGTTGGGGTCTACTTTGAAGGAGGAGCTGAGAGGATCCTCTGAAGGACTGGATGTAGGTGCAAGGGAATGTTGGGCTCAAGGATGACCTACGATTTGGGGCCTGGACAACTGGAAGAGGGGCTTACCACTAACTTAGGTGGGGACGATGATTCGGGAGGATTGGCCTCTGGAGGGTGGACCAGGAGCTCACTATTGGACATGTCATGTTGGAGTTGTGCAATAGACAGAAAGTGGCCAGGTTGAGTGGGCAGTTGACGTCCGGTGTTCAGAGGGGTGGTCTGGATAGAAATAAGCCTCTGGGGATGTGGAGAAATAGGAACACTTTTACACTGTTGGTGGGAGTGTAAATTAGTTCAACCATTGTGGAAGACAGTGTAGCGATTCCTCAAGGATCTAGAAAAAGAAATTCCATTTGACCCAGCAATCCCGTTACTGGGTACATACCGAAAGGATTATAAATCATTCTATTATAGAGACACATGCACATGTATGTTCGTTGTGGCACTGTTTACAATAGCAAAGACCTAGAACCAACCCAAATGCCCATCAATGATAGAATGGACAAAGTAAATGTGGCACATATACACCATGGAATACTATGCGGCCATAAAAAATGATGAGTTTGTGTCCTTTGTAGAGACATGGATGAATCTAGAAACCATCATTCTCAGCAAACTGACACAAGAGCAGAAAACCAAACACCGCATGTTCTTACTCATAAGCGGGTGACGAACAATGAGAACACTTGGGCACAGGGAAGGGAACAACACTCACTGGGGTAGGTGGGGGAGTGGAGGGGAGGGGAGGGACGGTGGGGGGTGGGGAGGATGGGGAGTGATAACACCGGGAGAAATGCCTGATGTAGGCAACAGGGGAATGAGGGGAATGGAGATAGCAAACCACCATGGCATGTATATACCTATGCAACAATCCTATAGGATACAGAATGTGCGCATGTACCCCTGAGCCCAAAGTGCAATTAAAAAAAAAAAAAAAAGCCTCTGGGAGCCATTAGGTAGCATGCAAAACCATGAGGCGGGATGCCATCTCCAGAGGGTGAGGCTCTATGGTGCACAGGCCACTTGCTGTTGAGCAGAAGTTGTTTCTACAGTTGTCCAGAGTTATGAATGGGTGGCTGATGACGGGGCTCTGACTCCACCCTGGTCACAACAGGCCAACCGCAGGAGAGAGACTGCAGCTGCTGCCTCTTCCCTGGGATCCCCTTGCAGGCTAGCACAGGGGAGGGCTCAGGAGAGACAAGTAATTATCCTTATAAACCAGGAGGCCCTGCCAGGGAGAAGCAGGGAGGGCAGGCTGCAGCCCTGCCGCCTCTAAGCCTCTTGACATTTCGTGGGAAAATGGTGTCATTTTATCATTTTCTTCCTTGGTAAGGCTTAAATTTCAGCTTCCGGGAAACTGACAGAGAGGATAGGATCAGCGCCTGGGGCTAGCTTTGCTCCCTGTGGCTTTATATAACTCAGGCCTTTTCCCACAGCCATTTACAGCTCTGGCTTCTGTAGCATGGTGCCAGTAGGATTAAGTATTTAGCACCCACTGTATTTTGTGCTCTGTGTTTTTGACAAAATGTTTCCTGCCTCCATGAGGACAGCTCAGTAAACAGAATCTCTTGGTACGGTGACATGCTGGGTGGCCTCAGGCTCCAGGGCACTTCTTGTGTGCCCCCTCCCCCTCCTCTCTCTTCTTAACAACTAGCCCAGCTCAAGTTTATATCTTCATTTATCGACTTTTCCCTAAAATTGCTCCCTAATACTTCTTTGAGGCTGCCGTACAGATGCCCAAACCGGAAAATGGATGACTTCAAAATGGGAGCCCACCCCAGTTTTATCCGACTTGAGTGCCATTTCCCCAGGAAAGTGGGAAGGTTTTTGGGGAAGAGCCTGATTTCCAGACAGCCAATACACGGACCACAGGACTGTATCACACAGCCCAGCCTTGTAGATAAGACCCTGAGTCTGCCAGCCCCCGCCCGCACAGTGCTAGCAGTGGGATACCAAAAATTAAACACCTGTTACCTTCTCTTCTGCCCTACAGAAGATTTCATCTCTATCCCCATCGCCCCAGCGGAGGCAGGGAAATCTGTACCGCCTTGGGATCCTTTGATCTTCTGACTAGTAGCCCAAAGGGTGGCCTCAGACCCCAAGGCAATGTCCCAGGTCCATTCTACCTCACTTTCCCATTCTAGCCCCCAGCTTGGTTCCTCCTAGAGATATGCAGTCAATACCACTCACATCTTTTGCTGCTCCTTTGGCAGATGTATTCCTCCCAGCTTGGTTCCAAGCTGAAGGATGGGTGAGCCTTTGAACAGTGTTAAGTCACATTAGGCACAGAATCAGTGAGGGTTCTGCACAGCAGTGCTGGAAAGACAGGATGGTGGAGAAGCCAGATCTAAGGGCCACCTGCAACTCGAGAGCTAAGGCCCTCAGCTAAACTTCCACACAGCAAACCGGCCTCCCCAGGGTAGGCAAAGGGTCTTGGGGCTCGGCGAGGGGTAGCTGGGCTGTGGCTGGTTCTCCACAGATAGAGTGGCTCTGGCTGAGTGGGGGGATTGACCTTTCAGTCGCCAACTGCCTGACGTTGGGGGTAGAAGGGAAACTTGGAAGCAGAGGGAAGTTTGGGGACATTCTTCCCAGAATAGCTTTAAAAATAGGGCAGCTTTGCAGACCACCCAGATGACTGAAGGCAGTGGGATCGAAGCAGATGCCCTCTGGCGATGCCTGTCGGACTCAAGCGTGTGGGAACTCTGGAGGTTTACCTGATTGTTCAGCAGATCTCAGAAGGCAGCTTAGGCTCTTCCTTCCCCCAGGCCCTTTGTGTGTATTATCACATTCGAGTCAGCCCCTGGCGGAGAGGAGGCCCGTGAGCATCTGTGGAGGGAGGGATGCGTGGGTGAGCGGGAGGCAGATGCGTGGCTAGATGGGTCACGGGTGGGTAAGTAGATGGAAAGATGGATGGCTGTAGGCTCCAAATTAGCTGTCACAAGTCCTGTGTGAGGATCCCTGACAGAACATGGTAATCCTAAGTGGTTAGTTTTGCATTAGCTTCCTGTTAATAGACGTCACCTTCACCTTAGGAATAAGCCATCTTTTGTAAGCAGCTGGCGTTACTCCTGGCCAAGCTTACCTTTGACTTGAAGGATACTGTGTCAAACCATGACATATTTGCCAGAGAGAGGCTCATCAGAGCACAGAGGCCATCGTCCCGAGACCCCATAACTGCCATTCTCCTCCTGCTCCCGAGACCCTCCAGAGCGCCCTGCACCCTGCTGGTGGGCCTTAGCCTCTCCCCCAACCTGATTTCTCCAAGATCACAAGTTCTTGAGGTTCTGATAATGCATTTTTTGAAAAATGGGCCGTCTCATGGGCCTGTACATGTAGTTGGGACTACAGGTGTGTGCCACTTTGCCCGGCTAATTTTTGTGTTTTTAGTAGAGACAAGGTTTCACCATGTTGGCCAGACTGGTCTCGAACTCATGGCCTTATGATCCACCTGCCTCGGCCTCCCAAAGTGCTGGGATTACAGACAAGCCTGTACTTCACCTTCTTATCTAACCAGGAGTATTTTAAGGGAGTCCCAGATAAAAGGAAGCCTGCACTGAGTGCTTCCATTGAATGAAGACACCCACTGGGGAAAAAGGTCACTTCTTGGTTGCATCTTATTTGGGTTTCTTAAAATGCTTTGCAAAGAGGTGCCTGTATCCTGGGCTCTTTCAGATGGGTGGGTGGTCCTATTTTCCCCAGGAGCTTTTTGACCTAGAAATATAACTAGTCCTCCCTCTGGCTCCCCAGAATGAAGTTTAGCACTTGAGTACACTTTCTCTTTTGTTACCAGCCTGATGACTAAGAATGCTGTGCTGGGAAGAATTTCAGACCATTAGGAGAAACCCTCTCCCTTGAGGGGTAAGAGTTTAATGTTTATAGAAAACAGGGTTTTTTTGTTTTGGGGGGATTTTTTCCCAACACAAGTCTTCACCATCCACACCCTGGGAAAGCTGAGCCGCCTGGGGCCCACAGCTCTCAGCCAGGGACCATCTTTCCTGTGCTGGAAGTTACTAGAACTATAGCTCAGGACAGAGAAGAGAAGCAACCCCTGCATGCCCAGTTTGGGGGTGGTTGATTTTTTTTTTTTTTTCAGACAGAGTCTCGCTCCGTCGCCTAGGCTAGAATGCAGTGGTGTGATCTCATTTCACTGCAACATCCGTCTCCTGGGTTGTTGCAACAATTCTCCTGTCTCAACCTCCCGAGTAGCTGGGACTACAGGTGCATGCCACCACGCCCAGATAATTTTTGTATTTTTAGTAGAGATGGGATTTCACCATGTTGGCCAGACTCGTCTCGAACTCCTGACCTTGTGATCTGCCTACCTCGGCCTCCCAAAGTGCTGGGATTCCAGGCGTGAGTCACCGCGCCCAGCCCAAATGCCCGGTTTTGAAGTTGGCTAATGTGGCCATCATTCTGCATGTTTATGGATCAGTGAGGGCCTGTGTACAGACAGAGGGAGCGAGCTGGAGGTGGTGAGAACAGAAAGCAGTTTCTCAACATGGACATAACAACAAAGAAGTGACCATGTGAACTTCTGCCATCCCATGATACCTGCCTCCACACTCAAACCCACAGCCACCCAAATGGAGAAGGACTTGGGACAGGCAAAGCCAGCCCACGGCTGCCCAGGGGAGAAGGACTTAGAACACTCTTGCCTCTTTCACATACTCACAGTTTCTGGGATGCTTGTCAGTGCACTCCTACCGAAATCCCTCGAGTAGCTGATGCGAGGGACTTGTGTGGAGGGAATTGTTTCCCCTGTCTGCACTGCTTAGTGAATCTGGGTTGGAGACCTGCAGCTTCCATCCTTGACAGAGCTCAGGTCTTTTTTCTGGCAGCCGGAATCGGAGGTACCCAGCCCAGAGCAAAAAGGCCATGTCAGTCATCTGCAGCAATGGCCTCCCTCCGCCCAGGTCTCCAACGGACTTGTCAGAGCCCCCTGTGGACTCCGAGGTCTCCTGTGATCAGCCACCCTGGAGATAATTTCCCAGAGCACCACCCTGTAAGGAATATCTAGACTATCCCTAATTTTTCTCCCTTCAAACCCAATTTGTCTCAGTCCTGTTTTTCTCATAAAAGGGCAAGTTTCTGGCTGGGTACCTGTAATCCCAGCACTTTGGTAGGCTGAGGTGGGCAGATCACTTGAGGCCAGGAGTTCAAGACCAGCCTGGCCAACATGGAGAAACCTCGTCTCTACTAAAAATACAAAAATTAGCTGGTCATGGCGGTGTGCACCTGTAATGCCAGCTACCTGGGAAGCTAAAGCATGAGAATGGCTTGAGCCCAGTGGGCGGAGGTTGCAGTGACCCAAGATCGTGCCACAGCCCTCCAGCCTGGGTGACAGAGCGAGACTCCTTCTCAAAAAAAAAAAAAGGCCAAGTTTCTGAGTTCTGATCCCTTGAACTGTGCTGGCATGAATTATAGTTGATGTTTTACCTTGTGAGTTGACTGGGAATTTGCTGGGGAGACAGAGCCTTATCCTCATGGTGTGGTATTAGTGGGGTGACCTCAGGCACTGTGGAATTCTGAGGTGGGAGGATGCTTCAAGGCGGAGAGGGCCCTTCCACATGTTCCTCAGATCCATCCAATGAGGTCTGCACTTTTAGGCCTCCCTGGGTTTCTCCCTGTAAAGCAAGAATCAGTCATTTAGATCTCATAGTACCTGTGTGAGGTAGCAGGGAGCATCTTACTAACCCATTCTCTAGATGTGGCTCAGCAAGGCCGAATGACTTGCCCAAGCTCTCTTGGTACTCTGCACTCTCCTTGGATGTTTGCCGAGGAAGCAGAGCCCTTGGTGGCGGACAAAGCCAGTAGCAGGTGGAAAGAGACCCTGCCAGGCCTTTCTGCTCCTCTGACCACAGTGAGAGCATCTCTTATCACCTGGGTAGCACTTCCTCTGCCCACAGCAGAGCCAGTGCCACCAGGGGCAAGCAGGCGGGTGAGGAGGTGCCAGACAGGACTGATAGTTCCAGCTTCCTGTCCTTTCCTTCCGCAGACCTGTGAGGGAGCTGGTGTTATTTTTATCTGGGGACACTGGCGTGGGAGGTATTTGTTAACGTCATCTGGTAAGCGCAGTTGAATTATCTGTTGTCCAAGGAACCCTCAAATAAGTGTTAAGCATGCTAAGCCATTAACATTTAAAGACACAGTCAGACTCCTGGGAGGGAATTTGCTTATGGTGCTGCCATCAGAACCAAAGCCCGGAGCTGTCAGTCCCAGAGCCCGGGCTTGATGTAACCCTCTCGGGTTTTGAGCTCATCACACGTAAGGGCTCATGCTTTTTTGAAAACCCTGCTTCCCTATCTGTCCTCTGCAAGTGGGAAAGTGCTTGCAGTCTGCAGGTTCAGTGCAGGGGGCAGGTCGTCTGCACTGACTACTGAGTATGTGTGAAGTTAGCACAGTGCTGAGTTCCGAGTCCCATGAGGTAGCTGTGTGGCATGCTGGCGTGTGTCCTGTGCAGCCTATAGGTTTTTAAAGGCAGTGTCGGGGTGCATCCCCACCCACAGGCCTTATGTTATAGCCCCCTCTCTGGATGCGCTTCCCAATGTTTCTCAGGTACCTCTGGATCTTGCTGTGTCCTGAGAAGTTGTCCCGTGGGTGGGAGCAGTGGGCACCATTGTCGCTCTCAGCAGTGGTCTCAACCAGGAGTGATTTTGCCCCCGGCAGACACGTGGCAACATTATTTGGATTTTTCACAACCGGAGGTGAGGGTAGAGGCTTCTGGTGGCATTGAGTGGGTAGAGGCCTACGGTGCATAGGACAGTACCCCCCCAAGAACCAATGAGCCGACCGAAAATGTCAGTAGTGCCAAGATGAGGCAAGGCTGCTCTAATCCTGAGGCGGATGGAGCCTCCTCTCGCTGCCGCCAGCACATGACTTGACAGGAGGTGGCTGGGTCAGCAGGGCTGTGAGAGGAGAAGGTAAACGGTACCAGCCAGCAGCCTCGGGTCACGTGGAGTGGTTCAGAAAGTCTTCCTGAGCTCTGCAGGGCCGGGACCAGGCCAGATTTTTAGGGGATGCTAAGCAAGTTATGGTTTCTGGCCATGAAGACAAACCACACAGTTCTGTAGAATACTCTCAGTTCACAAGGGGATTTTATATCTCTTGCCTCGTTCAGTCTTCACAACAACTTATGGGCTTGACAGGACAAGTAGAATCAGCCCCATTTTATAGATGCCCAAACTGAGGCCCAGTGGGGTAAATAATTTGCCCAAGGTCAAAAAGCCCCCAGATGATGGATTTCTGCTCTTTCACTAGAGCAGTTTGGATCTTAGTGCTCCTGTTCTCTCTTGGGTCCTGTTGGATCCCATGTTGGTGAGGACTCAGTCCTCTCTTCTATCCACCTTAACATGAATGGATACCTGAATAAGGACAGAATGAATTTCCCATCCTAGAAGCCCCTCTTTCTCCTAGGAAACTTCTGTAGTAGCCCAAAGCCAGAGTGATTTCATTTTCATGCCTTCTCTGACCAAGCTCAGATCTAGCCAGGAACTTACCCATTAGTATAGAGGCCAGAAGTCTGCCTCACTCTGTGCTCCAAAATTATTTCCTCCCTGGAGTTGCCACTGCCTTGGAGCCCCCCATCCATTTATTCAGTTAACAGATGCACACTGAGGGCCTTCAGTGGCTTCAGGAATACCAGACACAGCAGGTACATTGCTGAATAAAGCAGACAGTTCCTCTGCCCTCATAGAACTTGCAATCCAAGTGGGAGAGGCAATCACTAAACACATAAACCTACAAGTTTGTCATTTCCAGTTATGATGGGGCCACACAGAAGAGCCAACTCAACACGGTGAGGGACGTCACAAGCATGGAGGGCCTACTTAGAGAAGGCGGGGGGCCTTTGGGAGGAGAAGACAAGTAGACTGAGACTTGAAGGAGGTGCATGTGCACCAGCTTTTCAGCAGCTGGAGGAAGGGTTCCCTGGCTCTGGTTAGAGAACCACCGTGGGGTAAGGTGGGGCACCTCAGTATGCATGGTGACAAGATAGATTTTTCTTCCCCACTCTACAAGTATTTCACAGTCAGCCTACCTATCATCAGAAATATCTTGATGGCCTCCATTCATACATTGGTCAGCATGAGTCCCCAAACTGCTGTTTTATACCCAGCTGTACTCTATGCCAGATACTCGAGAGAGGAAAAGAGGAATAAGATTCCCAAGAGGTCTGCAGTCTGGCCAAGGAAATAAAACATGCAGGCAAAACAAGGGCCAGCCAGAACATCAGCTCCCACTCCAGCCAGCCCATCACTTCCCCCATACTCAGTCCCCTGAGGTCAGTAGCTACCTACTGTTCTCCCTCCTGTCTGCAGAGGCACCTTCCCTCTTGCTGGCTCCAGTGCCCACCGTACTGAGACCATGGAGCAAGAGGTCAGCCAGGCTACCTCATCACACCTGACACAGATAACCCCCCACACATCCATGTCTGTGGGCTCCGTCTTGGGAAGGCCAGGGAAGCAGGAGGAGCAGGCATTTATTGAAGAGCTCCCCTCGCCAGGTGTTTTCATCGTCACTGACTTTAGCCCTGTTTCCCTCTTCTGGACGAGAAACGTGAGACAATGGAAGGTCTGGGGCTTGCCCAGGTCCGAGGGCTGGGTGGGAGTCGGATCAGGGCACCTCGCCCAGGCCTGTCTGGAGTTCAAACCCATCATGCATATCTTGACACACTAGTGATTTTCATGTATTTTTAGTGGAAGAGTTGCTTTCCCAAACTCAATCTCAGGCGTGTCCTCAACCACTGGAAACAGACCTGGCAGAGGGCCTCTGCCTGTGATCTAGGAGCTTTGAGTCTGCCCACTCAACTGCCCTTCACCCATCCCCACAGGTGGCCCAGGCCTCCTGGGGAACAACATGAGGGGCCCATCCAGTTTTCAGACCCGATCTCAGAGCTCATGGAAAAAGCCTGAGACATCCTTCAGGGCCACCCCCACCCCTGTGGCACTGCTCAGAGCAGACCTCACTGAGTCCAGTGGGGCAGGACCACACAGAATGGCACACTGTTCAGATGGAGCCTGGTGCAAACAGCTGCCGTCCACGTCTGCAGAAATGACAGGCACAACATTCACTCTATGGAGGTCTCTATCCCCATATGGTCTCCAGAGGCATGCACAAGCCAGGGTCACCATTTCACAGACGCAAGCGATGGCCTCCCCCAGGGCCCCTGGACTTTATGTCCTTCTCTCTCCTGACCCCCGCCTATTCCTCGACTGTTGTCCAGTAGACATTTTGGGATATGGCTTGATAAAAGATGCGTGAACTCCCACTGCAACTTCCTTGAGGGATAACACCACATAAATGTTAACATGACTTTTAAGGACTTCATCTGTGGCAAAGTTCAAAGTTGTGGGTGGATGTGAGCGTCAGACCGAGTCATTACAGGTCAATGGAATCCCCATTACAGGTCAAATATTTTTGTGAGCATTTCAAGGGGCTTTCTCAAATTCTATAAATAGTTTAATAATGCCTGTATACTCGTCTATTTTTAAAGCCAGCCTTCCGGACAATTTCAGAAGTAACTGGGCCACTCATTGAAAGTAGGGTTTCAAAAGTCGTTTCTTCAGCTTCCAACTGCTTCCAGAGCACAGGGATCCCAGATTCCATTTCTGCCTGGGGTTGGGGATCCACCCTTCTTAGTAGAAACTGGTCTAGGTGGAAACCTGGGAGAACTCTCTGGGAATCTCCAAAAAGCTGGATAAGCTGAATTCTGGCCCCAGTTCCTCAAACGGGAAACCTTGGATCGGACATTTGTCCACCTTATGCTTCCAGTTCTCACATAGCAAAATATGGACACCGTAACCCTTTGCTAATTAGGAAGGGTTATTACATCTGTTTGTACCACTCTGTCACCTGGGCACAGGTCAAAGGTCTCTTTCGTTTTACAGATAAGGATGCAGAGGCACAGTGACTGGCCTGACAGTCACATGATGACTTTCTATTTTATAGATGGGGTCACAGAGTCACAGCAGTTGGCCAGCCTTGACCAGCCTTTTATTTTGCAGTTGGCCTGCTCCTCAGGCTGAGGCTGCAGTGAGCACAGCCCCTTGGTTTCCACCGAGAGCTTCATGTCATGGATAAGACCTACCACCTGTGCCGGGGCTAAGGCCTGGCAAACACCTGTGTCCAAGCCCTCGACCTCTCTCCTGGGCAGGATGGCAGCCAGGCAGGGAGAATCCCAATTCTGCAGAGACAGCAGCTCAGCCCTCTCCTCTGAGGACCTGGAGGGAAGTACAAGGCAGGGGAGGGTGGCTGTCATGTCTTCGTGATGGCCTTTTCAAACATGATCCTTGGGGGGTCCAAAGAGCACCAAGCCCAGAATCAGAGACCTGGGTTCCAGCCCTATCAACCTCAGAAGATAGGCAGATCAAGGAGCCTCGTCCTCCAGTGAGCTGTGTGTGTGGCAGAGCCAGGAAAGCTGCAGAAGTGCCTGGAAAGGCAGAGAGCTGTGTAGAGGTATGGTGAGACCATGACATGGAGGTCAGGCAGGCAGCAGAGACCAGGGCACCAGCTACTAAGTGTGTGATCACTGAGGGCTGCCCTCAAGCCTAGGAACTTCAGCCCCCTCTTGCCCCTTAACCTGGCAAGTGGTACTAATGTCCTCCCTGAGGCTGAGTCCAGTGACACCTTGCTTTGAGGAATTCCTGCTCATCCCACTGGTATTCCTCATCTGTCAGACGATCCAGCCTTCTCTTTCTGCTCAGGCTAAAAGGAAAACTTCCAGCCTCTTCTGAGAGCTTTTCAAGGCCACAGCCACAGCAGGTGCTGGTTCCCTTGCCTGAGAATAAGGCTTCGCGCCTGCATAAGTGTGAGACAGAATTCCCACTGGATCAGCCTGACTTTCCAGCTTCTCTCTGCTGCAGCCCAGCGCCATCCCCCCCGCCTCCCTGTCCCCTCCTACAGATCAGCAGAGCTGAGCCTACCTGACCTGATTTTGCCAATAGAAATATGCTGGGTGCTCATAGCCTGGGAAACTTGGAAATGTCTCCAGAGTGATCTAGATTTAGCTAGAAGTGGCTGATGGCTGTTCCCAGCCACAGTGTGTGCCCTTTGTCTAGAGCCAACTGCTAGGGAGAAAGCATTTCCAGCCACCATGTCACAAACCATCAGTCACACAGAATGTGTCCAGTAAATTTTTATTAATGATAATTAAAGGATCGGCATTTGGGGCATGATTGTCATGTCCATTGATTAAGGCAGATTCCAGATCATCCCCATAATATCACTCTCTCTTCATTCTTTGGGTGTAATAGAAAGGGCAGCAGTCACCAGCACACTGGAAATTTGACATGATGCTCAGGAGAGTGTCAAGTACCTGTGACAGCCACCCGACGGTCCTAGGTAAGGCTGTGATTGCAGGGGGCAGCTGTTGTTTCTGCATGTAGTCCAGGGATCTGTCACTGAGCCCACCTGCCTCAGCTGCAGAATGACCACATGACCTGGTTCTGTTCAATCAAGGAACCCCATCTCACCACAGCTGCAGTGATTGGGCTGAGAGGTGTCCATGTGATGAGCAGGGCCAATCAGAATCCTTTCCTCAGATTTGAGGATTTGACATTTGGGGAGTGGGGGGCTCTGTCTTCCTTTTGTCTCAGCAACCATTATGAGAGAGACCAGGTGCTGCTGACTGCCGTCTTAGCCATGGCAAAGGGAGACGCTGTCTGTGGCAGCAGAAAAAGCAGTCAACATGTGAGTCAAAGCCAAGACAAGGGAGAGAAGGAGAGAGGGGAGGACCAGCCCTTGGGTTGCTGTTGGAGTCCTGGGGACAGGCTGTGTCCTTGAGCTGACCTCCCATGGAAGACAGCCCAGGCCTGTCCACTTCTTCAGCTAGTCTGAGATGGTTTCTTTACTGGCATCCAAGAATCCTCAGTGTCTAAGGGCAGAGCGGAGTGAAGCAGTGGAGTGCCCAGGACTTGGGCATTGGGTGGTGGGTGTCTGCGTCATGGGCCAGGGGCGTCAGGGATACTTGAGGAAAGGTTCAAGTCCACCTAAAAAGGGACACACCCAAACCCAGGGAGTGGTTCAAGGTCTAGCTGGCATCAGAACTCAGAGCAAGGAACCTTGTCCGAGGGTGGAGGCTGCAGCCCAGTACCCACATGGTCCCCATCTCCCTCCAGACAAGATGTACAGCCACCACAAACTGTTGCCAGAGTGCAGAGTGACATGCAGGTCAGATTCTCACTGCTCCAGAGTCTAGGTATGGCTGAGTCCCCAGGGCCAGGCCTCAGGGCCCTGCAGGGCCGAGCCAAGACTGGCAGCTATGGCCAGGACGTGGCATGATGGCCAGCTGTGAGTGTATTCCGGCAGACATGCCCCTTGGCTGGGGCTGAACACGCAGACTGCCAGGGGTCGGGGCAGCCAGGTCTGGGGCAGGCTTTGATGGATGGAATGACTCAGGACACAGCTACCAGGAGGTCTCTCTGCCACTTGTTCAACAGCTTCTTTGCACCAGATACATTGTATATGTTACTCATTTAAGACAAAGAGGTCTCCCTGACCCGATCAGACTGATGCCAAGACCTTCCACAATGCTGCCCTGAGTGGGCGTGTGAGAGGCAGGGCTCGTGGGTTGCTGCCCAGGACACAGGTGATAACCAGATCACCCTTCCCTGCATCTCCTCCTGTCCTGACTCCAACTCTGCTAGAAGCACTGCCCACCCAGCCTCGGTGCCCACTTATCTGACTCTGCCCCTCACCATCCAATCCCCAGCGTCCAGGCCCCAGTCCCGTCCTCCTCCCTGGGGCCCAGGAGACCATTATTTTGTCACCTAGAAGAAGCCCATTGTACTGAGGAGTTCTTTTTGTCCCAAGTCACAGGAACCAACTTGAGGTGGCTTAACATTGCTGAATCCTTTTCTGTAAGGATTCTGAGGTTTCCTGGAGCCCAGGAGTTCCAGAGAAGGACAGAAGGGAATATTCAGGGTCCTTTCTCGGGCCAGGGGTAACCTGATGTGTCACAGCATCTCTGGGTTCCATGCCACAGGTCAGCCCTAGGCTTGGGAATTCCCAGCCCTCTGCTTCACTGTTGACAAGAACAGGTGCTAAGGAAGGACTGCACTGTGTCTTTGAGCTGGAGGCTCCTGTTTTGGGGTCCTCCCAAATAATGATGACTGCAGTGGGGTGGGCGGGAGCCTTCCAGGAAATACCCAAGGCTGGGTCTAGCCAGGGGGCCAGGCAGCAGACCCTGGGCTGGACGATAGAGACAGAGGAGTCAGGGGGCTTCACTGCTGGGGAGAACCAAGGAGGAAAGCCTGCCAGGGGGGTTGCAACTAGCCTCGGCAAATCCCCATGGGCAGATTCTGACAGAGGGGGGACTGGGGGTGGGGCGGGGCTACGCTAACATCACATGTGACCCAACCACACCACCAAAGGGCGGCTCTGCGGAATGTTATGGCCTTACTTAAAGCAACCCTGGGACGGGGAAAAAATTCCAATAAGCCAAGAAACAAGAAACATCACTGTGTGGCAAAAATGTTACCCACAAAAGTGAAACAAATGTCATGAGGTGGCCTTGGAGCAGGGACCAGGACTGGCACAGAGAAGGTGGGAAGAAAATATCAGAGCGAACTGTCAGCCACAAATGAAGGAAAAGTTGAGCCAGGCATACATGGTGACTCTCTACTCTTACATCTTAGATTAGCAGCCTCCTACCCTTTGGACAGGTTGTCCTTTTAGAGAAGAGCTGTCTAATCATGTACCGTGGGATATTTATGCATCCAGCCCACACGTGTTCATTGAACACCTACAACGAGCCAAGTCCCATTCCAGGGGACAAGACAATTGTTCAGAAAACAAGATTCCTGCCCTCAGGAAACTCTTCTAGCAAAAAGTCAGGTCATCAACACACATCAGACCTAGTGGAGGTGAGCAGGGCTGGGAAGGAAGCATAGCAGAGTGGGAATAAGGAGTCCTGGGGCTGCAGTGGAGGGGACAGCCAGGGAGGCCTCCCTCAAGAGGGAACGTGGGAGCAGAAACATGAAAGAAGGAAAGTGGAGGCCAAATAAAAAATAAAGCAACTTTTGTTTGAAAATTAGTTTCCTCTTTTCAATGTACAGAATTCTGTCAAATATGTTTTTTAAGCCCTTCAGCCAATTGCCCGGGAGAAGAATGCCTTGATTGACTCTCGGCTGCTGAGCTCCCACAGCTCCCCGTGGTCTGCCCCTCCCACGGGGTATCCCCGCTTCTCAAGGAAAAGAAAATTCCTGCTAGCAGTAAATGAAAGTGCACTTTCTCCTCCCCACTGGAGAGATGGCAACAGTAGCCACCTCTCTGGACAGAAACAAACCAGCGTCACTGGGGACATAGCGTTTGGATGGGCAAATTTCCCTGGGTCATTCATTTTCAAAGAGGGAGCCCGAAATGAGGGTGAGTTTGCAGGATTGATGGGGGCTGCCCGTCTCCCTCGGGAAGTGTAAAAATATATGCACCACGGTCCTTGTGCCTTGACCACCCCCCACCCCACCCCTCCAGCAGCATCTCCCTGGGGTGGCTTGCGCCACTGGGTGGGGTGGGGGTGTTTTTCCCCTTTGCCTGTATACAGCTGGTTTTGGCTTGGCCACTGGGCTCCACCATGCCAGAGTGCATGTGGTTATCCCAAGTGGGAAGAATTTCCCAGAATGCCTTGAGAAACCTGAGACGCTGAATGGCTTTCAGGGCTTATTGATGTGGCCGGTGCAGGAAATAGCAGTACGTCAATAAATAGTTTTAGGCAGGAAACGGGGCTTAAATGGTATCCTTAAAGTTTGGGGAAAGGCACTAGGGGTTGTTGGGAGGTAGCCTTGCCAGTCAGATGAGAACCTAGAGCCAAATACCAGACTTTGAAATGGCTGCCACCAATCTGAGGCCCCTTGCTGCTTTTGGATACAAGAGGCTGAGGTTAGGGGCAGAACTGGAGGAATGGCTTGTTTCGGTTGGCAGAAAGGGCTCCTTGTTCCAGAGGAAAAGCTGGCAACCTATAACACGTGTCAAGAGGAGACACACAGGCTGGGTTTTGGTGGCCTCTGGGCCGGGCATGTTCACACCCCAGTTCCCCACCCTTCTCATGAGAATCACTGCTGGCTGGTGGATCACCAGAAGAATTCCACTGTCCTAATGAAAAAAAATCAAGGAAAAGGCTCACGACCTGCCAGTTTCTTTTAAAATAGCTGTTTTTCTGATTATAAAGAGGAACATTCACATAAAATCAGAGAAATTCAGAAATTAATAAAATGTAAAGAATAAAGATCATCCATAATTCCACTATTGAGAGACAACTCCTGTGGCATGATATTTCTCCTCCTTTTTCTTTTAAGAAAAATGTATTTATGAATGAGATTATATGGTAAATGCAATTTCAGTTTTGCTTTTTTCATTTAACATTAAATAAGCACTTTTCCCATGCTATTACAAACTTTTCTTAAACATAATTTTTTTTTTTTTTTTTTGAGACGGAGCTCACTCTGTTGCCCAGGCTGGAGTACAGTGGCATGATCTCGGCTCACTATAACATCTGTCTCTAGGTTCAAGTGATTCTCCTGCCTCAGCCTCCTGAGTAGCTAGGATTATAGATGTGTGCCACCATGCCCAGCTAATTTTTTTTGTATTTTTAGTAGGGATGGTGTTTCACCATATTGGCCAGGCTGATTTTGAGCTCCTGGCCTCAAATGATCTGCCCACCTTAGCCTCCCAAACTGCTGGGATTACAGACGTGAGCTACTGCACCTCACCGCATAAACATAATTTTTAATGGATGCATGAATCATCATTTACTTAATCATTCCCCTATTGTTTGGTGCTCAGGTTGTTAAATTTTTATGTGCATTAAGCTTATTTTTTCTAATATTTTAAATTATTTCCTTTTGACAATTACCAGAAATGCAACTACCAGATCAAATGATAAGAACTCTTAAGACTTATTTTAAGGGTTTTCAGAAAAGTCGTATCAATGTACACTGCCCGTATATAAGTGCCTGTCTCACTGCACCTTACCAGATTGACAATTATCATTTTAAGATTTTCTAATATAGATGGGAAAAAGATGTTTCATTCATTCAATTATACTGATATTGAATTAAGTTGTTTTCATATATGTATTAGCAATTTACATTTTGACATAGGATTTACCTCTTAATACCCTTTCCCCATTTGTTCATGAGGGATTTGGTACTTTTATTACAAATTTGAACACGCTGTTTGTAGAGTAAGACCATTGCCCTTTGTCACATTTATTGCATGTATTTTTCTCAGAGTATCAATTGCCTTTTAATATTTTGGTGCATTCTTCTGTTGTCTCGGTGAAGAAAGCCCCTTTCCTTCCAGAAATATGAGAAATACTCTTTCATTTTCTTTAAATTTTTGTTCCTTTTTTAAACATTTACCTCTTTATTCCATCTGGAATTTATTTTAGAGCCCAGTATAAAGTAAGACTCTAAATTATTTTCCTCCTGAAACTTAGACAGCTGTTCCTGCACTGTTGCTTGAGTGAATAATGCTTCCTTTGCCGCTGATTTGTGGTCCTCGAGGGATCATGTGATAAGCCTTTGTAGGTGCCAAATTTGTTTCTAGGCTATCTGATCTAGCTCTCCATTTCGGATGTCAGTTCTACAGCCTCTTAATGAATAAAGCTTTATTAAGGATAAGTTAAGAGTGATGAAACTCTTTCCAATGTTGTTTTGTTTTTAGTTATTGCCCTTGCTATTCGTTCAGATTACTTTTAGGGTCATTTTTTCAAGTCTTCGTTTCCCTTTCTCCCAAAAAAGTTCACACTGGGTTATGGAATACAGATTGATATTAAACTTGTGAATTATTTCAAAGAGAATTACTGTCTTTACAATGCTGTCTTCCCAGTAAGGAATTGTATACGTTTCTTCACTTGTTGAAGACATTCTCTTAAATCTTTCAGTTTTGTTTGGCAATTTTCTTTATAGAATTCTTACATATTTCTTAATAATGACACTTAAGTATTTTATTGCTTTATTAAATGAGCTTTGTGCATTAGAATCCCACTAGTTAATTATGTCATAAAAGAAAGCTGTTGGTTTTGTATATTAATTTTGTATGTAAATATTCTTAATAATTAGTCACTAAACTCTCTTGTTAATGATAATCTTTATTAAAGGCTTCTCTTTATATTTTATATAAAATATAAATTATATTTTCCATATATATAATCAAATCATTTTATCTCTTCCCTTCTAAGGATCATAGGTGTTGCTGCTTTTTTTAATCAAGCCCATTGAAGTTATACATTAGATTTATAGATTTCCTGATACTAAGTCATCTACGCCTTCCTAGGATAAAAATCTACTTGTTTATAATGGATCTGTTTGTTAGTATTTCACTTGGGACTTATACATCTATTCACATTAGCAAGATTAGCCTGTAGACTTTTTTATTTGTGACTAATTTTTTGAAAGCTTGAATGAACTTACCTATAAAAATCTTAAGGTTAGGATTTCCTTATAAAAGTAACTCTTTCATAACTTTCATTTTAGTTTATGATTTTTTTAGTTTATTCTGAGTCATTCTATTTTGGCACATGTTGGTGATACTTATTTTTTTAAGAATCACCTATTTCATTTTTTCAAAATTATCAACATAGTTATAAATAACTTTTATTACACTTTTTAATCTACTTCCTATCTGTTTTCATATCTAATTTTATTTCTGTTTCTTCTTTCTTGATTTTATATATGATTTCCTTTCTCTCTTTCCTAAGTAATTAATTTGGGGGTTTTATCTGTATTATGGCCTTATATTTCCTTAGCTGTTGTTGGTTTTCTAATTTTTTGAGTTAAGTGTTTGAATCAACATTGTCTGGTAGAAGCATAATGTGATCTATGTGTGTAATTTTAAATTTTATAGTATGTGTTCTTTAACCCAATGTATACAAAATTTCATAGGTAGTTAACATTTTTCAAATATAAGACATTTTACATTCTTGTTTTCATACTAAGCCTTTGAAAAGTAATATCTGTTTTACACTTCCAGCCCATATCAGTCAGGATAGCCACGTTTCAAGTGCTCGATATATTGTCACGTGTGACTAGTGGCTACCATATTGGATAACATTGGTTTAGATGATATATTTTCTTCTATTATTCAATGGCCAAAATACTTAAGACTATAAATTGACCTTTCATTATAGCTTTGGCCACATCCCACAAGTTTTTATAGTTATTTCCTGGGTAACCTAATACAGGTATTGTATATTTGACTATATCTTTATTTCATTTTTCTTTAGAAGAATACCTTTTAAGTATTCAAGGAGTTGGCTATTTTTTAACTGTTATTGTTAATTCTTAGACTCAGCATGCAACCTGTACAATTTCTGTTTTGAAATTTACACTGAGATCACAGCTTACTATGAGGCTTGTTTTGATTTACTCTTATTAATTATATTATTTAAATCACCTAAGTCATTTGTTTTTTATTCATTTAATCAGCCATAGAATGATAGTGGTTTCATTTCCTGATACAATTCCTCCTTTCTGGTTTTTTTCCTTATGTTTCTTTTTTTTTTTTTTATGTTTCAATAGCTTCAGGTATATTCAAATCTATGCTATGAAGTCTATACGATTTTGTGTTATCTCTTTATTATGGATTGTATTTTTATCTATATATGAAACTTTATAATTTTATTTAATAATTGTTATCTTAAAAATACTTCCCTTTTACTACTACTTTATTTTCATTTTCCCAGTGATTTTTACCCATTTATTTATGTTTTATATCTTGTTTTCAGTTCTGCTAGTGGTTATTAGTGTTTACTTATAGCATTTTAAAGGCATACTTTTGTTTTATTTCCTCTGATACCCAAACTTAAGAAAGAAGTGATAACATGTGAATCCTCACGGCCGAAATTAGGGAATGCCGTGTGCGTCACAGTCTTCTCCCCCCGCCCACCGGTAGTTACCAGTCTCTGATAATTGAATCTTGGCCTATTAAGTCACTACGACTACATTTTATTAAATTACATTTTAAAATTAAATATCTTCTCTTCGCAAGATGATTTCTGGCTTTTGATTCCACTATATAACCAAAATTATAGACTTATTTTGACTTAACTTCATAAGTCTACCTGGTTTTAGTTTCAGTTTTCCCTTCTGTTTCTTCTAAACCATTATTTCCTCAGAGTTAAATCATAAATTTTGTTGGCCACAACATGTTATTTATTATTTATTTTTTTCTTAGAGATAGAGCCTCACTCTGTCACCCAAGCTGGAGTGCGGTGGCACGATGTCAGCTCACTACAACCTCCACCTCCCAGGTTCAGGCAATTCTCCCGCCTTAGCCTCCTGAGTAGCTGGGGCCACAGGTGGACATTGCCATGCACAGCTAATTTATTTTGTATTTTAGTAGAGACGGGGTTTCACCGTGTTGCCCAAGCTGGTCTCAAACTCCTGAGTTCAGGCAATCTACCCTCCTAAGCCTCCCAAAGGGCTAGGATTACAGGCATGAGCCATCACACCTAGTCCACTTATTATTATTTTTAATTGTAGTTTTAAAATAACATAAAATATACCATTTCCATCATTTCTAAGCGTACGGCTCAATAGTGTATAGTTACATTCTTGTGCAACCAGTCTGCCAAACTTTTTCATCTTGCAAAACTGAAACTCTCTGCCTATTAAACAACCCCCATGTCCCTCTCTCCCCAGCTCCGTGCAACCACCATTCTTCTGCCTGTATCTATGTATGAGTTTGACTACTTTAGATACCTGCGTAAGTGAAATCATGCTGTACTGTCTTTTTGTGACTGGCTTATTTCACTTTGCATAATGTCCCAAGGGTTCATTCATGTTGCAGCATATGTCAGAATTTCTTGTCATTTTTAAGGCTGAATAATATTCCACTGTATGTGTATACCACGTATTGTTGATCCTCTCATCTGTGGGTGGATGCCAGGGTTGCTCCCACCTCTTGTCAATAATGCTACTTACCAAAATCTCTTTGAAATCCTGCTTTCAGTTGCTCTGGATATATACCCAGAAGTGGAATTACTGGATCACATAGTAATTCTATTTTTAATTTTTGAAGAATCGCCATACTTTTTTTTTTTTTTTTTCTGAGATGGAGTCTCACTCTGTCCCCCAGGCTGGGATGCAGTGGTGTGATCTCAGCTCACTGCAACCTCCACTTCCCAGGATCAAGTGATTCTCCTGCTTCAGCCTCCCAGGTAGCTTGGATTACAGGTGCCTGCCACCACACCCAGCTAATTTTTTGTATTTTTAGTACAGATAAGGTTTCACCATATTGGCCAGACTGTTCTCGAATTCCTGACCTCAAGTGTTCCACCTGCCTCGGCCTCCCAAAGTGCTGGGATTATACGTGTGAGCCACTGCGCCCGGCCAGCCATACTATTTGTCCTAGCAACTGCAGCACTGAATTTTTTAAGATAAGTATGTAGGAGTGATTTGTTTTCGACACTTGCTTATGTAAAATGTCTTTCTCTTGCTTTCACTTATAGATAGGTATGTTCTTTTCCCCTGAAACTCATGAAGACATTGCCTCCCTGTCTCTGAATTTTTAACCTCAAATAAATAAGACCAACCAGATTTTTGTTCCTTTGTAAGAACACTGTGTCTTTTGTTCCTTCATAGCTGTTTTTAAATTTTTCTTTTTCTGCAAAACTAAAAAAGAAAATTCAGTGGGGGCAACATAGTGAGACCTTGTCTCTACAAAATATTTAAAAGTTAGCCGGCATAGTGGTATATTCCTGTAGTCCCAGATACTCAGGAAGCTGAGGTGGAGGGATCACTTGAGCCTAGGAGGTCAAGGCCGCAGTGAGTCTTAATCACGCCACTGCACTGCAGCCTGGGCAACAAAGTGAGACCCCGTCTCAAAAATAAAAGAAAATTCTTCCACTAAGTAAAAATGGGGCAGGGCAGGAGACTTCCGGAACACTGTGAACACTTTTTTATCTAAAGAGTCAACTCGTTTTTATTATTATTTATTTTCAGAGGGAAAGTTTATTTCTCTGCTCTCTTTGTTCTGTGTATCCTGCTATTCTTTTTGAAAACTTCTCTAATGCACAGACTAGATGGCCACTGCCTATCTTCTCTGTCATTTTTCTTTCTGTTTCTAGTCTATTTATCTTTGTATTCAGCTTTCTGGTCTATTTGTCTATTCTGCTCTCCAGGTGGTTTCCAAGTGCATATTCTGCATTGCTTTGTCTGCAGTACCCATCTTGTCCTTTACTGCCTCCAATTCATTTTGATCTTGCTGTTGGATTTCTATTTTCCATTGGCTCTCTCCTATCCCAGGGCCTGTCTCACACTTCATTTCAGCCTGAGAGTTGCTTAGCTAATCACAATCCCTTCCTTCGAATGCCTTTTCACACGTCATAGAATCTATATTGTCGTTCTCCTTACATACAAGCCCCCTTTATGCACTTGAATTTTTCATTTCATTTTTCTATGGTTGATTGGCATTAACATTTTCAGAGGTAGACATTCCTTTAAGTCTTCACAATACTGCTCCCCTCTTCTGCTAGGCAGGATTTTTGTGTGATGCCGTGTTGCTCTGCGCCTCCCTCAATCCTGAATGAGGTTGGTGTTGTCTGGTCTTTTGTGTTTGCTGTGTGCATCAGCCATGGGCTAGCTCAGTGTCTTCTGAGGCAGAGTCTCCCTCTCAGACCTAAAGCTGGAGGGTGACTTCATGAACTCATCTCAAATCCAGTTTCCAACACTTAGCAGGCGTCCAATCTCCTAGTAACCTTTGCTAGCCTAAAACAGAATGCTTCTTAATGCCATGGATTATCAGGAAGAAACTGAGTCAAGCTCTAGTTCTTTGATCAGATGCAATCCATTTTTTTTTTTTTTTTTGAGATGGAGTCTTGCTCTGTTGCCTGGCTGGAGTGCAATGATGCCATCTTGGCTCACTGCAACCTCTCCTCTGGGTTCAAGTGATTCTCCTGCCTCAGCCTCCCAAGTAGCTGGGACTACAGGCATGCACCACCATGCCTAGCCAATTTTTGTATTTTTAGTAGAGACAGGGTTTCACCATGTTGGCCAGGATGGTCTTGATCTCTTGATCTTGTGATCCGCCCACCTCAGCCTCCCAACGTGCTGGGATTACAAGCGTGAGCTACAGTGCGCAGCAAATTCATTTTTTAAAACTTCAGTTCCTCATACGCACTGCCCCCAAGCGTTTTCCTGCCCCAGAGGGCTTTGCCTGATAGTGCCATCCTTCGAAGGACACAGCATATCACCCAGTCTGTCCCTGCACTGGCCTGAATCTCCAAGGCCTGGAGTCAGGGTGGTGCGGATGGAGCTGCCTTAATACACAGGCACACGGTTTTGCTGGCACTGACAGATCCTGTCTACCAGCCAGAGACAGACAGAGGAAGGGGCTGATGCCTCAAGCTACCCCTTGCTTTTGGTCTTCTGGGTCACGGGGCCAAGCTTCTCTGGACAACAACAGTTTGTTGGTGATAGCACTTTAGTTAATGATGTTACCTCCTGTGTCTGGGGGATGTCTGCTGGGGAACTGTTATCTTCTTTCTCAGTGTTACTGTGGGACTTTGTTCTTTGATGTGTGTCTTCATGGGTATTTTTAGGGAATATGAGGAAATGAAAGCTGGGGATTGACAGAAGGGCACCGTTTTAACACCCAGGTTAGCATTTGATAAAGGCCTAGAGTTGTGGTTCCCAGCCATGGTTGCACATTAGAATCAGCTGGGGAGCTGTCAGAAATTACCAGTGTCTCAGCCCCACCCTGACCAGTTACACAAGACTTTCTGGGGTGGAGTCCCAGCATCAACTGCCTCAGAGATCCCCCAGGTGACTCCAGTGTACAACCAGGACAAGGGCATTTAGCGCAGAGAAGGGGCTTAAGTTTTCATTCAAGTTCTAGTACTGTGTGGCCTTAGTCAAGTCTTTTAATCTCTTTGTGCCTCAGTTTTCCCCATTTTAAAATGAGAATGATAATGCCCACTCTTGCTTAGATCACGAAGATAAACAAAGGTTCATGAGAATGAAACCACCAAAAGACTTCTGACTTCAAGACCAGTAGTACAGGGCCCTTTGCAGGCCCCAGGATGGCAGGCAAAGTCATTCATTCATTCGCAGAGACTCTGAACACTCGGGACCCCCCGTGAAGGCTGCCTGCTCTAGGCTCTGGACTAGGGAGAAGAGAGAAAGCTGTCAAAGATGCTGGGTACCCACTACTTGCGGGGTCCCTGGAGTCCCTTGTGGTCCCTTTTCACCCTGGATGAAAGACAAACAGCAAAGCCCTACAGTCATAGCCAGGTGGACACTTCAATGAGAGAGAAGTAGGGAGGCAGGAGGCCTGAGGGGTCAGTACGAGGCCCACGAGGTCTGCAGGCATGGGTGGATTTCCAAGGGACAATGTGGACAAATGGCCTTGTGGAAAGGGGGGACTTGGAGAGTGACTAAGAATGTGGGCTCTGATGCACTGCTTTCCAATTTAAAAACACCGTAAGAAAACAAAAACAAAACAAAAACGGGTAGCTGCGGGATGGTGGGTATGTTGCTTGCTTCATGTAGTAACCTTTTCACTGCCTGTACGCATCCCATTGCATCATGTTGTATACCTTAAATATACACAATAACAGTTTTTGAAAATTAAAAAAAAACATAAGGAGAAAAAAATGTTTGGTCTCCAGAGCAGGTTGACCTCAGTTCGAATCCCAGCCCTGCCATTGCCTCACAGTCACGGGCAAGTCACACAACTTCTCTATCCTCAGATTCTCCATCTATAAAATGGGGCAATAATAGGACCCGTCTTATAGGACTATCATGATAACTATATCAAATACTATAATTAACAGCCTTGGCTCAGTGTCTGGCTCACAAATAGCAGCTGCTGCTGTTATTGTTTTGCATATTATAGATATAGATATTAAAATAGTTATAGATATGCACACAACTATATACTTTTTTGTAACTGATGTAACTCACGTCATCATAAGCAGCGCCCTAGGCTCATCAAAGGCTGGCCTTGCAGGGCTTCTCAGCCAGGCCCTGACCTGCCACCTGAGGAGACCAAGGCCCACCCTTTAGATGGCATCTTCATCACTCACAAGGGACAGATGTTAACCAAGTGCTCTCAGAGGGCCTTCCATCTCTGGAGATGCTGAGATTCTGGTGTCGAGGACACTCGGTTGAAGTCAGCATTGGTGAGAGGGACTGGGCTGGAGGAATGGTCTAGGTCACATTCTGCCCCCTGTGTTTGTGTGTTCTATTCTGGTGGCACAGTCACCCAAACCAGTAATCTTGGCATCATCTTGGGGTCTTCCCTTTCTATCACCCTTTACAACCCACTACTTAGCAAGTACTGTTGACCTTCACAATGTCTCTTGTGCCACTCCTGTATTTGTCAGCTATTGCTGCTGAACAACCAACCATAAAAATCTCAGGCTCGGCACGGTGGCTCATGCCTGTAACCCCAGCACTTTGGGAGGCTGAGGCAGGAGAATCGCTTGAACCCCGGAGGCGGAGGTTCCAGTGAACCAAGATCATGCCATTGCACTCCAGCCTGGGCAACAAGAGCAAAACTCTGTCTCCAAAAAAAAAAAAAATCTCAGTGGCACACAGCGCTCAGCATGCATTTAGATGATGTGTGTGCAGGTTGGTTGGGATTCACCTGATCTAGGCTAGACTTAAGCAAGGCCCTGGCGCACATGTTGCTCATCTTCTCCCTGGGACCATCGGGCAGCCCAGAGAGGGTCTTCTTAGGATGATGGAAGAAACATGAGCACAAACATAAATATTTAAGGCCTCACATCAGCATTGGCACACCGTCACTTCTGCCTCATTATATTGGTCAAAGCAAGACGTATGGCCAAAACCAAAGACAAGAGGTAGGGGAAATGTATTTCTGAATATTATTTAAGCTACTCCAGATTCTTAACTTTTGGCTGTCAGAGCATTGAGGTTTTTATTTCATCCTGCCTGGACTCCTGCAGTGGCCGCCTGCTTGACGTCCACACCTTAGCTGTATTAACCTTTCTGTTGATCACTGGTATGACTGTGGCACTTCATGACCCCATCCCCAGAATCTTCCCTGGTGACTGTCCCATGGAACCCAGCTCCTTGGCTTTTTATACATTCTTCTGTATCACAGTGATGAGTGAATATGTCTTATCTTAGCTCCTAGTGCGGTGCCTGGCACACAATGGGAGAATAATGTTTTTAAGGAGGATGAATGAATGAATGAATGAATACTTCTAGTTTTCCTACTGTCCTCTAGGCCCCTCGAGGTTGGGGCTGTAGCTGCGTAGTGCAGTGCTGGGGCACTAACCCACATGGGCCTCTGTTGCCATTGCTGACGATGTGCGGGTGGGCAGTGTTCGGGTTACCCCCAGCCCACACTACAGAGGCATGATTTGGGGACTAGCAAAGAAAGATGGCTTAGCCACAGAAAGTGAAGTGCTCAGTCTGGGGAGGGTGTCGTCTCCCCTTCTACCTCATCCTCCCACACCCACATTGCTGTCAGTGAAGGAAGGACCTGCAGCAAATCTGGGCAACGCCCAGAGGCAAGGATGCTAAGAGGTATTGTGGCCACAGGTCAGGGTGGTCCTGGCCACAGAGAGTGCAATCACACACCCCCATCCTCATTTAAAACCTGGGGTTTGCCTGCTGCCCAGGAGCAGCCCCGAGACAACAGGTGCTCTGCACAGCAGGGTGGCACCCGGGCCCCTCCCCAGCCCCGGGAGGCTGACATGGTCTCTCGTGCCTCCACAGAAAGACTTCACAGTGCGTGAGGAGCTGCAGCAACAGGACGTGGAGCGCTGGCTGGGCTTTATCACCTTCCTGTGCGAGGTCTTCGGCACCATGCGCAGCAGCACAGGCGAGCCCTTCCGCGTGCTCGTGTGCCCCATCTACACCTGCCTCAGGGAGGTAAGAGACCCGCCACCTGTGCCCCCTGCACAGCCGGACAGCACTGGGGCTGGAATGCATCTGGATACCCAGGCAAAACTGTGAGGGTGGGGTCACTTAGAAAGGGACCCATCTGGGCTGTGTGGTGGCTCACACCTGTAATCCCAGCACTTTGTGAGGCCGAGGCAGGTGGATCACCTGAGACCAGGAGTTCCAGACCAGCCTGGCCAACATGGTGAAACCCCAACTCACCTAAAAATACAAAAATTAGCCAGGTGTGGTGGCGGGCACCTGTAATCCCAGCTATTTGGGAGGCTGAATCTGGAGAATCGCTTGAACCTGGGAGGCAGAAGTTGCAGTGAACCGAGATCGCACCATTGCACTCCAACCTGGGTGACACAGTGAGAGTCCTTCTCTAAAAAAAAAGAAAGGGACCCATCCTTCGGCAAAGAGATGTGCAACAGCAGGGCTTCTGGTCCCCGAAGCTAGGTCTTTCTCTGTTGGGTTTACATTAAAGGGAACTAGCACCCCTTCCCCAGGAAGTGTTATGAACTCAGCTTCAATCATTCCCAACCTGGAGCACTGGCTGCAGCGGGGAGGCCTAGGATAAGTGTTGCCTCCATGAGCGCTCTTGGGATTGGACTGGATTGGTTTGCCACTGGATTATTTATTCTACAAAAACATATTTTCCTCTAAATTTCATCTGAAAAAGAAAGAAGTAAGAATGACCAAGGAACTTTTGAGAAGCAAGAATTCAGCGGTTGCTTGCACTGCCGGATATTGTAACTCACTATCTCCACCCCTCGGCTGCTGTCAGGGGAGGGAATTGAAAGGGGGCAAAGTGGAAGCTGGAAGGGGAGTGGGGCCACTGAGGCTGTGGTTGGTGGCTTGGAAGACAGCCTTAGAGTGAGGGCAAAGAGCATGTTTAGGTTCTAGCTGTATTTCTGAGTTAGACCCAGCAGGACTGGCTGATGTGAGATGGAGGGAAGGAACATGGGCTCCCTGTTTACCAGCTTGGTGGCCCCATTTTCTGAGACGGAGGATGCTGGATGAAAAACAGAATGGAGATGAAAAGCAGGGGTCAGCTCTGCTTGAGTCGCTGTTAGCTGTCCCCAGGGGGCTGCCCAGGGGTTGGCCAGGTGGAAGGGTCTGGAGATCCTGAAGAGGTCACGTGTGGAGGTAGGGGATGGAGGATTGTGTGGAGTATTGATATGAACCTGGTACTCAAAGCTGGGGACTGGATGGAAGCAGGCAGGAAGAGAGTGTAGATGGAGGGGCAGAGGAGGGGGCGTGTAAGAACCCTGGCAATGGCCCTTCACTGGGACCTGGCCCAGCCCCACACCTCCCCATGCCATCCCTCCCCTCCCACCGCTGGCGGGCCTCTGCAGGGGCTACAGGGACACAAGGAGAAACCTCCTGAGAATCAAAGGGCCAGGACAGAAAAGTGTCCTGGGTTTGGCAACAAGCAGGTCATGGGCCTTGGGTGTCAGCAGAGGTGAGGACAGCAGTGTGGACAAGTCTTTCCAGAAGTTTCTCTGTGAATGGCAGCAGGGAAGGGGAGCTGTGGGGTCAAGGGGCATCTTTGTGTTTTTGAAAGAAAGATGACAATAGAGCAATTTAAGAGAAGGGAGGGAGTGTATCTGTCAGCGTTCTGAAGCATCCATGTTTAGAACAATAGCATGCTTATTCCAGACTAGCTCAGAGCACACAGCTCTCTCTTGGGTGCTGTGCAAACCCGTGAGCCTCTGCCACTCCGTGTACCCAAAACACACATCTTAACAAATGCACTTGAAATCAGATTTGTTCCACAGATTCAGACAATGGCCTCTTCTGACTTTATTTCACTCTCAAAAAGTCTTGAGCAAAGAATGCAGCTCCGCGCGGGCTGGCAGCTCTGCTCTTTGCACCCTTTGGAAAGACTTGAAGGCAGCCTTGCGGAGGCTAGGAGCAGGCCTGCATGGCCTCTTGGGTCCTCCCATCCTTGCCTGCATTGCCCTGTGCCCTGGACGACCCACCTCGAGACAAGGAGCAGAGCTGTTCTAGGGCAGTGACCTGAATTGCCCCAACACGTTCACTCTGCGTGATCTGGATACCTCCTGGTGTTGTCGTCACCTGCTCCTCCGAGCGGGAGGCAGGGCTGTGGCCGAGCGCTGGCCCTGGCTGCTGGGACACTTTTAACACCGCCTGAGGTAGTGCAAACCTTCTGGTGTGAGATCCGGAAGGTGCCAGGAGATGTGTGCCGGCAAGAACAAAGAGCCACGCCTAGCGCACACTCGTGGGATGCATTCAACTTTTTGGGCCAGTTTGATGAACAGACCCATGCATGCTCATGGTAAACTTGAAGAGTAAATAAATCACCTATGGCCTTCTCCAGTTTGTAAAAGAAGAGGGCAGAGCCCCATGTACCAAACTAGCACATCATGCCTAGGGCCAGGCTGCACCCCGTTGGGGAGCATTTACCTGCTCTGAGCTTCAGCTTCCTCATCTGCAAAGGGAGCTCATGCTGCTTTCTCCACAAGCTGCAGGGAGGGTGGCGAGGCGTGGAGAGAGAGCCAAGTGCACTAAGGACAATGAGGTCAGAGGATGGGAGGAAGTGCCCAAGGTACAGCAGCTGGCAGACTAGGTGTCACCTAGGCTGATGGGGCCTAGGGACTGAGCACATGCCTAATCTTAAAGGGACTCGTGAGCTGAGTGCTCTGCCCAGGGACACATAGCTGGTTCATGCCACAGCTAGCCTGGCACTCCTGAACTCCAGGTAGGGCTCTTTTCAGGAGGAATTGTGGCTTCCCTAAAACAGGGCCTTAAGAAAAGATGGGGGACTTAAAGGCAGCACTAGGGATCTTATCGATCCCTGTGAACAGCCTGTTACCTTTCCCAGCTCCCTGGGGACTCCTGAATTCTGCAGGTCATTTGCTGCCTCCCTGGCCTTAGCGCGCACACACTCATACCCATCACACACTGACCTACATCCCTAAAGCAGGTTGAGCCAACTCATGGAAGTTTCCAGAGCCAAAGGCACTGCTGCAGCCTCCTCCATGCTGGAAAAGCTTAGGCTTTCCCCCTGGGGTCATGCAGATGTCTGACCCCAAATCCATAGCACCCACTTTGCCCAGAGATCCCCCCAATTCCCAGAACCACCCCCAGGCCCATATTTCCAGCTGCCCACCATGCCTGTCCAGGTCATACCTCAGACCCCTCCAACAGGATGTGGCCGGAGCTGCACCCCAAAGCCCCCCTGCTCCATGCAGCTCTGCCGTGGGCCCCCGCGCACCCTGCCTGCCTCCCTGCAGCCAGGCAGCAGTCCCAGCACCCACCCGCTTGCCTTTCCTCAGTCACGTCGCTCACTCCATCCCCTGCTTCTGCACCCCAGGGCTCCGCTGCTGCGCTTCCCTTGCTGCTCCTGAGCCACACACAAACACATAGCCCATCTCTGAGTGAAGGGTCTCGCTGAGAACAAACCTAAGGGACAGATGCAAAGTCCTCACTTTCCAGCCCGTCTGGAGGACCTCGTGCTCATAGAGCGCCCTTCATTCTGTGGTCCAAGCTCACGCGGTCCCCACGCTCCTTTAGATCAAGCATGTGCTTAGCAAGTTACTTAAGCTTGAAACCTTGGAGTCATCTCTGCCTCTCCATCTTCCTGTCCCTGACACTTCTTCCTAGGCCCAACTTAAAGTCACCTTTTCTGTGGAGCCCCTCTCACCCTGGTCCCCCCTCAGCACACTGACAGCTTCCTCCCAAGGGCCAGGGAAGCGCCCTCCGTCCTTACCGCTCCATCCTTACCCCAGCCTCTTCACATTACTTGTAGTAGTGTTCAGTGATGGTGACAGCACACCTCACTGCATGGACGCCGCCATCTAAACCAAGTGCCTCATGTGTTCCTTTCTCTTTTAACTCAGTACTCTAAAGGTGATCATCTCCATTTTTCAAGGAGAGCAGAGAGGGCAGGCAACTTGCTGAGGGCCACACAGCCACCAAGTGGTAGAATCGACACCGGAATCCAGATCTGACCGCCCCATTTCGCGGCCTTGTAGGCAGAGCAGGGGCTACTCTGTTAGTCTTCTTGATCCGTAACTCAGCACCTATATTGCAGGAGTCCAGTAGATCTTGATGGAATTGATTCCATTTTTACCATAACTAATGTGCCAATCAGAGATCCTTCTTCCAGGGACGAAGAAGAATTTTCAACTTGTGCTATTATGGTTTAAGGGCAAATCGTTTCTGCCAAGGTGGTTTTCAAAGTGATTGAAGATTATTGGTCATCTGTAGCTGCATGAGTCTCCTTGCCCTGCTATTTACAACTCGTATTTGCTTAGCAAGCTCTTTTTTATTTTTTAAATATTTTTAAATTTATATTTTTAATTTTACTGTGGTAGGGATACTGAACATGAGATCTGCCCTCTTCATAGGTTTCTAAGGGTACAACACAGTATTGTATGCATAGCCATAATGTTGTACAGCAGATCTCTACAACATATGCTGCTTACGTAACTGAACCTCTCACCCATTGATTGGTGATTCCCCATCTGTACCTCCCCCTAGCCTCTGGCAACCACTATTTGTGGCTTCTTTGAATTTGACTATTTTAAATACCTCATGTAAATGGAGTGATTCGGTATCTGTTCTTCCGTGACTGGCTTATTTCATCTAGTAATGTCATCAGAGTTCATCCATGTTGTTGTATACTGCAGTTTCCTTCTTTGCAAAGGCTGGATAGTATTCCATCGTAGGTATATACCACTTTAAAATGTTTTTTCTTGGTATGTAATAGTTTCACATATTTATGGGGTACGTGTGATATTTTGTTGCATGCATAGAATGTATAATGATCAGGTCAGGGAATTTAGGATATCCATCACCTCGAGTGTTTACCATTTCTATGTCTTAGGAACATTTCAAGTCCTCTCTTCTAGCTATTTTGAAATATACAATACACTGTTGTTAACTATAGTCACCCTGCTCTTCTATCAAACATCAGAACTGATTCCTTCTAACTGTATGTTTGTACCCATTAACCAACCACTCTTCATCTCCCCACCCCCCACTCCCAACACACACATACGTTGTTTTATCCATTTACCTGTTGATGGACATTTGTGTTGTTTCCATATCTCGGCTTATTGTGGCTAGAGCCGCGATGAGCATGAGAGTACTGATGTCTCTTCAGAATCCTGATTTCAGCTCTTTTGGATAAATACTCAGAAGCGAAATTGCTGGATCATATGGCAGCTCTATTTTTAAGTTTTTGATGAACCTCCATACTGTTTTCCACAGCAGATGCACCATTTTGCATTTCTACCGACAGTGTACAGGGTTCTAATTTCTCTACATCTTTACCAGCTTGTTTTTTGTTTTCTTGCTAACAGCCATTCTAACAGGTATGTGGTGATATCTCATTGTAGCTTAATTAATTTGCATTTCCCCAATGGTGAATGACATTGAGCATCTTTTCAGAGACCTGCTGGCCATTTTCCATGTCTTCTTTGAAGAAAGGTCTGTTCCAATCCTTAGCCTATTTTTAAATTGAGTTATTAGGTTTTTTTGCCATTGAGTTTTACGAGTTCCTTATACATTTTGGACATTAATTATTTATCAGATGTGTGGTTTTCAAATATTTTCACCTATTCCATACTTTGTCTCTCACTCTGCTGATTATTTCCTGTGCTGTGCAGAAGTTTTTTTAGTTTGATGCAATCCCACTTGCCTATTTTTGCTTTTCTTGCCTGTGCTTTTGGAGTCATATCTTAAAAAAAAAAAAAAAAAAAAAAAAAAAAAAGTGCCCAGACCAACGTGAAGATGCTTTTTCTTTGTTTTCTTCTAGTAGTTTTACAGTTTCAGGTGTTATATTTAAGTCTTCAATCCATTTTGAGTTGATTTTTGTATATGATATGAAATGAGAGTATAATTTCTTATTCGTGTGGATATCCAGTCTTCCAAACACCATTTATTGAAGAGACTGTCTTTTCCCCATTGCGTGTTCTTAGCACCTTTGTTGACGATCAGTTGACTGTAAATGTGTGGATTTATTTCTCAACTCTCTATATCTGTTTTCTTACCAGTACCATACTGTTTTGATAGTTGTAGCTTTGGGATATATTTTGAAATTAGGAAGCGTGATTGCCTCCAGTTTTGTTTTTCTTTGCTCAAGATTGCTTTGGCAATTTTCCAAGTGAAACTTCTAAGTGAATCTCAGAATTGTTTTCTATATTTCTATTTTTAAAATGCCCCTGGGATTTTGATAGAATTGCATTGAATCTGCAGATTGCTTTGAATAGTGTGAACATTTTCACAATATTAAATCTTCCAATCCAAGATCAGAAGCAACACAAGGATGCCCACTCTTCCCACTTCTATTCACCATAGTACTGGAAATCCTAGCCAGAGTAATTAGACAAAAAAAAGGAAATAGAAAGCATCCAAATCTGAAAGGATGACATAAAACTGTCTCTGTTTGTAGATGACATGATCTTGTATATAGAAAATCCTAAAGACTACACACACACAAAAAAAAAACTATTATAACTAATAAATGAATACAGTAAATTTGCAGAAAACAAAGTCAACCTACAAAAATCCTTTCTATTTCTGTACACTATCTGAAAAGAAAGTTAGGAAAACAATCTTACAATAGCATCAAAAAGAAATACTTAGCAATAGACTTAACCAAAGAAGTAAAAAAACTTGTACACTGAAAACTATAACATATTATTTTAAGACATGAAAAAAGACAGAAACAAACAGGAAAACATCCCGTGAGCATTTTATAATAGTATTCTAAGGTCCCCTTGCTCCTGCCCAGGTCCTCAGCCTGTGACTGTGAGAGCTGCAGACACAGGAGGGGTGCAATTATTGTTTATGGCCTGAGTGAAGGGTGTCATCTCCCCATCTCAGCTGGTATTTCTGAGCCAACCTGACAGGCTGTGGGGCTGGCTTATCTAGAGCATTCATTCCCTGACCCTACAACGCTCTCCGGCCCCTCCACCTCTCCATGCCTCTGTGACCCTGTGGTGTTGTTCTGAGGCTCTTCTAGGGTATCACTGAATGTCTCTCTCTGAGACCCTTACTTTAAGAGCTTTGTCAAAAATTCCTCTGGCAGGCGAATTTTACTTTATTTTTTTGAGATGGAGTTTCACTCTTGTCTCCCAAGCTGGGGTACAGTGGCACAATCTCAGCTCACTGCAACCTCCTCCTGAGTTCAAGCGATTCTCCTGCCTCAGCTTCCCAAGTTACTAGGATTACAGGCACACACCACCATACCCAGCTTATTTAAAAGTAGTTTTAGTAGAGACGGGGTTTCACCATGTTGATCAGGCTGGTCTCAAACTCCTGACCTCAGGTGATGCGCCTGGCCAGCCTCCCAAAGTGCTGAGATTACAGGTGTGAGCCACCGCACCCGACCAAGCAGGAGAATTTTTCAACAAAGTTCCATGCGCCTGTTTCCCTCCACTTCCTCTCATCCTCTCTCTCCCAAACATCCCAGTTTTCTTCCCCCCATCCAATCCCCCCAGCTCATTCCTACCCAGAATTCCAATCTTCCTGTCTTCTTTGGAGTCCGGCAGCTATAGCCAGAGGTCAGGGGTGGAGTAAAGGAAGAAGGCAGGGTGATTTCTGCCAGAAATCTCCCATCTCTCTGTACCCACCTCCTGATCCCCACCAATCTCTCCCTCTGGTTGGACCCCTGGCTCTCCTCCCCTCCAGGCCCCAGAAATCCCATCTGCCCCTCCCTGCCTTTTCCAAAGGAAGGGCAGGGAGAGGGCAAGTGCCTCTGAGGGGTGTCTCTGAGAGGCACCCCCAAGGGACACAACTGGCTAGGCTCCTGGAGGAGGCGGGCAGGCCCAGGCCGGGCAAGAGAAGACAGAGGCCAGCCAGTTAGCCTTCTCAGGAAATGAAATTGCTCCGTGCAACAATGAGAGAACCACTGCGTGAGTGTGCATTCAATTGCTCACAATGTTTTGGCTCCGGGGGAAATCTGACCTCGGAAAAGGCTGTGATGAGGCGGGTGTGGGTGGAGAGCCTCTGCTGTTTCACAGAGCTCTGAGAGTCAAGCAATACATTCTACAGAGGCACCTTTCCTCGGGGACCATTCCTCCCTTCCCAAGGGCAGGGCATTCAGCTGCCCGGCAGGGGCCAGGGCAGGACCCACTTTGGCCAGAAGTGACCGAGAAAGTCTGTGCCCTGGGGGTAACAATAAACTGACAGGGAGCAGAGATTTGCTGGCTGGATCCCTGGGGAATTATCTTCAACCCGGCACCTCGAGAAGCTTTTCCATTACAAATTCTCAGACCCTTTCTTCAGCCAATTAAACCAAACTTCCTGAAAATGGGGTTTGCTGGGCAGGGATATGTAAGCTTTCCAAATGATTCTAACGTGCCAAGGTTAAATAACATAGTCTCGGCATTCTAGGTGCATTCAGGGAGCAGCCACCCACCAGCCAAAAACCCTTGGGGTAGGGGAGCAGCCTTAGGAGCCAGAGAGACCTGAGTTTGAATCCCAGCTGTGCCACTTCCTAGCCATGGGATTTTAACCTAATTCTTCCATCTTTCAAAACCTTGATTTTCTTATCTGCAGCATAGAAATAACAAGAATAATACTCACCCCGTGACTTTGTTTTAAGGCTTAATATAAGCCAGGTCTTTCTGTAAAGCCAGTGGCATATGACAGCCTCTCAGGAAACTGTCAGTTTGTGTGTTGCAAACCATGTTCTAGGCATTGCTCAAGAGAAGAATCGCAGCACAGTCAGCCCCAGAATGTGACGTCCATTCTCCCAGCTGGGCATCCAGGGCCTCCATAAACAAACACAATCCCTCTCTCTAGCCAAACTGCTCCACTTGCATTTCCATAGGTGGCCTTGCGTTCCGCCCACCGTGAGGACAATCTTCCTCCTCTTCTTGCCTGGCTCTTGCCCACCTTCAGGGCCAGGCTCACTTCCCACCTCCTCCCCACCCTGCCTGGATTCTTTCCTCTTACAATATCCTATAGAACTCATGTCCACACAGGGCTATCAGCGTCTGTCTCCAGATACGCTCTTTGCCAGGTGGCTGTGTTAATGCCTCCTGACCCTTTCTTGGTTGCTTTTAAATCACTTCAGTCTTTCATTGCTGCCTGGGGGCAGCCTAGCTCTCATCTGTCATGTTGCTCTGGAGTCTGTGCTCATTCAACAAGCAGTGATTCCGTTTGACACAGTGCTGCTTATTGAACTTCGATGTTTTTCCTAGTAGTACCAGAAGGAGGGATATAGGTTGTGATCTTTCCACAAAGGACTTGCAATCCTCCTGAAATTAAGCAGCCATGAACACTTATGATGGACTGTGAGCTGGGTAAATGTAGGGAAATGGAATGGGGGGGCACCGGCGACAAAGGGCAGGGGAGCTGGGGCTTAAGGGAAGGTGGATTGTGGATAGGCGTGGGGGAAATGGGGAAAGCCTCCAGGAAGGAGCCTTTGAGCCGAGGTGTGGGGGCCAGAATAAGCATGGCCCATCTGGGTGGTGAGGAGAGGGCCCGATGAGTGAGCCACGCTCTCACCAGAGGTGTTCTACCGAATGCAGGATGACTCTCAAGAACCTCTGAAAGGCTTTAAGCCACCAAGCAACGCCATGGAAGGAACAAAGGAGCATTTCTTTATTCATTCAACAAACAATGAGAAAAATGCTCCTTCCTTATTAAACTGGAAAGTCTCCTGGACACATTTCTTGCTTGAAATGTGCTGAGATAACAAAGTCAACTCAGTCTGGAGCAGTCCCTAGCCAGAGGAGCCCACGGCTAACTCGGTGCCCAGCGGAGTGCAGCGCTGTGCAGTGCTCCAGCAGAGCGCGGGCAGGAGAGAATGTGCAAGCCCAGATGGAGGAGGAGGTGAGGAGCCAGAGGGCCGCCTCAAAGGGCATCGCGGCAGAGAGCAACTCCCACCTCCTGGTTGCCTTTAAATTTGTTCTAACCGTCAAACAAAAAGACTTAGCAGGAAGTGAAGGGCTAGAGTGAAGCTTGAAAAATCAGGAGAACCTTTCTCCATGAACAGTTTATTCCAACCCTAATCTTAGGCACAGACCCCGCCTGGAATGTTCTCTGAGAATGTAGCCTTCCTAGGGCAGGTACCCAGCCCCTGGGTACCGGCTTAGCCTCAGAGTCCCTGCAGGGCCAGCAGCTGCTGCTATGAATACCCCAGCTTAAGCGGCCATTCCTGTAACTCCCTCCCAGTTCTGTCCCCTCCAGAGCTTTCATGCCCCTTTTCTGCTCAGCACAGCCTGTGAAGTTAACTCAGAAGGGTGACGCCGACCTGCCCAGATCCCCACGCCCCAAACATACACACATAAACACACAGAAGCAGCCCCATCTGAAGCTGCCCGGATCCTTGACCTCCTCAAGATAGAATTGGAGTCTCCCACCCACCCCACCTCCACTCCCGACCCTCTCCCCAGCCCCCACCCTTTTCGTGTTCTGCTTCCTTAGCCAGACTCTGCAAACTGAAATGTGAAATTTGAAGCCAGTGTTCCCCTTAGCAACCATGGTAACACAGGATCTGATAGAGAGCCTAGAGTTATAAAAATACCAGCTTCCACCAGACACTGGTTTCCAAAGGGAAACCAGTCTCCAAGCCAGAACCATTTTTAAACAGTCTTAAAACTCAAGAGATTTCTAAACCGATCTCAACATGGCTCAGGAGGACATCTCTTGAATCCTGTTTTGGAAGGTGGCGTGGGTGCAGGCTTTGGGTATTTTCTGTAAAATATAGAGATTCAGAATGCATGTGCTCACCAGCCTTATGAAGGGTATAGAGCAGGAGCTGTTTTTCCTAATAAACATCAACTATTTGGCATTTTTTCATAGTTAGATTGAGCTGCCCTACTGATCTCCAGTGAAACCTTCCTTCCAGTTCCCTCACTGGGAGTCCCCACCTCCATCCATCCTCCTAATTAGGGAGAGAGAATGATTTTGCCTATCTCCCCTTGCTTGAAAACAATTTAAATTCACAAAGCCATTTTCCAGCCAGAATTCTACTTTAAGGGAGATGTAGGGAGGTAAGAGGTGGTGGTGCCAAAACTTTTCTGCTCAGGACCAGCAAGAAACGTCCTGTCTCCCAGTCCCCAGTCCTTTCTCTCCCGAGGGATATTCCCTTGGGCATGGGCTCAGCAAAAGCTGTAAATCCCTGGTCTCTGCGCTCCCTGCAGAGGGCACCGGCCTGGCGAGTCGGGGCAGTGGGGGCAGTAGGGGGACTCTCCCCAGAGCAGGGCGCCTCCGGGGCTCCCAGCTTCCAGCCCCGCCTTCACAGCTCTGGGCGGCTTGCCCTCCCACCTCCTTCCCCCGCCTGCTCCTTCTTTTTCCTCTTATCTCCTGGGGCCATGCCTTGTAATTTTGAAAAATCTTCTGACTTGGTAATTAATGTCTGAACTTCAAGAGGCCCCTGCTATCTGCAGAGCTGAGCTGAAGGTGGGAGGGGACCAGCAGCTGCTGAGGCCTGGAGGAGGGAGGGGTGTGCAGATTTTTTTTTTCTAAGCTGTTGAATGGATGGGACTGTGGAGGATAGAATCATACCTTGCTGGAGTTGTGGGTACAAGATATATATGTACACAGGCACAAGCATCCATCTCGATTTTTTAATCCTTTGGTTAAAATCACACAGTAGGATGTCCTGCTCACACACCCTCACCTTTCCTTGGCAGTATCCCAGCAGGTGGATGGCAGCAAACACAAGGGGAGCCAGGCTAAAGGACTTTCTGAGTGCAGGTCAGGTAGGAGGATTCGCTGACGGGGAGGGAGAGAGACTTACACATTTCAGAGATCATAAACCAGGCACTGTGAGGTAAAAAGTGGCCATCAGTTACTCCAGATAACTCAGAAGTCAAAAAACAAGGCTGCCTGTTTCCCACCTGCAGGGAGGATGGAGGCGACTCTGTGGACGCCTTGGTGCCCCCAACCTTCACACCTCCCAGAGTGTGCCCCTACCTTCCCATCCTCTCTGCCTCCCAGAGTGTGCCCCCACCCTGCCCAGCCTCTGTGTCTCCCAGAGTGTGCCCCCACCCTGCCC
>NW_022437049.1:1752135-1827473 GCF_009761245.1 Sapajus apella
GTGTGCCCCCACCCTGCCCGGCCTCTGTGCCTCCCAGAGTGTGCCCCTACCCTGCCCAGCCTCTGTGCTCCAGCACAGGTGCACCCCATCTAGCAGTTGGGATGCCGAGCGCGGGACCTGCTGCTAGGCCCTGGGCATGAGCACACTGGGGTCCCTGCCCTCACAGACCTTCTGTCTCCTGGGGAGGGGAGGAGCAAACAATGCCCAGCACTGACAGCCAAGGGTGAATAAAGCACACACAGCTCTCCAGGCCCCAGGCGGCTCTTTTTCCAACCCGCTCCAGCCGTCAGGACCTGGAGCTCAAATTAGCATGGATGGTATCCACCTGCCGCCAGCTTTTGAGAAGGAACCTCCAGGATCGGCCCTTTCTTGTCTCCTGGGGAAGGAAGGAGCAAACAGTGCCCGGCACTGACAGCCAAGGCTGAATAAAGCATACACAACTCTCGGAATGCTGGGGGAAGAAGGTGTGTTTCAGAGCCAGACAGTCTCCTGCAGCTTACCCTCTCTGGCCCTCAGGTACATGTGTTATTTTTGTTTGTTTGTTTTTGTTTTTGTTTTGAGACAGAGTCTCGCTCTGTTGCCCAGGCTGGGGTGCAGTGACGATCTTGGCTCACTACAATCTGCCTCCCAGTGTCAAGGATTCTCCTGCCTCAACCACCCGAGTAGCTGGGATTACAGGCATGTACCACCACGCCCAGCTAATTTTTGTATTTTTAGTAGAGACGGGATTTCATCATGTTGGCCAGGCTGGTCTCGAACTCCTGACCTCAGGTGATCTGCCCACCTTGGCCTCCCAAGGTGCTGGGATTACAGGCATGAGCCACCGTGTTCAGCCAGATTTGTTCATTATCAATTGACTTCCTCCCTTCCCTGTAGCTCGGTGTCTGAGGGGCATACCACCCATGAAAAAAAAAGACATGAAATAAAAGGATGGGGTCACAGCATATTTTGTATTGTATAAACTGTGCTTCTTACTGAGAAAAAATGTGAAGGAACTCAGTAGAATAAGGCTCAGGGCCTTGGCACACTCTCTGGGAGAATGCCCTTCTAGGCACCCATCCAGGGCTCTGCGCAGATGTCAGTTTCCTAGAGACCCTCCCTGGCCACACCACAGCCTGCCTTCCTTCTCTTCATTGCTTTACTGATGCTTGGCTTTATCTTGGAGTTTTCTTTGTTAATTGCTTGTTTTCTGTCTCCCAACTAGCATGGAAACTATCAAGGCAGGGCAGGTGTCTATTCACAGCTGTATCCCTATGCTTAGAACAGTGCCTGGTATACAGCAGGTGCTCAATAGATACTGACTGACTGAATTAAGGAAGTAGAATGCCTAGGCTGAGCAAAGCCAGAGACAATAGCCAGCCCTTCTAGAATTCATCTGGAACGATTTCTCAGAGGAGATTAAATCCAGGACCCTCAAAGGGGCAATGTGAGTGAGCAGAGTGGGGCTGGCTGGTAGTGGTCCCTGGAGATAAGCTCAAAACGGGAAAGTGAAGAGAAAGACACCCCCACCACCAAGCAAGCCCAAAGGGGCCATTTGTGCCCACACGGTGAATGAGCCAGTGCAAACAATGCTCTCAGCCTGCAAAGCTGCCTCTCCTCTGTCCCTGCCTTTGGTTAAGTGGCCTTTTCTCGACAACCCTCCACCTAGCTTCCTATGAGATTGAAGTAGTCTGTCCAAAGTCAGAATCCCATGAATCACCATCTTTGGGAGAAGCCAGGGTAAGCTTCTAGCAAAGCTCCCTGGACCAAGAGCCCATGGGGAAAGGGTTATTTTAGGGGCCTGGCACCTGCTGTGTACATGACAGCACTCAGTAGGGCCCTCCTTGCTGCCTCTCCGGTGAGGAACAGAGGAAGTTAGGAGGATGTGCAGGGAGGACGAAGGGTGGGAGGATGGACTGGATGGGAAGGGACTCCCACAGTCACAGACCTTGAGAATGACGGAAACCCTTTAGCCCTTGACAATTACAGCAGGATTCACCTAGGAGCAGCATGTCCAGTAGCAATCTAATGTGAGCCACAAGTGTAATTTCAAATTGTCTAGTAGCCACGTTTTAAAAAACTGCAAAGGGAACAGGTGAAATTAATTTTATGCTGTCTAATATATCAAAATAATTATTTTAACATGTGATCAATATTAAAAAGTACCAGTGGGATATTTTTTACATTCGTCTCCTTTGGTACAAAGTCTTTGAAATCCAGTGTGTAGTTTACACTGAAAGCAGCTCTCAGTTTGGACTCAGGCACATTTGAAGTGCCCAAGACCACATGTGGCTGGTGGCTATTACACTGGACAGGGCGGTCTGGAGGCAGCTTCTGGAATCCTCAGGCTTTTGGAGCTGTTCTGGATCCCTAAAGTATCTGGATTCCCAAAGTCTCAAAAGTACTTTTCATCACCTCTCACAGCACCAGGCAGCAAAGGGACACCATGAATACTAAAACCTCAAGCTCACAGCCAATGTGCATGCGGGGGCTGCCTGGCTGGAGAGCTCCCGCAGGGTCTGCAAAACTTGGTCTTTTTGTTTGTTTGTTTTTTTAAACAGGGTCTCCCTTTGTCATCTAGGCTGGAATACAGTGGCATAGTCAGGGCTCACTGCAGCCTCGACCTCCCAGGCTCAAACAATCTTTCCACCTCAGCCCACCAAGTAGTTGGAACTCGAGGTGTGCACCAGCACCCCTGGCTAATTTTTTGTATTTTTAGTAGAGATGGGGTTTGCTATGTTGCCCAGGCTGGTTTCGAACTCCTGGGCTGAAGCAATCCACCCGCCTCAACCTCCCAAGTGCCAAAGGGGGGAAAAGATAAGAAGGAAGAAGCACATAGAAAGGGAAGAGAAGGGCCGTGGCAGGGGTGGCCAGTTGCATGATGGGGATAAGAACAGAATCCACAGATGGGGGCACAGTGCTAGGCTGGGCCGGGCAGCTGCCACCCTCTACTCATGGCAGCTCAACAGAACTCATGGCCAAGCGTGTGGAAGGCACAATTAGCTCATTCTTGCATTGCCCTTTGATTATACAGGACTACCTTTTCTGTAATTAAGACCTTCTCCCTTACTCAGAAGTATTGAAACATAAAAGTATTTGCTGAATCTGGTTTCCCAGGGTTAAAAGCCAGACTTAGGAAATGCAAACACACTTGTGGAAATGCAAACACACATTCAGTAACTAATTATCCTTTAATTAAAGCCAAAACCCTGCTTAAAACAATTAGCTCTGGAAATTGAGCAGTAGGTACAGCTCCACTTTTTTGCTAATTGCTCTTCCCTGATAGCCAGGAAGTGATGCGTCTGGCGGGCGGGGGTGGTGGGGAGTGAGTTCGTCTGCTGCTTTCGGTCTGGACTGGACCAAGCTCTGCTTGGTTTGGAAATGTTAGTCAGAGGAGAGTCGGAGGTGTGGGGAAGGACAAAGAGGATGTGGTTTGGGCAAGGGGAGGCGAGAGGCTGCCCCAGGCTTGGACGCGTGCCATGGGAAGCCTCAGAAAGCTCCTGCTGGCCACACAGAGGTGGCTTGCCTGGCCGGAGCAGAGGGCGTGGGCCAGGGATTAGCTGACTGGAAAGCAATTAGATGAGGTGCGGCTGGCTGGGAAAATACCTGGAATCCCAGGGCCAGAGTTGAGACTTGCTTGGCTAACGCTGCAGGCCTGTGGGGCCTGGGGAGTGGAGGCGCCCACCAGTGAGGGTGGGAGGGTAGCCGCGTGGGCTGCGAGCCTTGGGTGCCTCTTGCTGGTGGGGAGAAGCAGATGAGTGCAGACTCTGTGGGCCTGGGGGTCCCGCAGCCTTCTGGGAAAGAGGCCCTCTTCCTTCGTCACCACTTCCTCTCTCTCCGTTCCCCCCCCCGCCCCCCCGCCGCCACCCCTCCTCAGACTCTCTGGACTTTCCTAAGGCCTGCCTGGTCACATCAGATCACCTCACCCCTTTCCTAGGTAGGAGGATGTACATGCACAGTGTCCCCCTTCCAGGGACTTTCACATTTTGAAAGGAGGGATAGAAAGAGAAAAATGTGGGCCCCAAAGGAAAAAAAAGGGTGCTTGGGATTTGGGAGGGGTAGAGAAGTTCACCGGCACCACCAAAATCTCTCTCCCCAGAAAACACCTACATGCATAAAATTTTACCTAGCACCCCTGAAGCCTGGCCTCTGGATGGGGGGGCTTCCCAGTTAAAAGCCCCTGCTCTAGAAGTGGAATGTTAGGTTTTTGTACAGGCAAGAAGGAAAGTCTTTATTGGTGACAGGGGCCTTCCAGATCACCCTCAAAGCAACTGTGCAAAAGATTCCAAGTGCTGGCCCAGCGCAGAGTAAGACTCTCAGATTCCAAAAGCCCCTGACACCTCATCTTTCCCCAGAAGGGACCCCAGCTCTTGCACACACCCCTTCTCTACCCTTTTCTCCCCTCCTTTCCCCTCCCCTCCCCTTCTCTTCCTTTCCCTTCTCTCTGTAGATCAGGGTCAGCAAATGTCTTGTACGAAGGGCCAGACAGTACATATTTCAGGCTCTGCAGACCAAGAGGCAAAGCCGAGTTTAACCACATCCCTAGGAGGTGCAGGGCAAGAGCAGCAGTGTGAAGCCAGGAGAGCCAGCGCCTCGACTCTGCCTTCAAAGCGGAAAAAGCAGCCGTAGACGATATGCAAATGACTGAGAGTGACTGTGTGCCAACGAAACCTTATTTATGGACACTGAGATTTGAATTTCATATAATTTGTATGTGTCACAAAATATTCTTCTTTGATTTTTTTTTCCCCAACCACTGAAAAATGGAAAAACTATTCTTAGCTCATGGACCATAAAAAGCAGATTTGGCCTGTGGACTGTAGTTCACGGATCCCTGATCTCACTATGTGGTTCTCGAGTGAGAAACTACCCTCTAGATGATTCTGATGCATGTTAAAGTTTGAGAGCCACTGTCATAAAGGAGAATTTGCAGTTTCCCAGGTGCCGCTGTTGCTGTCCTTAGGGGGATCCCACACTGAATATGCCCAATCTAGTCTGACCTTCTCCCCATTTTACAGACAGCAAAACTGAGGTCCAGAGGCAACATAGCTCTGTCATATGAGCCCAGGGAGAGGCTTCTTTGTCTCAGAATGCAGAGCTGGGTGGTTTTGTATCTCTAGCCGCCTTCAGCGATCTGCCCTGCCAGCTCACACTGCCCAAGGCCCTGGCCGAGACACAGGAAATGTGTATGTGTCCCCTGGAGCCCGAGAGCGGCAGGGCTGCAGTGAGTCACTTCCCATGAATGGAGCTGGCTTGCGCTGAGCCTTCCTCGTGCTGTCAGTTCGCTCCCTTCTGACCACTCCAACCTACGTTAGAGAAACTCCCTGTCGGCCTCCAGGAAGCACAAAGCCCCCTCCGTGAGAAGGGAAAATAGAAAGAACCGAGGTCTGCATGTCAGACTTGCATGATTTCAAATCCCATGTTCATAGTACTGGCGGGGACTTGAAACAAATTCTCTTCCGTAAGCCTCAGTCTCCATCAGTAAAATGAGAAAACAACCCCTAACTCTGCGGGGTTCCCAGAAGACCTGGAGATTAAATCTGTCCAGTGTCAGGCACACGGTTGGGAACTTTTATGGTGTCTTTATTGGCCATCCTGGCGTTATGCATCCGCCACAAGGGTACTCAGCCTCAGCCTCAAAAGCCACAGGAAAAGGCCACCTGATCCTTCAGACAGCATGTGCAGCCATAGCTGTGCTGATGGCCTCACAGAGGTGGTCACTGTCCTGCCCTCCTGAGACACTGCCATTGACAATTTAGGTTGTGCTGTGTAAGGCTTATGTACTTGGGGTCCTTGGTGGCTTTCAGGGTCTGAGAACCCTGAAATTGTATGCAGATGTCTGTGAACCTGTGTAGAGGTGCATTTTTCTGGGAGAGGTGCAGATTTTCATCAGGATCCTCAAAAGGATCCATGCTCCCGCGAAAGCTGAAGGATCCCACGTCTATAAGAGCAGTGCAGAAGGGAGCACCAAACTTTTCAGACAGATTCCTGGATTTGGGAATCAGCTCCCTGACCCCCCTGAGTGGCCTTGGGCATACTGGAGATTATCTGATCTCCACCCTCCGGCGTGGCCTGTAAAGCAGCAATGGGGCTATGTGAGGATCAAGTGGGACATGTTGGACCAGGTCCGGAGAGAGGACTGGTGTGGGAGCTGTCGGTCATTATCCCTTCCCAGCAAGCCCCCCACCCACCTTTACCCTGACTTGGCTGCGCCCTCACCCTTCGGGTTTCCTCTGCAGAGAAGCCTGCCCTGACCACCTCATCCGTCTAAAGGGGCTCCCTCCCAGCACCCTGTTTGCATTTGCCATTCCACCCCTCTGCCTGCCGCTGTAGGTGACCTGAGGACAGGCACGGGGCTGTCTGGTCCCCATGACCCCAGGCCCTGTAGCCTGTGAACTTTTGTTGCAGGAAGGCATAAATGTCCATCCCACCCTGGGAGCCACTGCCTTGAAGCCCACCCACCTCCAGGCCCCTCCCTCCTCCCTAGCAGCCACTTCTCTAAAGAGGCAGCCCCACTGTGCTCTGGAGCATTCAAGATCCCAGCAACAAGGTCAGAGTTCAAGTGTGTTCTGTACCAGCTCCTGGGGCTGATGTGGTCCCACCAGATGCCCCCTCTTGAGCACAGCCAGCAGCCCTCATAGAGGCCCTGGGCTGCCCCTCAGGGTCCCCATGCTCAGCCTGGTCTTTTTCAAGGCCTGATTCTAAGTGTTGTGTGGGCCCTACCTGCTCTGCCTGGAGGACGATGGGGTCACCACTGGTTCTAGGGGACCCCTCCACCACCTTGCTACCCCCTAAGATGTATATAGGGCAGACCCCCCAGCTTCTCATACCTCGACTCCAAAGGCCTGGGCAATTATGAGGCACCAGTGATTGACATCCCCAACCAACCCCATCACTTCAGCCCTCCACGTCCCGACATCCCCCAGGTCCCCCGGGCTGCCAGCCCCAGACATTCCCCTAGAGGGGCAGGGGAGCAGGGTAGGAAGCCCCAGGAGCCTGCCGTTGGTGGTGCCCAGGTGAGGATTAGCCAGGTTTTCCTCCTTTGCGCCTCTCCTCTTTGCCTGGTGCAGGAACACCCAGCTAGGAGTCAGGAAATCTGAGTTCTGGTGCTGGCCCGGCCACCCAAGCTGTGCCTCTGGTTTCCTACTGGGCACCACACATGGATAACATCTCTAGTGTGTCCCCTGCTTCGTCCACATCACCTGCCATCAGCCTGCTGAGAAGGCACCAGGGCCACTGGGACACCCTGGGAAATTGTCAGCTACTAGTCCTGCGTCCTACCCACGTTTGGGCTGTTAAGGAGAGGGGAAGGGCAGGGAGCTGAGGCAGCCAGGGTTTGACAGTGAAGCCTGCACTGCCTGGCCTGGGGGCAAATGAGTGAAGCCCAGAGATTGCCAGCTGCCAAGGATTGGGGATCTCTTCTTGCTCCTCCTGTCTCCCATCCAAGCCATGGGTGGGCAATGCCCAGGGGCTGGGGACCCCCAGCTGGGGACCTCTTTCCCGGGGACTCCCATACACACATTGGTAATGGGAGGAACAAGAACCTCATGGCCTCAGATCCAAATCCTCGTCCCCGTGCTCACCAGAGCCCCTCCCTAGAGCAAGGGGACATTGGCACCTGCCTACAGGGTGGGGGCGAGGACAAGGCTGTTTAAGGCTCACCAAGCACTTAGCAGGGGCCTGGCACACTTCCCCACTCAGAGGCCACCAAGGCTGCTGCTCATGTCACATCCGGAGTCCAAATTCTCAGCGATGCAGGAACTCAGAGGAGGAGGAGCACCTTGAGCGCTGGGGAGGGCCGAGGTCTGGGCCGGAGAAGCACCTGAAGGCAGGGGTAGAGGTCATGGGCCTAGGGGCACTTGAGCCTGGGTGAGCCCAGCCCAAACAGAACAAAGGCGATTTGAGCTAAGAGGGTCTCCGTCATATATGGAGCCTCTGCAACTCCCATCCACCTGAACAGACATTTTTCTCAGTGGTGCCCACTCTGACTGCACCAGAAACACCCAGAGATCTTACTACACCTAGGATCGCTATACCTTACTTACTAAACCTTACTATACCTCCGGATTCCTAGGCCCCACAGCCCTGCGTAGGCGCTCCAACCCTAAAATGAAAGACTGAGGGCTGGGATCCGTCTCTCTCCTAAGTGGATCCAGTACAAAGCCAGGGCTGGGAACCACCCACTGGACGCAGCCCTTTCCCTGCTCCCAGGTGTCCCGAGCCCCTATCACCCACCAGCCTGTGCCAGCAGCCCTGGGCAGCTGGGTGGCTTCGAGGCTGGGAATCCCCACACCCACACCCACCCTGGTGGGAAGGGAGTAGGGCTGTCTCTGGAACTCTGACTTGGTTCTGCTGTCCAATGCCAGAGATGGGGCACGCTGGGGAAGAGAGACTTTTAAAAACAAAGCCCGCCTTCCCCGGGGTTTTATTTTACACTGCAAAATAGAAGAACTGATTTGTTCTCTACTTTCCCCCACACTTGCTACCCATCAGTGTCCTTAAAGGAGGAAGAGTCCTCACTGCTCTGGGTATGTAGTCTTGGCATTCGTGAGAATCCAGAAACAACAGCAACAAAGCACCTGCTTGTTCCTCCTGCATCTCTCCCAACACCCAGCACATCCACAGCCCGTGGGCTGGGGGGACACTCACATAGGAACTGGAGCCTGCACTGAACTTTCATCCCGGGTGAATGCCTGTGGGAAGGCAGGTGCCCCGCCTTCCCAAGCCAGTGCCCTCCGAGCTGAGCGCGTTGGGCGGCCCAGGCCTCACATAAGCCTCTCGGCACCGGCCCACCTGGACCATGTCTCACCTGGGCGCTTGCACAGGCAGGTGCTGGAGAAAATCTGAGGAAACATAAAGATGGATTTTTGTGTCCCCCCGAAACGAGTCCCCTTTCAAGCTACATAGAAAGCACAACACAGACAGCATGTCTGTGCTTGAGGCTGTAGCTGCACACACTTGGGTGGCTCAAGGTATGTGCGTGACCCCAAAACCTCTGTCTCCCTCAGGGCCAATGCCAGAGTTTAGTGTAGGAGCCTTCCCTCAGGCGCTGTGTTCACCTTTATGGCCTTCTCCAAAGCTTCACTGATTGGATGGCCCCTTAACCAGACACATGGAGAGGTAGAGGGATTTGCCAGGGAACAGGCAGCGACGGCTGGCCAGGAGCCAGGGTGGGGCCCCCAGGACAGGACCCGAAGCCTGTGTGGGTCACAGGCAGAATCAAGGACAGCAGCAGCCCCCAAATGTGACCTGCACAAACTCCAGATCTGCATCTCCAGTCGTGGGCACATCTCCCTGACACCTCCCCCGGCCTGCCCACCGGCCCCTCAAACTCTAAGGGTCCTAGTGGAACCCGTCTTCTGCTCCCCAAGCCTGCACCTCCTCCCAGCAGAGGACCTCCAGGCTGTGCTGGCTACAGACCCGAGGCCATGCCTGACTCACACGAACCCCGACCCTGCTGCCAGTTCCCAGGGTCTGTGAGCAGCAGCTCTTGCAGATTTTTGAGTCTGGCCACCACTTTTCTCCCTCTCCACGACTCGGTTAGGCCACTGTCTCCTTTCCCCTGAATTCTCCACCAGCCTTCTAACTGGGCTCAGCCTCACCCTGCCGCCCTCTCTCAGCACTCCAGGCTCACCTTCCTCCCTGTCCACAGTGTCCTTCCCTCCTTTCCTCTCCTCACCCCACTCTCCTGGCTGTACCTTCAAAGCTTTCTTCCCAGGAAGCTGTCCCTGAGCCTCCTCTCCTCTCCATCACTGACCCCACCCACCCTCTGCTGTGCCACTTGCAGCTCACTCAGTAACAAGAGCCACCACTGACTGAGCTCATCCTAAATATTCCACATCATCTTCTTTAACCCTTGCAGCTACCCTTGGCGGGAGGTAATCTTACTATCCTACTTCACAGGTAGGGAAACTGAGACACAGAGAGGTCGCCTGTATTGCGCAACATGACCAGCGAGGCAGCTGAGTCAGGGTTAGAATCCAGCCAGTCTCACTTTACAGCCTGTTCCAAATGCTGACCTGCTTATGCACCACCTGTCTTCCCTCCCAGACTCATAAATCCACGAGTCCAGGATCTGTGCCTCCTTGTTGAACAAGTGAATGAATGAAAAGTTGTTACTACCCCCTCAGGCTCCCTGCAGAAGTTGGATGCAGGACTTGCTGTGCTCCAAGGCTTTATATCGCTGGGGGGCTGCATCTGGGAAACAGAGGCCCTTCCAAGTGGCCTCACCCCAGCCAGCAGGAAGCCATGCCTTCTTTCAAATCCAATCTTCAGGTCTTCCAAGAGGGCTAGGCAGACCCAAGTTCCTGTGTGAGCAATATGAAGAAAAGCTAATCTAGGTAGATGCTAGAGGAGACCTAGAACTAGGTAGAAGCAACAGTTGCCCCAGGCTGGGAGTGGTGAGTCTTCTGGCTACAGAGGTCGTAGAAGATCAGGGAAGGCTTCCTGGAGGAGGCTCTTGCAGTTGGTCTCAAGGGATCTGGTCAGTGGAGCCAAAATGGGAAAAGGCATGCCTAGCACAGAGAATCTTCAGCAAAAGCCAGCGGCAGATAGGGACAGGATGCATCCTTAGACCTATGAACAGATGAATGTGGGTAGATTGGAGGTCTGTGAAGGTGACGGGGTGGGAAGGCTGTAGGGCCCAGGGCGGAAGTGGGCCAGCGAGCACCTGAATGCCAGGCTAAGCCCTTACCCCATGCAGCCTCGCCAGTTGAACACAGTGAGAATGCACGGGTGATAACAAAACATTGACTCGCATGCTCATTCATCCAGAAAGATCGTCTCAACTTAAGAGTTGCCCTATTATTAAAATTTATATTCTGCTAAGGGTAAGGCTCTAAAGTCAAACAAACTTCCAGGTGCCAATTAACTTCTCTTATCTCCGAGTCTCTTAGATTTGGCAAAGAGTACTTACCAAATCCCTGCTGACACCCCGGGCAGCCCCAGGCCCTTTTCTCAGCCCAGGCCTGTCTGCTCCTCCAATGGGCGGCAGTTCCTCTGAGCACAATGCTAATTATGCCGCTAGCACAGCCTGATTCTTCTCTGAACGTGAACAGAGCTTAATTGTCCCCAGCCCAGCTGTCCTACCCAGTTGGTCCTTGCTTACTGCCTTATGCCCAAACCCACTGCAGAACCAGCTGCACTCCCTCACCCAGAGGATAGCCCTCCAACCCAGCTCCCGCCACGTGGCTTCACTCCACCCCACCCCTACCCTAGAAGACAGGCACCTCTTTCTGGGAACCAGGCTACTGCAAGTGTTGATGTAAATACAGCAAGCCAAGATTATCATGCAAAAAAGGACATGGTTTAAGCAAAGGTTTCTTCAGACTTCCATGCCCGGTGGCAGAGAAGTGAGCCAGTGTGTGCCTTTTCTCAATGACCCTTGCTCGTTATCTATGCCCTCCCCAACTCATCCTCAATAAAGTCCAAGGTTGGTAACAGCCCCCTACATGTAGGAGGGTACCTGGTTAACATAAACATCCCATAAAAAGTCTTCTATGAAGCTTCTTCTCAGGCTCAGGGAACTGTAAGTTGGCATAGCCCTGCAGATGATCTTGTGCCCACTCAGTGAGCAGGCAGGGGACTCGTGGCTGGGGCAGCCCCTGGGCTCTGGGCATGGGGAGGCCCTCCTTCTGAGCTGGTGGGTGGCCTCCCCGAGCTTCCCTCTGAGACAGCAGAGAACTCAGCCCCTCTGCCTAGGGCAGCGCCCTCGCGGCTCAGCCTAGCTCCTCCAGGGAATTGGGCGGCTGGACTGCGGTTTAGTCGCCCCCAGGGAAGCTTACCCAGAGGAGGAAAGGACTGTTTCGCAAGCCAGGCCAGGCATTCTGAGCTGGCCTGTCCGCCCCTGGCATGCGGCTGGGCCTGTTAGGAAATTGAGGAGACACTCTGTCTCTTTCCAGCAGGCGCCACTTGTGTCTTGACACTGCTTTGCTCAATTCAAGGCGCTGGCTCAGGGGCCAGGCTGGCATGTGGGCAGGCCAGCAGGCCCCCTCTGCCACCGGCCCAGTGCCTGGCAGGCAGTGGCTGTCTCCTCAGCTGGTGTTATCCCAGGGGTCCGCGCCTGGCTGATACAGCCTGGCAGCTATTAGTGGCCATCTCGGGTGTGAGGGCAGGGTGGCTCTCAGGGAAGGATTCTAGACTGTTTCCGTCTGAGGCTGAGCTCCGCCGCCCTTATCTCCTTTCCTGCCAGGCAGGGACTCCTCAGGGCTCACACACAAAAGAGAACTCCACCCAAGACACGCAGCCCCTCTCTACTGGATGTGGAGGCTTTGCCTCTGGTTTCATTAAATCTACCCGGTTATCAGTCAGGGGGGCAGTAAGTGTTCACTGAGCTTAATATCAATGTATTTGGTGCTGACAAGGGGTGGGAGGGTTGGGGTGACAAGGATCTCCAAGTCATGGAACTGCCTTGGTGGCTGTTTCCAAAGCTCCTGGACCTGTCAGTCCACTGAGATGTCTCTTGGAAGAGAAACAACCAGGGGATGGGCCAATGCCAGTTATAAGATTCGGGGGCAGTGGGGATGGGTGGAGAGGGAGGTCGGGTCTCATGGGACTGAGTAGAGCAAGGCTGGTGGGGCGTGAGTGTGGAAGCCAGGCCTCGCTGAGCCCCGCACTTGGTTGACTTGCAGCCGGTGAAGCAGGAGGCCTGATGAGTGTTATTCCCGTTTCACAGAATGCAGGCCTGTGGATGAGGGTGCTCAAGGGAGTACAGGAATATATTATAGAAAGTGGGACAATGGAATCCTTGAGAGGTCACCTGAGCCCCCATTCCTGTGAGCATGGAAGGTAGAGCCTGACCGCGCAGCATTCTCAGGATTAATGTTCCACCTCAGAAGAGCAGCTTACCCTGAGACTCTCAGACTTACTGCTGGGCGATGCTTTCCGGAGGCAAGGGCTGGCCTGGTTGACCCCTCAGGGCCTTGTTCCAGCCCAGCAGTCACTGATTCTACAGGCAAGTTACTATGGGAACTGTAACTTTGAATTTCCTGGCTCTGGGGCTGTGAAAATCACAACCTGAACCTTCCGTTGATGTGGGTTTCTCGATTAATTTCCTGTTTGATTGTTTACTTTAGAGAGCGGAAAATGCCTTTGCAGGCAGCTAGCTCCCTCCACGGAGATGCTTATCACACCCTCCCCCTACAGCCAGCAAGGTCAAGTCCAGGGCTCAGGTGGGCGGAGGTAGGGGCCAGAAGAAGGGGCTGGGGGAAGGAGCTGGGGCTGGGGCTGGGGGCAGGGAGGAGGCTCAGCCAGGAGCAGATGGCAGCCTGAGGCCCCTGCCCTACCCTTCTGCTTGCCCAGGGTCCCAGCCTGGTGGAGGTCAAGGGGTTGTGACGAGACCTATAAGTTCAGAGTCCTGTGGGCTTTTGAGGAGAGCCTCCCACCCACCTGGAGCCCCAGGACTGGCCCCTGTCTGCCCAAACTGTCCCTTGTCTCAAGGAGCTGTGTTGTACAGAGTCAGGCATATAATGCAGTCCTTCCTGGAGAGGGCGGCCTGACGGGGGAGGGTCAGAGATTTCCCCCTAGGCCGGGCACTGCTGGCTGCGCTGCCCCGTGGGGAGCTGGGCCAGTAGCCGCTCTTCCACCGTTCTCTCCTCCAGCTGCTCTCCCCAGGGCCCTGTGCTCCCTTGGAGAGCCATCCCCAGTGTTCCCAGTTAGCATAACTCCACCCTGTCCCTCCAGGGAGTGGGGAGGGCTGGCAGGCTCAAGTGCCGCCTGTGGGCCAGGAGTTCTGATCTCCTGCGATGATAACCGCCACCCACTAGGCCACAGGGTGCTCAGTAGCCTTCCGAGCCCTCCTGCCCACCCCAGCCACCGGGCCCTTAGCTGGCCGGAGGCACTGCCACACTTTATAATGTGGCCTGAGGCGCAGCGAGGGGAAGTGGAATAGGCCAGAGGGCTATGGACTTGTCAGGTGATCCCGGGCCTGGGAAAGACTCCCAGCACCCCTCCCATCTAGGTGACCCTAAATGATCCCAATCAGGGTGATTTGGAGAGCGGAAGGGGTGCTTTTACGAATGACTTTGAGATGACAGGTGAAAACTGGAACTATTCCAGGCAAGTAGGATGTGCCGTCACCCCACCTTTGGTCGGCCTCTCCCCTTCAGCCTATCTATGTGGGACTCACTGGGGAGCAGGAGTGAAGCCATTTTCCACCTCCTCGTTGCTCTTGGAGAAGTCATTTCCCTCCCTTGCCTCGGTTTCTGCAGCTGTGACATGAAGAGCATTGCAGTAGTGCCTAACTCAGACCATCTGGTAGAAAGATCAAATGGATCTTTAAAAACACACAGAGCACATAGAACAAGCACTCAGAATATGTAAGCCAGGTGAGGCATGAGGAGTCCAAAGGCTCTGGTCACCCTCAGAGGCCCCCTCGCTAAAGGGGAACCTCAGAGCTGCCTTAGGCATTTCCTGTCACCCCTCAGGAGGGATCTTGGACTGGGGGCAGTGAGCACAGAAGAAGCTTCCAGAAGGGATGGGGAAGACCTAAAGGGGAAGCTGGGAGGCACTGGCTGCAGACACAGCTGCTTCCCTGGAGTCTCAAACCTACCCCAGAGTCCTGGGAATCCTGGTTGCTGGGACTGTGAACAGAAGTAGACCCCTGCCTAGGTCACTTGCTGGGGCTTGGCCCCCAGCAGGAGCCGCTGGAGTTGTGGCCCTGCCTTCTGGCTCCAATGTCTGCAGAAGGATTTGGTGTCTGCCCTGAGCCCCAAATTATGTTTCCAGCCCCCGGGCCAACTGTGAGATGAAGCATCCCCCATGTGACATCCACTGTCGCCACTTTATATCGGGTGGTTTGCAAGCTCGGCAGGAAGGAAGCTAATTATTCCCTCTGGGGCGCCTGATACACAGTTAGGGTGCCTGCCCGCCTTAGTTAGGAAGGCTGGAAGCCAGACCACAGGGCACAAGCTTGGACTGAAGGCCAGGTCAGAACCACAAATTTCCTGACATCTGACCATAGCCACCGTACCCAGGCTCCATGTCAACACTGGTGGAAAAGCGGCATTGGGGGCCCATTCCCCTCTGCTCGAGGCGTCTGCACTGCGGGCAGGCAAGAGTGATTAACATAAAACAGCACTAATTTTGTAGCTTTGTTGCCAGCCTGGGCAACGTGAGCATCTACACAAGCACCTATATCCACGGCCACACCACCCTTCCTCCCCCTTCAGAGGGGTGACGCTTCTCTTCTTTAAGGCGGATCTGTTTTGGATTCTGTCCTCCTTTCTGACCGTCCTCCTCTCCTGCACTCTGGCAGCTCACCTCTACCTTTAAAAGAGCTCAAGGCTCCCTACTTTAACCACACCAGACTCTAGACCATTCCCTTCCCCCCAGCATCCTCCCTTTTCTTCTTCCACAGGCAGGTTCCAAAAACAAAGAAAAGAAAGAAAGGAAGGAAGAGAAGAAGGGGGTCAGGGCAAGATGGGGAGAGAAGAAAGTATAGAAATTGCAAAGGAAAAGAAGGAGATGGTGTGCTCTTTCTATCTACACTTCTGGACCTCCTTCGCCCTCTCCAACCCTGTGGGGCCCAGCCCAGGCTTCCACTGCCTCAGCAGCAGCACTGAAGTCATCGTGGCAAAGCTCACCCATGCTCCTCGAATCACCAAATCCAGGGGACCTTGGTCAGTGTTCGCCTTGCTTGACCTCTCTGAGTTTTGACACTGGTGACCTTGTACTTATTGGAACTCTTGGCCCTCATAAAGCCACTTCCCCGTGTTCTGCTTAACTCTCTGACCACCCTTTTCTTCCTTCCTTGGGGGCTTCTCCTCCTCCCTCACTCTTTAGGCATCGCTGTGTTCAGGTTGGGAGCGCCTGCCGTCTTCTCTTTCCATGTGTTCTTCAGGTCACCTCACTCACACCGATGGCCTTGACCAATCCCTGGGCACTGCTGATCCCAGATTACCACTCTCCCACTAGTCATCTTCCCTGGTCATCCCTAGGGACACCGGACTCAATGTTTCTAACGCTGAACTCATTCACTTACACCAAAACCACCTCCACCTTCCCTCCCAATATTGTTGATGACGTCATCACTTACACAGTTTACCAGGCCCTAATCCCAGGGGCGGGCCGTCTTCTACCCCATCCTTTTCCTCACTCTCACTTCTGCCTCTTCAGTATCCTCCTCCCTTCCTCCTGGCCTTAATTCAAGCCACCCCAATTTTGCATAGCAACCTTCTAACCGTCCCCCTGCCTCCAGTCCAAAATGCAAGTGTTACTATGCTACTCTCCAGTTGAAAGTCTTTCAGTGGCTCTCCAGTCCCTTGGGATAAAATCCACACTCAGTACCATGGCAACTGGAGCCCTTTAAGATGTAGCCCTTGCCTTCTTTATCAGCGCATTCCACCCCCAGCACCATATATTTTAGGCCTCTTGAAATATTTGTTGTTCATCACTGTACTCTGCTAGTGCTCATTTTTTGCTTTTGGACATCTTTCTTGTGCCATATGCCTGGCATGCTCTCCACCACCACCATGCCTTCTTATGCTGCAGTGCCATTACCAAGCAAGTCTCTTGCTTTCTCCCTACTACACTAAAAGTGATGTCTTATTATTCCTCTTGCTGTCCCTGTACTTACATAGTGTTTAGCACACAGTAGATATTTCATAAATGTTGCTGAGTGGATGGATGGATGGTTGGATGGATGGATGGGTACGTGAGTAGATAGATGGATGCAAGGATGGATAGATGGATGAATGGATGAGTAGGTGGGTAGATAGATGGATGAAAGAATGGATAAGTGGATGGATGGATGGGTAGGTGAGTAGACAGATGGTTAAAAGGATGGATGAGTGGATGGTTACATAGGTAGTGGCCAATACAAAGAATAGGTAAGATCAGTTCAATCTTGTGAAGGCTCAGGTTGACTATTGCCACCAGTCAACGCAATTAAAAATGATGAGCTCCGGCCGGGCGTGGTGGCTCACGCCTGTAATTCCAGCACTTTGGGAGGCCAAGGCAGGCGGATCACAAGGTCAAGAGATCAAGACCATCCTGGCCCACATGGTGAAACCCCATCTCTACTGAAAGTAGAAAAATTAGCTGGACGTGGTGGCACAAACCTGTAGTCCCAGCTACTTGAGAGGCTGAGGCAGGAGAATCGCTTGAACCAGGGAGGCGGAGGTTGCAGTGAGCCAAGATCGTGCCGCTGCACTCCAGCCTCTCAACAGAACGAAGCTCTGTCCCAAAGGAAAAAAAAAAAATACATATATATATATATATATATATATAAACGAGCTCCAACTAGCAAAGTAAGAATTAGCTAATGTAAGAGATTAAAATCATTCTGTAAAGGAGAGAACACAGATCCAGGACTCTCCAGCACTTTCCACTCAGACCTGCTGTCTGGGTTGTGCAAGCCACTTAACTACTGAGCCTCAGTTTCTCTATCAATTAAGCAGATATGATAATACCAGTGGCCTTTCCCTGTCTCCACAGGAGTGTCATGAGGGTAAATGGAATGGTGCATACAAAGCGTGTTGCGATCTTCAGGGAAGATATATGTTTATAAAGATATAAACGTAACAGCAGTAATAACACCTTACATTTGGATCAAGCTCCGCACGTATCAAAGCTCTTTCACATGCATAATCTCAATTGACTCTCCAAACAATCCAAGGCAGATACTATCCCCATTCTAAGGTGAGGAAGCCGAGATGCAGAGTGATTAGGTGGCAGGCCGGGGGTTAGTCTCCGTGAGCAGCTGGTCTTCTGTCTCCAAGCCTGCTGCACATTTTTGATGATAGCCTTTCTTGGATAGATTATCTACTTTCCTGCCTCTCTGAACAGAGGCCCAGACATAATTGGCCCGCTTCTTGATGACTCGTCATTACCATGGGCACAGTCCCTGTGCCGTCCTCCAGGTTTAGTGTGGGTGCAGGTCCAGGTCCCGCAGAGGCACAGGCAGATGGGCCAACTTTCCCAGAGGGCACTTCTGACATGTGGGTGGCAACCATCCTAGGCCCCCTGCAGGTGTGGCCTTCTGACTCTGCCGCATTCTTCTCCCTGTCCCTTCCACTGTCAGCATGTGTGTCCATCTCTGGCTTCCTTGGCCACCGTGGCCTTTACCTCCCATGATCTTTTCTCCATGTTTCGCTCTCTCCTGCCCTGCAATTCCTTCCACACCTTCTGCTTGTCCTCCCACAACCCTGGCCTGTCCACCGGCCCAGCTAGCCAACCCAAGCTCCCTGGCTGGCTTTGTTCTCCAGCAGACCAGCCGATCACAGCCCTCTGCAAACTTCCCACTTTGGCTCCCTGGTGGCTGCTCCTTAGCCCACCTCGGGTGGCTACCAGAGGAGGGAGGCTCCTCCAGGCAGGGGCTGGGCTGAGCTCTTCTGCAGCTGCCTTAGGTGGCTTGGGTTTGCTCTCCCACCGTAGAAGGCTGTGCTGTGGGTGAGCTGAGGTGGTCACGGTGGGCTGGCCAGCCCACTTCGAGTAGACACTGCACCCCCCACTAGCAAGGCAAGATGTTGGGATTACCAGTGCTCATCCCTACCTGCACAGCAAGGCTCGCCCATGAGTTCTCAGCACCCCCTTTTCCTCCCTGCGGGGTGGCATCCCAAGCTACCAGCCTGGTTACGTCCTGGGCACGCCTTGGGCAGCCTGCCTGTGCCCATGGCCCTTCCCCCAGGGACTCCGGGAGACTCCCACCAGGCTGCCTTTCTCCCTGGCTGCTGTGGGGCCTCCCACAGCCACAGCCAGACTGGAGCACCTTGGCTTCTCCCCGAGGGAGGATATGATGGGTGTGCCCACAACAAGTCTCCAGCAGAGACAATAGGACAGGAATGCATTCACTTCCGAACAAACACTGTGTGGGCTCGCACAATTGCCTTGGATTCTCATCCAAGAAACACATTTCGCTGTTCGAGGGCATGGGAGGCCTGCCTGCCCCAGCCCGCCCACATCCCTGTGAGTGCCAGAGGCTCTGAAGAGTGGGCTGCTCCTCCCCCCGCCCCAGGACCTCTGACCTCCAGAAGGAGCAGCCTGGTCTCCTTCATTGGTGCGGCTCTCCTTCCAGAGGTGGCAGCAGAGGAGAGGGACAGTCCTGCCCACACGGGGGGTGCCTGCTCCTGCCAATGCCTTTTTTTTTTCTTTTGGAGATGAAGTCTCAATCTGTCACTCAGGCTGGAGTGCAGTGGTAAGATCTCAGCTCACTGCAACCTTCACCTCCTGTTCAAGTGATTCTCCTGCCTCAGGCTTCCAAGTAGCTGGAATTACAGGCTTGTGCCGTCATGCCTGGCAAATTTTTGTATTTTCGGTAGAAACAGGGTTTTGCCATGTTGACCAGGCTGGTCTCAAACTCCTGACCTCAAGTGATATGGCCACCTCGGCCTCCCAAAGTGCTGGGACTACAGGCATGAGCCACCCCGCCCAGCCTGCCTCTTTTTTAACCAATTTTTATGGGTGAATAAATACATACATATACATACAACACGTAATATGAAGGTTGCCATTTTAATCTTTTTTTTTTTTTTTTTTTTTTGAGACAGAGTCTCACTCTATCACCAGGCTAGAGTGCAGTGGTGCCATCTTGGCTCACTGCAACGTCCGACTCCCAGGTTCAAGCGATTCTCCTGCCTCAGCCTCCAGAGTAGCTGGGATTACAGGCATGCGCCACTATGCCCAGCTCATTTTTGTATTTTTAGTAGAGATGAGGTTTCACCATGTTGGCCAGGCTGGTCTCGATCTCTTAACCTCATGATCCACTGGCCTCAGCCTCCCAAAGTGCTGGGATTACGGGCGTGAGCCACCACGCCCAGCCCGTCTTTCAGCATTAAGTGTGTTCACATTGTTGTGTAGCATCCCCACCGTCCATCTCTAGAATGTCTTCACCTTCCCCAACTGCAGCTCTGTCCCCACGAAACACGCCCATCCACGCCTCCCAGTTCCTGGCACCCACCATTCTCCTCCCCGTGTCTGTGAATCTGACTCCTCTCGGGACTTCACAGAAGTGGAATCATGCAGTATTTGTTCTTCTGTGCCTGACTTACTTCGCTGAGCCTAAGTCTTCAGGGTTCATCCATGTTGCGGCATGTGTCTGAGCGTCCTTCCTTTTTTTTAAGGCTGGGTGATACTCCCCTTGTATGGATTTACCACTTGTTTGTTTATTCATCCTTCAATGAACACTTGGGTTGTTCCACCTCTTGGCTATTGTCAATAATGCTGCTGTGAACATGAGTGTACAAGTCACTATTCAAGATGCCACTAATTTTTGATACCTGTCTTTGAGCTAAGTGAAGCTGCTGTCTCCTGGATATCCCAAATAGAACATACATAAATGAGAGAGCTAGTTGGCCCCCTCTATACTGGCAGGGATCCTCTTATCCCAAAAATGAGCTGTCTCTTAGGAAATCAGAGCCCTGGAGAAATGGGACACAGGACAGGTCATTTAAGCCAAGATGGAAGAGACTGGAAAGGTTCTTCCCTTGGGATGATACCCACTAAGAGTAAGTCCAGTAGGAATTTCTGGGCAGCCACTGATCACCCTGAAGCTTGGGGAGCCCCGGCACTGACGGGACCCCAGGGAGTGTTATAAGTAGAATTTTTGATGCCGCAAAAGACGTAGCACTCGAATATAAATTTCCTTAGCAAAAATTTACTTCTGTAGAAGTGTACAGCTCACAGATGGAGAAATGGCGAATGCACACCTGGACAAGGAGAGGAAGGGGTCCTTATGCCTGATGCAGGGAGCCCCTACTACTGTGTCATTCCCCTATTGGCTAGACCGCACAGTCTAGTCTAATTCCAACTGGCCATTTTAAATGGAGCAGGGGTACGAGCCAGAGTGGCGGGGTGGGTAGTTTGGTGGGAAGTACGGTTACGGCAGGTCAGAGCAGGTAAGCAGGGGTCAAAGCAGGTGACCAGAGCAGGTGACCGCAGCAGGTGACCAGCATGGGTCAGGACGGAGCAGGGGACCAGGGAACAGATGTGAATTACTGATTAGAACTGGTAGAAAGGTTTACTGAAACTACAAGGAAGCTAAACTTTACAATACAGAATTAAGGAGTAAGAGAGCTGAGCATACTGACATACTGATTCTTTGAAGAGAAACTTGGGGTTCACTGTACCTACCAGGAGGAAGCCTGTGAAGTTGTGTCAAGGGCCTCCTGGAAGAGGCAGGCCCACACACTTGTCCTGCCACAAAACAGCAGGTAGGGCCCCCAGCTGTGTGACCTGTCGGAGGGGAGGTTGAGGGAGCATCCTCCACCATCCCTTTGCCCCGAAGGCTCTGAGAATCCACGCTGGAAAGCCAGCCACCCAGCAGGTCTGTGCGTGGAGGACAGGACACGATCTGCAGCCACCAGGGCCCTTCCTGTGCTCTCTGTGTCCCAGCAACTGAGAGGGACAAGTCAGACGAGAAGCTCCTTGCCTGGCTTCCTTGAGAAAGCCCAGCAGGCCTTTGGCGAGAGGGCCTCTCGCAATGTGATTTTTGGCTTCAGGCAGACTTTCCCAAACAACCCAGAGAAAGATAAGGTTGGAAGGGAGGCTCAGGGTTGAGAACCCGCCCCAGCTCTGCCTTAGGGCCCTGGGCAGTCTGTCCCTTGCCCTGGCGGGAGCCAGGGGGTTCAAGGCAGCAGGGGCAGTGCCTCCAGGAGCTAGCCTGCAGAGAGTTCAGGCATGCCTAGGGAAGAAGGCTTGGGAAGGGGAGGACACAAAGATGGGAAAAGGGAGGAGAAAAATCAGGAAGCCTGTGGAACCGCTCTGCAGGCCCAAGCATCCCCGTCGCGGGAAGTGGAGGGTATACAGGCTGTGGGCTGCAGGAGAGATGAGGAGGAGACCCTTGATCGTCAGGGCACAGGGCTCACTGTAACACCTCGATACCCCAGCAGGCTTCCACGCAGCCCTGTCAATGCCTCCCTCTCTGCTCAGAGGAAGACACAGCCACATTGAGAGCCTCTAGGGCCTGACAGGCCTGGCTTTCTCAGAATTTCTCATATTGTTACCTTGCTCCTCCCTAAACCTCAGAACCTGGCAAGCCCCAGGTGAGGGACAAGAGCCCCCTGAGAAGTTGGTCTCGGGACAAACGGTTGCTCCAGGCGCCCCTCCCTCCCAGGAAGAAGCACTGACTAGCAGCTCCGCTGTGTCAGCCCGTGACACCTGCCTGCGGCTGCATTCACCAGCCACCCTCCCTTCCTCCCCATCAGCTCCTGGATTCTGCCTCTTCCTCACCCAGCGCCACCACCCACTCTGTCTGGAGTTTCATTCCCACCACATACTTACCGTCCCCCTCCCCTGCGATTGCTACCATCAATTCTTATTTTAAGGATTGCTTTTCCTGCTAAGCACCCTGGGGAAGCATATGAGGGAAATTTACTATAAGAAAGAAGTTCCAGACTAGGTGGGGTAGTTCATGCCTGTAATTTACCCAGCATTTTGGAAGGCCAAGGTAGGAGGATCACTTGAGCTCAGGAGTTCAAGACCAACCTGGGCAACATGGTGAGACCTCATATCTAATAAATTTTTTTTTAAATTAGCTAGGCATGGTGGCACACCCCAGGTCCCAGCTACTTGGGAGGCTGAGGTGGGAAGATTGCTTAAGCCCAGAAGGTTGAGACTACAGTGAGCTATGGTTGTACCACTGCACTCCAACCTGGGGGACAGAGTGAGACACTTTTTTTTTGTTTGTAAAGACGGGGTTTCACCATGTTGGTCAGGCTGATCTTGAACTCCTGATCGCAGGTGATCCGCCCGCCTTGGCCTCCAAAGTGCTTGGATTACAGGCATGAGCCACCACACCCGGCCTGACGCTATCTTAAAAAAAAAAAAAAAAAAAAAAAAAGTTCCAGCAAGACCACACAGAATTCTCCTAATCTTAATCCCCATATTTCCTGCTGAGTAAGTGTGGCTAGGCCCACCTTTCCCTCCAGCCCGGTCCCAGACAGTCACAGGCTCCTCCCAGGCCCTGAACCAGCCCCTCACAGTTGGAGGCTGGACCCTATCATGACTCTGGTAGGCTTACTGCAGGATGAGACACACCCCTCACCTCCAGCTTTTTCCAGAACCTGCTTCCTGGTCTTCATCCTGGCCTCTTGAATCCTCTAGGTGAGGGAGACCCTTGCCTGTAGGCCAAAAAAGGCCGCCAGGCACTGGCTCGGTGGAAGCCTCCCTCGGCTTTCCTTGGGGATGCGCAGACCCCTGTGCAGAAGAGGGGTCACTGCCGCAGAGTAGCCCACATGGACATACTATAACAACTTAACCAGCCCCCTTGTGGGGGAGGTCCAGGTTACTTTTGATCTTTTGCTCTAATAATAGTATAGCAACATGTATATTACAGTACAGTACAGCACAGTATAGTATAGTACTGCAGAATAGTAGAGGACACGTGTTGTACGGCATGTGTGTGGTGAACGTGTAGCATAAATTCCTAGAAGTAATATTGCTGGGTCAGAGGGTGCAGACACGCCTATTGTTGATGATTATTACCAAATTGCCATCTACAGAGTGATACCAGCTTGTATTTCCACAGGCACTCTATGTTTGCAGGCACATCGATAATAATTCTGTGCCACATCTCTTCTGGTGAGAGGGGTCTGGGGAGGGGTACGCGTCCACATCCCCCTCACTGTCATCTTTTCAAGGGTGTGTGCACCAGGGTGCCTGGCCAGCAGTCTCTCTGGGTGAGTACTTTCCTTCCCTCTCGCAGACTCTCAGCTGGGTGAGTTTGCTCCCTGGCTCCCAAAGCATGTTTCTTAGCAAATATTTTCCAACGTGTGCCAGATGCTGGGGAGAGCAGTGGATCGACATCGCCCTACCCTCATGGAGCTTGCCTTCTAGAGCGGGGAGACGCCAACAGGCAATAAGCACATCATGTCAGGGGCCACAGAGAGGGGTGAGCTGGCGGGGAAGTGGGCAATGGTGACTGACCCCGCCGGGTGCTCAGGGAAGGCCTGTCTGCCCTGGAGACCTTTGCGCAGAGCCCTGCATAGGATGAGGGAGTGAGGTCTGTAGATCTGCAGTGGCCAAAAGAATTTCCAGTGACAAGTGTGCAGAGCTCCAGAGTTGGAGCTGCATGGGTAGGACAGCATGCTGCCCCAAGGGTCCTCAGTGCATGTCACATGTGCTGCCCACACCGTGCCCTCCCCTGGGCTGACCCTTGCTCTCTACCTGCTCATCATTTGAGCAGTTTAAGGCCCACCTCTGCTCACTCATCCCAAAATGATTCTTTTTCTATGTGTCTGCTGCAAACCCAGTTCTTGGGCCAGTTCTGAGCAAGTTACCAAGGAGAATGAGGTCTGGTCCCTGAAAGTGTCTCTGGCCAGTCGAGCAGTCCAGCGGCCCCGGAGCCTGCACACTCATTTAACCTGCAGCCAGGCCTGCCGAGGGTCCTCAGCTCCTGCTGCGGGGCCCCTAGGCTGGGTGGATGGATGCGACATGATGGGAGACGGGCAGATTAAAGCTGTGCAAATGCAGATTGGAAGCCAGCAGCATAGCCAGTCCCCAGGGTTGTTTGGGCATGACTTTGCCTCCCCTTCTTCACTATCTCATGCCAGAGCAAAGCTTTGGCTCCAGCTCTCAGTGAGTAAATGAGGATGTGTGCCCTCAAAATGCCATCTTGTACCCTCTTCTCACCCTCCACCCTTCCTTTTAAAAGAGCCAGGAGTGGTGGCTCATGCCTGTAATCCCAGCACTTTGGGAGGCTGAGGCAGGCAGATCACCTGAGGTCAGGAGTTCAAGACCAGCCTCACCAATATGGTGAAACCCCGTCTCTACTAAAAATATAAAAATTAGCCAGGCATGGCAGTGGGTGCCTGTAGTCCCAGCTACTTGAGAGGCTGAAACAGGAGAATGGCTTGAACCAGGAGGCGGAGGTTGCAGTGAGCTGAGATCATGCCACTGCACTCCAGCCTGGGCGACAGAGCGAGACTCCATCTCAAAAAAAAAATGCAAAAAAGAAATGCATAAATCATGTTGACCAATAGTTCATGAATCCCATTGATGCCAGGAACTTTGCTTGGGCTTAAAGAGCAGCAGAGATGAATTTGGTGCTGGCCCTGCCTTCAAGAAGCCAACAGTTCACCCTGGAAAATGTCTTCACTTGTGTGGAACGTGCATGGTGGGGAAGCAGGCGTGCTTGGGAGTGAGAAGCAGGGAGGGCAAGGGCTAGGGTGGTCAGGAAGGGTCTGAGGAGCAGCTGGGAAGTAACCCAGCCTTAAAGGATGAAGAGAGGATGGAGAATTGGGATGGAGAGCCCCAAAGATATAAAGTCACTCGGAGTCTAAACACCTGCTATGGAGTGCAGCGGCCCTTTCACCTGAATAGGAAGAAGTCATGGAAACCCGTGGCTTTAGCCAGAGAGGGGCCTGAAGTAGAAATGATTTCTCCTTGGCCCCAAGCTCTTACCTTCTCCATCTACCCTGGAGGCAAAGGTGTGCAGGCCTGGCTTCTCTTGCCCTTTGCCCCCACTGCTGCCCTTGGCCACACTGCCTCCATTCCTGGCCAGGTCCCCCAGCATCCACCCTTCCCTCCTACGGCATGCAGAATGGCCCCCTTAAGACATAAACCAGGCCAAGCATGGTGGCTCACACCTGTAATCCAATGCTTTGGGAGGCCAAGGCAGGAGGATCACATGAGGCCAGGAGTTCAAAATCAGCCTGGGCAACATAGAGAGACCCTGTCTCTACAGAAAATAAAAAAAATCAGCCAGGCATGGTGGCCTGCACCTGTGGTCCCATCCATGCAGGGGGCTGAGGACAGAGGACTGCTTGAGCCCAAGACTTTGAAGTTACAGAGAGCTATGATCAAGCCACTACACTTCAACCTAGGCAACAGAGGAAGACTCTCTATAAAATAAGAACATGAGACCCCTCACAGGGCCCCTCACATTACTCAGAGTAAAACCGGGAGTCTTCCCCCACCGCCTACAAGTCCTAATGGGCCCTGGGCCTGCTGCCTCCCAACCTCTTCTCCTAAGTCTCTCCCACGTGCTCCCCACCCTGATGCTGGCCCCCTCCATGGGCCACAGGCCCACCCACCCCAAGCCTTCCCCCCAAACCATACTAACTGGGCTTCCTGGCCTGGCTCCCTGACACCCCTGGCTACTGCACCCATATTCCTCACACCGTTACCCAACATCACTTTTTTTTTAAAAAAATTATCATTTGGGGCCGGGTGCAGTGACTCACACCTGTAATCCCAGCAGTTTGGGAGGCCGAGGTGGGCGGATCACAAGGTCGAGAGATCAAGACCAGCCTGGCTAACAATGATGAAACCCCATCTTTACTAAAAATACAAAAAAATTAGCCAGCCATGGTGGTACATGTCTGTAATTCCAGCTACTCGGGAGGCTGAGGCAGCAAAATCGCTTGAACCCGGGAGGCGGAGGTTGCAGTGAGCCGAGATCGTGCCACTGCACTTCGGCCTGGCGACAGAGCGAGACTCTGTCTCAAAAAAAAAATTTGTCATTAATAATATTTTTGATGGATAGGTCATAATTGTATACATTGCTGCAGTACGATGTGATGTTTTGATCTGCGTCTGCAACGTGGAGTGATTCAAGCACGCTCATTGACATGCTCAGCACCTCACTAGTGCTGCGTATATCGCAGTGCTGACGCCATCTGATAGAGACGTTTACTGGCTTGTTTTCTGCATCTCCACCCCCTGGAGTAGGGCACGGTCTGTCTTGCTCTCTGCAGTGAACGGCGCTGGCCTGGTGCAGGTGCTTGTGACTTGTCTCTTTTCTTTCTTTTTTTTGGGGGGGTAGATCTGTGGTGCTTTCAACGTGCCACCTCAGCATCTTTCTACAGTGTGGTCAGGGAGCTCTGGCACCTGGTGCAGGACTGTGTTGGGATCAGGAGATCCAGTCTGTAGTTTGAGTGATCTCTACTGACTTGGAGGTTATGGAAATTGTAGGAAGGTTGTTCTTATGGTTTATATAGCATGTAGTATTTTTTCATTCATCCCACATTCCACTCAATATTCGAGTACCTACTAGACATAGTTCTAGGATTTCTGTAGATGAAATGTGCCAAAATGCTTCTCCATGAAAGCAGTGGGACGCATTGGCATGAATTGAGTTAGATATTGGTTACTGGGCTTCCTTGAGTCGTGAGTTAGGAGTTAACTGTGGCCTGACCTGGATCCCCGTTTGAGCCCAAGACGGAACAAGACAGACCATGCCCTGCTCCGGGGGGTGGTGATGCTGTCAAGTTGGCCAGTGAAAGAACCGTCTCTGCATCAGCAGGACAGTAGCGGGGGGTATGGCATGCTAGAAATATCACTCTGGCCAGTTGTGTACAAGATAGATTACAGGGAAAGGAAGTGGGGACCAGGATGATGAATCAGAAAGCGGGACAAGCCCCCAGGAGGGAAGCAACAAAATATCAGCTTTGAGTAAGGCTGGGTACCTGGAGGGGTGGGACTAAAATGTCCTGGAGACATTTTAGCGGAAACCTACCAGAACCTGGTACCTCCTTGCTTATGGATGGTAAGGGGAGAGCAAAATGACTGAGGTTTTGAGCTGGAGGTAACAGGGAGCTGCTCTGAGGGAAAGATGATAAAGCCATAGTGTCTTCCAGAAAGAGAAGCCCAATGAGTGTGGGAAGGTCCGTCCAGGCAAGCTAGATGTGGGGTCCCTGAGAGTCGTGATGATCAACATGACAGGGGGCGATGGCATTGAGAAGAGCAGAAGCCTGACAACAGCTACTGGGGGAGGAAGATATTGGAGGAACAACTGTTTTGTGAACTAGGAGGAAAAGCATTTGCCAGCAGAGGGGTCCATGGAAGGAGTGGGCAGTGGGGCTTGGTGAGCTTCTCAGAAGCCATGCCCAGAGAGGGTTTCAAGCACTTGGTGTCAGCACAGCAGTGCTGCTGGGGGTCCAAGGGAGAATGAAGAAGGCCGGGCGCAGTGGCTCATGCCTATAATCCCAGCACTTTGGGAGGCCGAGGTGGCTGGATCACCTGAAGTTAGGAGTTTGAGACCAGCCTGGCCAACATAGAGAAACCCCGTCTCCACTAAATAATATGAAATTAGTCGGGTGTGGTGGCACATGCCTGTAATCCCAGCTACTCAGGATGCTTAGGGAGGAGAATCACTTGAACCAGGAGGTGGAGATTGCAGTGAGCTGAGATCATGCCCTTGCACTCCAGCCTGGGCAACAAGAGCGAAACTCCATCTCAAAAAAAAAGTTGGGGGTGGAGAGTGAATCAGAAAACTGGGACTAAGCGTTGGTGAGGCTACAGAGAAAACCAGAACCCTCATGCATAGCTGGTGAGAGTGTAAAATGGTGTCGCCATTGTGGAAAACACTCTTGCAGTTACTCAAAAAGCTGAACATAGAGGTACCACATGACCCAGCAGTTCTGTTCCTACGTAATATCCAGGAGAATTGAACACATGCATCCAGGCAAAACCTGGTACCTGAAGGTTCATAGCAGCACTATTCCTAATAGCTAAAAGGTAAAAATGTCCATTAATAGATGAATGGATAAGCAAAATGTGACCTATCCATACAATGGAATATTAGCAACAAAAAGGACTGAAGTACTGGTACATGCTACAACATGAAGGAACCCTGAAAACATTAAGTGAAAGAAGTCAGTCACAAAAGCCCCAAATTGTGTGATTCCATTTATATGAAATGGCCAGCGTGGCAACTCCATAGAGACATAGAATGGGGGGAGTGGCCGGGGGCTGGAGTGAGGAGGGAACAGGGAATGGCTGCCAATGAGTATGGGTTTGTCAAGTTTCTTTAGAGCTTAAACAGTGGTGACGGTTGCACCATTCTGGGACTATCCTAAAAAGCACTGAATTATATACTTTAAAATGGTAGATTTCGTGTTATGTGAATGATATCTCAATTTAAAAGAGGCACATTGAGAGAATGAGCCAGGCAGGTTGGGGGAAGCATGGACTGTGGCATGGCCAGACTCCGCTGTGAGCAGCCCAGCCGTGGCCATAGTTAGGAAACAATTCCAGCCGCTGAGTAAATCCACAGTTGGAAAGTCTGCAGCACTGGACCAGTGAAGAAGAGGGCTTTGATTCCTGGACCTCCTCCTATGGCCAGGGCCCAGGGGTGCCTGAGTCAATGGCTGAGGCTCTTCACCCATAGAGGAGTTACCAATTATAGGTCTCTAAGCTAATCTCATTTCCCTGAGGACTTTTGCTGACCGGTTGTTAACAGTTGGATGATCCCAGCGCACTCACTGCTGCAGGCTTTCCTTCTCTTCAATGGCCTCCTGAATAGTGGTGTTCAGACCTGGCCCAGGAGCTCCACATGGCACCATCACACTGATCTCCAGCTGCTCAAACCCTGTCAGAGAAATTTTGTGGGTTCAAACTCCAGCCTGAAGCTTGGAGATTGTTTCAAGCTGCACCAGGGCTGGGTCTGCAGGGAAGAGGGCAGGGTGGCCCGGGGGCTGCAGGGAGCTACAGGGGCCAGTAGCCAGCTATTTCCTTCAGTGGTATTCTCTGCCCCTCTCTTCCACAGCTGTTGCAATCTCAGGATGTGAAGGAGGATGCTGTCCTGTGCTGCTCTATGGAGGTAAGCGGTGGGGCTTCAACATCCCCAACCTCAGAGCCGGTGCGTCTCTCATGCCTTAACAGTTCTAGGGGCACAAGGGTTGTTGAAGGCATTTACAAGTCCAGGGGAAGGTGAAGGGATGGCTTCAGGGGTGGGCATGGACTTCTGCATCCAGAATTATCCACCCCAAGCCAGAGTGAATGCAGATGGTGAGAGCAGCTCACACTGACTGAAGGGGAGAGAAGTGATTCCCTAGACATAGGGGTGGCATTGCCTGCTTCCCCTTGCCCCCAATACCACCTGTGCCCCAGCTCAGGCATGCCACACAAATGACTTAAGAAGCTCCTGATGACCCCTACCCCAAATATCTCCCTTTGCTTTGCTAATGCTTGGCAATCCGGTGCTGGCACAGCCCAGCCAAAAGCACCCCTCTTGAGAGGTGCCACTCCTGCCCCTAAGATATGGCCCCTGCTCATGAAAACGCCTTCTCTGGACTCTTGCTTCAAAGCCTGGCTTTGGCCCAGTCCCTGGGCAGATCTTTGCCCTCTGCAGATGGTGCAGAGTCACTCAGAGTAATGGGTTGCAGGCAGGAGAGGGGCTTCCAGACAAAGACCTAGGCTTGTCAGCTGTCATGAGCACGCTCAGGTGGCTTCTGCTTGGCTGCAAAAGCCTCAACTAAGGAGCTCAGAGGCCAGAAGCACTGGGAGCCAGACGGCAGCCTTGAGTCTGTGGGACTCAGTTCGTTTGTTGGGATCCAGTTGGGTATTCTACAAGGGGATTGGGAGAGATTAGGGAGGGGAAAGCATGGTCCTTGCCCTCGGGCAGCTTCCAGTCTGGTTGGAATAGCTCTCACACAGGCAGTGGATAGAATAATTGTGAGAACAGAGACATCCCTGAAAAGTCAGGGGAGAGAGGTCAGGGAGGGCTCAGGGGGTCAAGGGAGGCTTTGTGAAGGAAGCAGAGCCTAGAAAAATGGATGGGACAAGGATGGGGACAGAGATGGAGACTGAGATTCTATGGAGAGGGCCTGGGGGGCACTGGCCAGGAGTGTGCTGGTCCAGGAAGAGGGGCTCTTTCTTCCCAGTGAGCTTTTCAAGATTATCTAGGGCTCTCCTGATGGCCTCTGGCTGGCCTTCCCCGCTTTGTATTTCTGTCCCCCACTTCCTGTCACAGCATGGGCAGAGGAACTGGGAGGTGGTATCAGGGTCAGGAGAAAAGGAGAGAGAAACAGGAGACATCATCCCTCCTCTCAAGTTCCAATGGACACATGTGATAATGACTAAGCTCATTTCCAGAGAGATGCCCCAGCAAGTGAAAATGACCGCAGGTCCTCCTGATCACCACGGGGCACAGATCTCAGAGCCATTTGAGGGTGTAGGTGTAGTCAGGGAAGGCTTTCTGGAAGAAGAGAGGCTCTTGGGTAAAAGGGACAAGAGACATGTTCCTGGTGACGGCTCTTTCAGCCCTGGGCAATAGGCAAATTCTGGTCCCTCTGGTTCCTGCTGACAGATTGGTCAGTAAGTATGGGAGCCCACCCTTAGCTACTCCACCTTCCACTATCCCCATCCTCCTCCCAGCCATGGCACAGGACCTACGTCTGCATCTCCCTGCAACAATCTAGCTATGAGACAGCCCAGCTACTTCCTGTCCCTGTCCCCAGCCCACCTAATCAGGGTGGCCAGTGGGCCATTGTGGGGCCAGAGTCCATACTAACCCCACATCTCTGCCCGCAGCTGCAGAGTACAGGCCGGCTGCTGGAGGAACAGCTGCCTGAGATGATGACAGAGCTCCTGGCCAGCGCGCGGGACAAGATGCTGTGCCCCTCGGAGTCCATGCTGACCCGGTCACTGCTCCTAGAGGTCATCGAGCTCCACGCTAACAGCTGGAACCCCCTGACGCCCCCCATCACGCAGTACTACAACAGAACCATCCAGAAACTGACAGCCTGACAGCCAGGGGGCCTGGCGGGCGGCCCGTGGGCAGCTGGGGCCCTAGTGCACAGGGCCAGATGGACAGGCGGGAGGACAGGGGTGGCCCTGGCGGGAGGAAGAAATGGGAGGAGGGCAGGCAGAGTCGGTGGCCAGTCTGGAGCCAGACGGGGAAGGGAGCAAATCCCTGAGAGGAGTGCCCCCACCAGCCCCCCAGCCCGAGCATGCAAGCTCACACCAATAAGGGAAGCATGTTTCTTTTTCCTGGTGGCCCTGGCCCTCCCCTTCCTCACTCCCGCCTCTCCCCTCCCCATCAAACCCATCCCCCACAGAGCTTTGTGTGAGGGATCTCATCGCTGTGACTCCTCGGAGACCTTGGCAGCCTCGCACGCCGGGGCACCGCTTGGGTCAGAAAGGACCTCGGAAGGCTGAAAAAGTGGGTCGGAGACGGCTCGCATTGTTCCCGCATGCTGTCAGCCGCAGTCGCCAACTGGCAGCAGGCGACGTGTAGCAGATGTCCGGGAGGACAAAGGCAGGCACGGTCCCCACCAGCCGCCCGTAATTGACGGCCTTTGTCAGCCACGGCAGAGCTGGTGCTCCACCTCCCACCCCCGAGTCCTCCTCACTGCAGCCCCCCAGCCTCAGGCCTAGGGGGTCAGGCGCAGGGGGAGATGGAGTTTGCGGTTCCACTTGCACTCTTTTGTTTATTGTGTTTTATTTTTCAAAAGTCGGTTGCTTTGAAGTCTCTTCTGTCAATGAAAATGCCCTCGATGTGATCACACAGTCAGCACCGTTGAGGACCCCCGGATTAGCGGGAGATCAAACCCAGCCCCCTCTGGAAGGATTCTAGCCACAGACAGCTTGCCAGTAGCCAATTAGGGTAATTGGAAACTTCTGCCCCAGCGGGGGTCCCCGCTGGAATCCTGTGTTCCTCGCCACTGGCCTCCAACGCCTCTGTTTTCTCAAAGGGCTGATATTGTCGCCACTGAGACCAAGTTAAACCTGGTCCTGGCCCCAGGGGCCCCATGGCAAACAGGGCACAGAATGAGACTGGCAAATTAAAACCAAAATTCTAGATGATGTCTCGCGCTCCACACACAGATCTTACTGGGGGAAAGAGCGGGGACGGGGGCTCCCCAGGACTCAACTTTAGCTAATGGGCTGTGTCCCACTGCCCCAGCTCGTCCCACGCAAGATCCAGCAGCCCAGCCCTCCTCCAGCTCTTGAAAAAGGGGTGAATTCATTGAGTCATGAGAGGGACAGTCAGGTGACCAGCGGGGCTGCCAGATGGAGCTTCCCAGGCGGGAAACAAGGCTGGGGTTTCTTGGCAGGCCCTGGCCGTGGGGAGCAGGCCCAGTGGTGGTGGCTGGAGAGGAAGGTGCAGGGTGGAATAGGCCCCATCTCTGGGGGCTGAAGCACACACTTTGATGAGCCCCCCAGAAATGACGTCAGAGCCCAGCCACTTCCTTATTTGCTCTTTTATTGAGGCCGGGCTGGCTCTGGGTCACATGGGAGGCCCCTTTTGGTCCACATCAGACTGGCCAGGAGGTGATGGGTGGGGAAGGTTCTCGTGATTCTGAGTCTGAGAGTGGTGAGTGGGGAGAGGTTTCCCTGTTTCTCTCTGGCTTTCCCTGAAGCTGCAACCTGCCCTCTGGTCCCCGGGTTCGAGCCTGTGCCCATCTCCAAAAAGAGCCTGTTGTCGACAAGGTGTTGGGGCACAAGTTTACCTGAAACAGGTCGGGCATCTCTGCCAAGAAACCCACGCCACCTCTGGTCCCTGGCCCCTGACCCCTGCCTTCTCCTGTCACCACGGTTTCTTCCCAGACTTTCTCAAGCTCCTCCTCAGTGCCCTTCCTCCTCAGCCCAGCCTGGGGACACAGATGCCCCATGGGTAGGAGGCCTTGGGGGAGGAGCCAGGCAGCTGTGGGGCTGATGGGGCGGGCACTGGGCGACCTCACTCTCTGGCCAGGCAGCCTGCACCTGTGCTTCAGCAGCCCCTGCTTCCCTGAAGCGTGTGGGGTGTGTGCGTCCGTCCGCTAGGAGGAAGCAGAGACCCCGAGGAGAGGAGAGACCTGGGAGTGGGGGCTCAGGTGAGGGAGGAGGCAGGGGAGTGGTGTTCCTAGACCCAACGGTGAGCCCAGAGCAAGCTTCATGCAGGATGCTCGGAAACACTGCGTGGTGGGGGCTGTGCTGTGGGCACCGAGGGGCCTGATACTCCTTCCTCCCAACGGGCTCCTTGGTGGCCTCGCCGCAGGGGCAGCTCCCCTTGGCTGTTAGGACCAGTGTGTGAAGAAGTGAAATATAAATATGTATACATATATAAATATATTTTTAATTACGTGTCATGTCACGGTGGCTCCAGATGTACTGTTTGCCTAGTTTATTCCACTGCTTGAAAGCGCTTCCTGGCCAATTTGAACAACACTTTAAGCTGTTTTTCTAAATGCAGGTTGCTGCTACTTTGTCAGACATGGAAGGAAAATGTTAAGACTTTTTTTTTTTTTAAGAAACAACCGTCAAGCCTAAAATGTGAGACCCTGAGGCAGCTTCCCAAGGGAGACTACTCAGACAGGAACCACACGACTGAAGTGGGTGCCCCACAGACCCCTCGCCCTCCCCAGGCCCTATCCCCACTCTGCGGCATGAGGAAGGCCACATCCGAGTTGACCTCTGAATGTATGTGATGGGAGGCAGAGCTAGAGTTGGCGTTTCTAAGGCTTGGGCTGTTTTTCCCTCGCCCGCGGTTCCTGGCGCATGGAAGAGGCGGTCCAGCCATCTGATGTTGATCCTGTCTCGGCCTCCCCCCTGCCTGTCAGGATGAGTTAGTCATTGTTTTTCTCCAAGGCGGCCTGCTTGCCACAGCCCTGCCCCCCTCGTCGTGGTGGTTTTGCCGAAGCTCTGGGACCGCAGCCCCCGCGAGGCTCCCAACCTCTCCCGGACCCCGAGGAGGCCGGGAGCCCCGCTGCCCTCCATGGGAGTGTGCACCTTCAAACCCCGTTCTGTCTGTTCGTCTTTCCTTGACCAGTCTGTAAACCTTCACCGTTTGGGGATCGTCCTGTCCATCCATGTAAATGTAAATGTTGGCCGAATCGGTATTTATTCTGATTTTTATTTTATTCTATTTTATTTTCTCCGAGTGATGAGGGTGGAGGGTGTGGGAACTGTACCACGGATCAGGCCTGGGCAGCTGTAGGGGCGGGGGCCCAGACAGCCAGGCCGCCACCAGAGCAGCCCCATGGGGTCCCCCAGACGCAGGCCTCCAAGAAGCCAAGTCCCAATCTGATTTCTGGCATCAGACACCGGCCCGTGTTCCTTGTCAGACAGACTCTCAGGCCTGTGCCGGGCACGGTGTTGGGAAACCACTGGCTGGGCCTCTGAGGACACAGATCAGGAGAAAGACAACTTTCCTCTGCTGGGAACACTGGCACGAAGGGCTGGCCACCTCCCTGAGCCGGCTGGGAGCCGGGCAACAGGACCTACCTCCACAGAGCAGGGCCTGGGGCTTCCCGCCAAAGCTGCCGCGGAACCCCCTCGCGCGACCACCCTCCCCCCATCGGTATGTTCTGCTTTCCAGCTGAACCCAAACTACAAGTGGGTTTAAACAAATAAACACCAGAAACAAAATGCCCTGAGTCTGTGCTCTTTGTGTGTACAGCAAAAGAAACCTTTTTCCCAGGCTCGTGTGCCTCAGCTGTACTAGCAGGGGCTCCAGGACCTGGCCCCGGAGATGGGCTGGAGAGAAGAGCCCCCACAGAGTGGCTGCTGGCGAGGCCAGGGGCAGGGTCTGGAGCCTTAGCAAGGAGTTGGTCCAGGAACCGTGGGTGAAAGAGACTTACGTCCCCAGAAACTGGGAACTATGACCTATCAAAAGTGGTAGAATGAAGCCAGTCTTGGAGAAAACGGCTTTTGCACTAAAGATTTGGTTTAACTCCCCCTACCCCGCCCCACCAAACCAACCCCTTCCCTGGAAATGTCACTGTGGCATTTGGCAATGAGTCATTTCAAGAGGGCTGAGATTTGGGCCCAGCGGCTTCCAAAAATCAATAGCGAGTGGCTGTCCAGTCCCAGTTGGTCAAATGAGTCTTTCATCAAAGAGTCCCCGAAGGGCCCAGTGATTTCTTTTTCTGTGATGACACGTCCCTGGCTTTACACAATCCTGCCCATGAAGGCACTGGGGACGCAGCTTCCTGGTAACGCTCCACTCTCCTTGGGGATTCTTTCTGGCTAGACCTTGCCAGTCCTTTAGCTCCTTGGAGGGTCACACCAGAGCACCAACCCCCTTCAGCCTCCCCTGGCCTGGCCCTGATGGCGGCCAGAACCTCCCAGGAGCCCAGTGAAGGCTTGTTGAGATTCAGACATTGGACTTCACTGAGTCACACACTCACTATGACACTGACAGGGAGAGCCAGAAGTCCACAGATTGAGTAGAGAGAGATGTCTGAATTAAACAATTGTGGTATTTGGCAAGCCAATTTTTTTTTTTGAAACAGAGTCCCGCTCTGTCACCCAGGCTGGAATGCAGTGACGCGATCTCGGCTCAATACAACCCCACTCCCAGGTTCAACGATCCTCCTGTCTCAGCCTCCCAAGTAGCAAGGATTACAGGCACCTGTCACCACGGCAGGCTAATTTTTGTATTTTTAGTAAAGGGTTTTGCCATTTTGGCGAGGCTGGTGTCGAACTCCTGACCGCAAGTGATCCACCTTCCTCGGCCTTTCAGAGTGCTGCTATTACAGGCATAAGCCACCGTGCCCAGCCCAAATTTATTTGTATAAAAATGTAAAGCAGTAGAAGCAGACATTGGAGGTCAAAATGAAAGGTAGCCAGACGGTGAGGAACAGGAAGCCTAATCAAACACTGCAAAAGAGAGATTTTCCTGGACGGTTTAGTCCTGCTACCAGAAGGCTCTAAGTTACTGAATACTATGAGACACAGCATCCAAATAATAAAAGTTTCAATCCTGATTTCACCACCAGCTTTCTGGTGGTAGGCATTCTCTTGTCATTTGGAGTGGCTTACATTTGTACTGGGATGCTCACAGCACAATTTATAAGGGCCTTTTAAGGACCAAGGCACAGATAGCAGAGAAATGAAGACTTGAGCAATTGCAGTGGGAAAGCAGTGGTCATGCCTTAGTATTAGCAGCCTCTCTCATTCCCGCAGCTCCACAGCAGCTTCCTTCCGCAGTCTCAGCTGGTCCCATGAATAGGCAGATGAGTGGTTTCAATTCCCATTTTACAGATGAGCCAAAGGCTGGTCACCAGAAGAGCCAGGGTGAGGGTGAGCCCAGAAAGTGAGCAGGTCCTTCAGACTCCTCATCCCTGCAGCACCCCAGGGAGCCTGCCAGTCACACCAGCCAGACAGAAGGAGCAGCCAGCTGCCCCCTGGGACTCGGCAGGCTGCGGGCAGGCCACATGGGCTTCCCGCTTCATCAGTGGAAACCAAGACCGTGATGAAATACCTCAGATCAGGAGATTTCAGTGGAGCGGGCAGAGGGAGCGATGGTGCAGAGTTCGGTGCTGTTCTATAAAAGGACCCTTATCATATGCCCAGTGTGTGTTGCTGGATCCCAGTTTTCTCCAGGCTGGTGAAGGGGACACTGACAGGGAGACATACAAGTATCAGGGTCAATATCCAAATTGCCTGGGAACTTTTTCAAATACATGCTAAAACAGGACACACATACACACCAATATTTTCAGAATTTGAGCCTTAGGGAGCCCTTCTTCTTACTGGTACATGTGTGTGCCTTGGATGGGTGCAATAGAAAAAAAGATGGTTGAGAGCTGCCATCCACTGCTCCCAGAACACAGTACAATGACAGCCGTGGAGAGCTGTCATAAGTAGTGCAGAATTACTGTCTAGGGCAGCAGGCCATGCTGCTGTGCTCTTCTGCAGTCTTGGGGTCTGCCATCTTGGCTGAAACGATGCCGGCTGGCACATCTGCAACGTGGGGTAAGGGCTCTGGCAAGTTGCTCGAATGTGGAACAGAATCCATACCATGGACTGGGGTTGCATTCTCACTCCTACAGGCCTTAGATACTTTTGCCTCCATAGGCCCCTTCTTCCATTTCAAAAAAAAGAAAATGTTAGGACTACATTGGTAATAAAGACAAATATATTATTTTATTAAAACATTTTCTCCCACCTAGTAGTTCTTTTTTTGTTTGTTTGTTTGTTTGTTTTTGGTTTTTTGTGTTTTATTTTGTAGAGACAGGGTTTCGCCATGTTGGCCAGGCTGATCTGGAACTCCTGACCTCAGGTGATCCACCCACCTCAGCCTCCCAAAGTGCTGAAATTACAGGCATAAGCCACCATGCCCGGCCATAATTTTTGTATATTTAGTAGAGATGGGGTTTCACGTGTTAGTCAGGCTGGTCTCAAACTCTTGACTTTGTGATCTGCCCGCCTTGGCCTCCCAAAATGCTGGGATTACAGGCATGAGCCATCGCACTTGGCCTCATTTTAACTCTGATTTTAAAAGGAATTAAAACATTTTGTGGGTCCCTAAAAAACATTTTGTGGGCTCCTGTCTTAGTCCAATCAGGCACCTATAACAAACTAACATAGACTGGGTGGCTTGTAAACAATAGGCATTTATTTCTCAAAGTACTGGAAGTTGCAAGTCCCAAATCAGGGTGCCAGGATAGGGTCTGGCGAGGGCCTGCTTCCCAGTGGCAGACTGCTCACTTATTGTATCTTCATGCCAGAAAGAGAGCAAAACAGTTCACCGGGGTATCTTTTATAAGGGCACTAATCCCATCCATAGGGCTCCATCCCTATGACCGCCTCACCTCCCAAAGGCACCTCCTAATATCATCATATTGGGGATTAGGATTTCAACATATGAATTTAGGGGGACACAAAAACATTCCGTCCATAGCTGCACCCTTTGTATATGCCTAACAGGCGTGTCGGCCCTACCTGGGTGTCAACTGAGCTGGGAGTCCCACCTTTCTCTGCTGCCCACCTGATCTCTGGGTGACTCAGGGCTGGGGAGGGGAGTGATTCAAAAGCAGTCTTCCAAGGAAGCAGTTGGCCCATGCTGGACGCAGATGCAGTAGCTGCCTCTGCCCTGGACTGGCTGCCGGCCAGAAAGCGCCGAGCGCCAGCCAGAGCAGCTGTGTTTGCCGTGCTAAGGAGACTGGCCTCGGAGAGCCCGATTCATCACACAGCACTTTCTCCCCTCTGCAGCCCTTTCGCACACATTATCTGGTTACGGTCTCTCCAGAGCCCTGTGAAGGAAATAAATACAATTCTTACACCCGTTTCAAACCTGAACAAACTGAGGCTTACAGAGCCATCCCATAGGTTTGAATGGGGCTTTATAGTCTTCAAATATATGATTATGTTTGATTCTTACAACAGCCCTGCCAGGTAACATGTTTTTGACGCCATTGTAAAGAAGGAAAACAGACTCAGAGAAGCAGAGTGACAATGGCACTTCATGGGACCTGTAGGCACAAACACTGGGTCTTGAATTTCTGCCTTCTTAGTCCTGAGATGGGACTGGTAGGTGGGCATGGGCACCAGGCTGAGGACCCAGGCCACATTTGTGCCTGAGTCCCCTGATCCAGGCCCATGGAATGCAGGTCTGTGCTTCCTGCCCAGTGTCCCATAATTCTAACTGGTCTCCATCTTCAGCCTCCCCATTCACTGAGCATCCCCTGGCTCCCAGGTAGAGTCCTGAGTCTCCTGTAACCCACTCAAGCATCCATTCCATGGGTGGGATCGGTCCTAGGTGACAGATGAAGTCTAACAATATAGCCAGGCCAGGCATAGTGGCTCAAGCCTATAATCCCAGCACTGTGTGAAGCTGAGGCAGGAGGATCACTTGTGCCCAGGAGTTCAAGACCAGCCTGAGCAACATGACAAGACCCTGTCACTACAAAAAAATAATATATTTTTTAACTAACTGGTCGTGATGGCACACACCTGTACTCCCAGCTACTCAGGGGGCTGAGGCAGGAGGATCACTAGAGACCAGGAAATCAAGGCTGCTGTGACCTGTGATCGCACCACTGTACACCAGGCTGGATGACAGAGCAAGACCTGTCTCTAAAAAAATAATAAATAATATGGCCAGGAGGCCGGATGCGGTGGCTCATGCCTATAATCCCAGCATTTTGGGAGGCCAAGGCAGGTAGATTACTTGAGGTCAGGAGTTCGAGACCAGTCTGATTAACATGGTGAAACCCCGCCTCTACAAAAATACAAAAAAAAATTAGCCAGGCATGGTGGTGCACGCCTGTAATCCCAGCTACTTGGGAGGCTGAGACAGGAAAATTGCTTGAACCCAGTAGGCAGAGGTTGCAGTAAGCCAAGATCGTGTCATTACACTCCAGCCTGGGTGACAATAATAATAATAAGGCCAGGATCCCACAGCGGACCTGAAGCAGAGATGGTTCAAGGGTGATTCTGTGTCTCCGAGTCTCATCACCTACATCCACGTCTTTTAAGTGAAACCCCACTTGGATCCCGCCTTGTGCCTAGCGGGTACTGTAAGGAAATAAGCAAAGGAGACAATACCTTAGCCACCTTGGCGTGGTCAGTCTCCCGGGAGCTGGAATTCTCAGACAGCAGACAACCCATCATAGGCCTGGCCCAAATCTGGGTGAGTCCTGGTGCAGGGTCCCTGCCTGTGGCACCTGCTGTGCTACAGAGAGCCAACAACTGGCCCAGGCCTTCCCATGGGGACCATGCAGGGCTTGACTAAGCCTCACTTTCCAGCCCCAGAGAGGAAGGACCACCATTCCCCTCCCTTCCCAGAACAAACCAGGTGAAACCCAAATGCCCACCGAGGTCTAAAGAGGAAAACTTCCAGTGGGAACCGAGACAGGCTTGCAGGGTGAAGAGAGACTTACTCAACTGCATTTCCTACAGATAACAACAGTTTGATTAAAGCTGGTGGCAAGTCCATTTTAAAGGCACTTTTATGCATACACAGACCCTTGCAATTCTGCACACTCTGAATCTCACTTTTTGTGGCTTAGAATGTTTCAGCACTCAGTGGAGAGCTCTGCAGCCAGCAGTCACACCTACAGAGTTTCAAATCCGAGTAAATGCTGTGTCAGCCTGAGTAACCACCAGTGTGATTCTGTGTCATTTGGGGGCAAATGTTGACATTTCTTGGGTAAGTGAAAGATTGTGCAGAGAGCTTCTGGAAGACCATCCTTAGGAGCTGAACTGAAGGGCCACAGTTTCCTTCTCCCTATGCTGGAGACAGGTCCCTAATAGCCGTCTCTGCTCCATGGGACTCAGTGTGTCCTGGGAGTCTGGAAGTCTTTTTCTGCCCCATTCCTGACACCGTGCCACCCACCCATCAGACACAAGGCACCTGGCCCACTCCAGCACCTCCATTTCCCAGAAATGTGCAGGAGCTCAGGTCAGGGCTCTTGACTCTCCTGCTGACCCAGCAGAACATACAAGGACACGAAGGCACCTCAAAGGCAAACAAAACGAGTGGGAGGGAGGCTCACGGCCCAGCCGCGTCATCGGCCACGTCCTGTTCAGCCAGGGCCAGGCTCAGCTGGGTGCAACTAGCTGAGAGGAAAAGGAGAAGTGCTGAGGCTGAGCAGGTGGGCGGCGACAGTAACTCATGAGGTGCATCACAGGGAAGAAAGGGGGTTCAGGGTTCATGTCACCTAGCTACTGACTAACAAGCCCCAAACCTCAGAACTGCAACAGAGAGGTTCAGTGTTCCTGATCACAGATCTGCAATAGGCTGGCTCAGATCCACACCAAGGCCTCCCTTTCTGGTGAGAGGAGGCAGAGCTCAGCACGAACTGAGTCACAGCAGTTAGGAGGCATGTGCCTTTGTCTAGTGCCACCTCTTCCAGGAAGCTCTTGCTGGCTGCTCCCCTAGTCGGGGTTGCGGGTCTCCACTCTGGGTTCACACAGCTGCCAGGAATGTTCTGTCACAGCCCTGCTCCCTGGGCATGGCCATTGGTGTGTAGATAGCAGATGCCCACTGAGCATGAGTGTGACCTCGTCCCCTCTGTCTCCCCAGCACTGAGCCAGGGCCTGGCCCCCCCAGCAGGGGCCCCATAAGCTCATGGGGGATGAAGGCTGTGCTCCAGGTACTAAGAGGCTGAGGGGCTTGGGGAGGGAAGAGCCAGCTGTGCTTGGAGCCAGGTACTCCAAGTGGGGCACCCAGGGCCAGGGAGGAATGAGGGTGGGGCACGGGGCAGGGCCTTCCAGTGGGGAGGGCTGGGGATCTTCAGGGTCCTGAGGTCTCACTGTCCAGAGAGGCCTGGAGGCAGGGTGGAGTGCTCTGTGGTCGTGGGTACCAGAGCCTTGACCAGTGCACAGGGTGCCTTAGTGCCAGTTAAGAGGTGCCCTTCCTCCCTCTGGGTGCCCGGCCCGGCCCCAGGACCCAGGGAGCTGCCTCAGACCCGCAGCTGGGCACCCTTGTGTAGGACACAACCTGGGCGCTGTGTGTGGGACTCTCTGGTGTGCTGTGTGGCTGTGTGGTGTGGGGGGGGTGGGGTGTGCTATATAATGCACGCGTGAAGGGAGCCGGGGGGTGTGGTTGGAGAGGGTTGTGTTGTGTGTATGTGGTGTGAGAATGGAGAATTAGTGTGGTGTGCGTGTGGTGTGTATGTGTGTGTGCTGTGTGTGGGTGTGTGTGATGTGGGGCGTGTGAATTTCTGCTGCACTTTGCAAGCTTCCCGGGCTGGGTGGCCTCTGCACAGGGAGAGCTGGGAGGCTGAGCTGGGAGGGCACCACGTCCTCGAGCCAGACACAGGTGTCTTGGTGGCCGAGCCTTCGCCTGCTTCTGGGAGTGGGGGCTGACACGGGGTCTGCAATGGCAGAGAACGGGCTGGAGGTCCCCGGCAGGCAGGCACAGCTGGCCTCTGCTCACGACGGCCCTTCCTTCCACAACTCCGGCCTATCCCTTAGTTAGGGAGGGAAGGTCTGGACAGACTGAGCGGAGGAACATATTCCCAGGGGGAGGGGTCAAGCCATGCCCTCAGCCTGAGGTGCCTGGTCGGAGGCTCAGAAGAAGAGATCTGGGGGGCAGGCGGGGTCCACATGAGGACAATGTTCTGGAAACCAGAGCTGCCCAACAGTGGAGGAGCCTGCCTCCCAAGGGAGCAAAGCCCCACACCCTGTGCCCTTGACGAGTTCCAGCGACACTGAGGCCCCCTCAGCAATGGAGTTGGACGAATCTCCCCTTTACGGAGCAGGGCGTGGGTCAGAACACGACCCACAGACCCCTCACCCTCCCGGGTTCTACAGAGGCAGTGGGGACCCCGGGGCCACCTCCTTCCGGCAACTGCACTGCTGCCCCTCCCCAGAAGTTCCTCCATCACTTTCCCCAGTGGCTCCTCCAAATACTCCAGATACCCAATGTGGAAGGCGGCTTAAAGCCACCCTCCCATTTTATAGATGAGGACACCGAGGCCCTACAGGGAAGGGACTTGCCCAAGGTCACGGAAGTACAGCTAACACCAGGGGCATGCCTCGAACCAGGCACCCACCTAAGCGCCCTCATCTCCCACCACGCCCAAGGGAGGACCTTCTCCATCATACACCGGGAGGACTCAGCCTGGGATTGAGAGAGGCTGACATGGCCCAGGTCACAGCGCTAGAAAGAGGGCAGAATTCTCACAGGGTCCCATCTGCCACCCAGGCCCTGATGCTCACACTCAGTGTCCCCCACACAGCGATGAATCAGATATGTTCCCTGAGAGAGGAATAGGGTTAGGGAGGCTGGGCAGCTCACTGGGCTTCTTCCCAAGTTGTTCCTCTGCTGAGAATGGGAATACCCCATCTTGCTGGACTGTTTGGAGAAACAGGGCATGAGCTCTGAGTCCTCCACAAATGACAGCTCTCTTCTCTCTTAACCACCAGACTCGCCTGCCTCGCTGGCTCTGTGTGCCTCTGATTCTCTTGGGCGGTGAGTATGCACTAAAGCCTATCTGCTCTCCCGCCAGGACCCGCTGAGAGGGGGGTCATTGGGGCTGGTGTCGGTGTGGGGTTTGGCTGAACTTTTAAGCACTTTTGAAGCTGAGACTTAGGATGTTGGCCTCGTCATTCTCAGTGAAGCACTAACAGGTGAGCCCAAAAGCCACCCACGTCGTGCCCCGCCAAGCACCCATCAGCTGATGTTGAACACTTGCTGGGTGCAAGACAAAGCTGAGCCCTGCCCTGGGAGATACAGAAGGAAGACACACCACCCTGTCCTCAAGCCGAGGGTTGCCACTGTAGTTGAAGATTGAAGGCCAGTCACTGTCCAGGTCAATGCCACCGTCCCTCCTGTGTGCCCACTGCGAGGCAATGGGAACCTTGCAGTGGAGGCTAGCGGCAGAGAGGGTGGCACGGAAAGAAAAGCCCACAGTGAGGTGCCCTACTGGCCACACACAGCTGCATCTTCTGGCGATGGAGCCCCTATCCCTGGGGAGGGGCTGCCCAGCGAGGCAGTGGCCAGGGATCCAGTCTCCTGGTGGGGAGCTGACCCAGCACATGAGGCCGGTCTCGGAGTGGGCTGCCAGGGGTCAGCAGATGGGGGTCAGCAGATGACGGTCAAAGTCAGAGGCTCCTTATCAGAAGAAGACAGGAAGAATTCAGGAAGACGTCTTCCTGCAGCATGCAGGATACCAGAATGTGGAAGGCAATTTAAAGCCACCCTCCCATTTAACAGATGAGGACACTGAGGGCCTTACCAAGACCTTGGGACTCACTCAAGGTCACGGAGGTGCAGCTAACACCATGGGCATGCCTCGAACCAAGCACCCACCTACGTGCCCTCACCTCCTCCCACTATACCCAGGGTGGGACCTTCTCCGTCTTACACAGGAGGACCTGGCCTGGGATTGAGAGAGGCTGACATGGATTAAAGGGGAGAGGAATGGTGAGGAACAGCAGGAAAACCAGTTAACTGGCCAGGTGGGAGGTACCTCCATGGGAGAGGGAACCACGCAGGCTCTGATGTTCAGCCGACGCCAGCTCTCTCCATCCCAGCACCTGGTGCGCTGCAGGATGAGGCGTTACACATACCTTCATTTTCTGTAGCTGTCATCTCCCTTTTAAACAGCAAAACTTTTTACTTTCATTTTTTGGTAGGAATCTTTCCACGGAGGATCCTCCACATCCCAAATTTCTCGGAAGACACCATGTGTTGACTTCCTTGGTGACTCAGGTCCTTCCGACAATGCTAATGAGCACACCAGACTGCAGTGCAGGGATAGCCTCGGGATTGTCAAGGTAGACCCCACCTGCCTTGCTCTTTTAATTACTAGATCTGCGTTTTACAATTGTTCTCCCTTTTCTGTCATCATAAAGTTCTTCCTACTATCAGTATACCCGTTGTGGCCTGAGAAACTAGATCACCAAACTTGTCCAAACTCTTTGCCAAGTAAGAGCAAATAGGCCCTGCGTGAGGGCCTGAGGGGCATTTTTATACCAAAAAGTATGACCTTTGCTGCACGAATGGGGGTTTGAAGCCACCTGTTGATCGACTCAGGGACCATCTTTGCCTGCTTTCTGATCCCCAGTGACTTTAAAAAGTATGAGACCTCCCAGGTAAGAAATGTTTTGCTGACCTAGAATTAAAGTTGTGCTAGTCCCTGGGCCCTCATGAGGGCCCCCTGAGGTTGGCTGGGGTTGGGGTGGGATCCTAGTTTTCCAGGGAAGAAGGCTGAGCCTCAGAGGACCGGAGTGGGCAAGGACCAGACAGTGAGTCAGGGTGAGTCGCCCAGCCTTGAGACCACACCACGCCTCCCAGCATCAGAGCTGGGCAAAAGGGAACCAGAGGCTCCTGGACTCGGGGAAAGGGCACTGGATTGGGGGTCGGCAGAGAATTCTAGTCCTGCTTCCACCCCAACCAGCTACGTGCCCATAGAAGTGTTCTTTGGGCCTCAGTTTCTCCATCTGTAAAAGAAGGATGGGTATGTTAGTTTTTAAGGTGTGTTCTCTGTGATTCTTTTTTTTTTTTTTAGATCAAATCTCGCTCTTGTTACCCAGATTGGAGTGCAAAGGTTAGGTCTTAGCTCACTGCACCCTCTACCTCCTGCGTTCAAGTGATTCTCCTGCCTCAGCCTCCCAAAGTGCTGGGATTATAGGCGTGAACCACCACTCCTGGCTTTCTCTGTGATTCTTGAGTTGTCTTTGTTAATTAGCAGGAGAGGGAGGAAGGAAGGAAGGGAGGGAACAGAGGGAGAGAGATTTTAGCAGCTGTTCTGTGTGAGCCTGTTTTGGCTCCACACTTCCCCCATGCCATGGTCTGGCCTCCTCGATAGTGTTCTCTCCCCTCTAATCCAGTTTCCTCCCAGGCTAACCCACACAGGAGAGCACTGAAATTTCAGTGGAATCAACCACGATTCGACAGCCTTTGAGGAAAAGGCCCAATCATGATGACAGCCTACAGATGCAAAGCTCCTCCTGGGAGCACAGGGTCTTGCACCTCTTCGTGTCCCCTGAGGTCCCATTCACGGGGACCGGCTGCAACCCATGAGTGATTTGCCCGAGGGACTGGGCTGGGAGTCCAACCAACATCTGTGGTCTCCAGAACTTTTGACTCTTTGTCTAGTTTTATCTTTGGCACCTTCTCCCTGTGTCCTGCGCCACTTCCTCCCAGCTTCAGCTGCTTCTTTCTCTGTCTGGCACTCAGGGCTTGCAGGCTGAAGGTCCCGACGTGTCAGCATGAGCCCAGGCATTCCCACTTGAGAGAGACCAGGAAGGAAGGGTGAAACAAGGACCCATGGAGGACACCAGGCGGCATGACCCGGCACCCACCCCACTAACTGGTCAGTATTGATGGCCCCCGCCTACCTCCAGGTCCGCTTCCATTCCTGGTGATCCAGTTAGGGCCCCTGCCGCCAGTCTGCTCGCCAAAGCCCCAGGCAGCTGGCCAGAGCCCGACCCTCCTTTACTGTAGTGACTCCACCGGGCTAGGGCCCGAGCTTGGCCACTTTCCTGGGCTGCTGCTGTATTGATTATTTTGGCTCCCTTTTTGCTGGGGATATCAATTTAGTGGGTTCCCGGGATGGCTGTGTTTTAACCTCTCACCCTGGTCTAGACTCTGTCGGCTCCCGCTGTCCTTGGGCCAGGAGGAGACGGAGGGCCCCGGGTCTCTCGGGCAGGCTCCGGAGCCAGAGGATTTCCAGGAACAGAGGCTGGGATCGCCTGGCGGCTCCACAGCCCCGCCGACCTGCCTCCCTTCAAACCAGCCGGTGAATTATTAAAGATGCAATTTCCTTTCATCTTTCCAGTAAAATCGCTCACTGTGCCATGATCCACTGCCTTCCTGTCACCAGCCAGGCAGGGGCCTTGGCAGGACCCTCATCCACCCTATTCCCTCCCCATGCTTGAGCCCTCCTAGGAGTCTGGACAGGGCCAGCCCCTTCCTAAAAGGGTCAGGAATCTTAAGGAATCTGAGTAGGGCAGAGGGGACTTGGAATTGTAGAATATCAGAGCCCACCAATTCACAGCTGAAAGAGAAGGAGCCCAGAGTGACCAGCCCGGAGTAGCACAACAAGCAGTTGGCAGGCCTAGGCTGGAACCCAGGCCCGGTCTCCCGGGGCGGGGTTACCCCTACTCCTGCACCAGAGCAACCGTGGGAGTCCCAGCACTGTCCCCCACGATGGCCTCCGAGACGCAGGCACCGGGCCCAGGAAGTTGGGTCAATCTCCTGCTGGATGTATCAGTTTTGGGGATGATTTACAGTCTTTGCACATTATTTACCATCTAGCCCCCACCCCTGCAGCAGCGAGTTCAGTCAATGTAAAACCGTCATGATTACTGTCCCCTTGTCAGCATTCACTGTTTCGGGTTTTACCAGTTACTGCTGGAGATCATCACAGAGAGGCTAGCGAGAGGCAGCCCTGCGTCATCGTGGCCCAAATGGGTCATGTGCCCGAAGTCCTCCTTCTCAAAGCTTTGCTCCAAAGCAGCCATCTCCAGAAACCCCTTCCTCAAGTGGCCCCTGGAGAAGTTCAGACGCACCACCTCCTCTTGCTCATCCAAGCTCTGCTGTGACAAGGGCACTTGGAAAGCATCTGGGGTCTTCCGCAGATGTCTTGGCAGCTGTGGAGACATGGTGCCCTATGCCCAGCCCTGGCCACTGCTCTGGCGGCACCACATGACCATGGTGTCTCGGTCCAGGGCTCAAGGCCTGCCCAGGCTTCCCAGCCAGAGGGAAACTAGTGGGATCCTCAAGGCTGCAATTCCTCCCTAGCTTGGCCGCAGCCCCCAGGCCAGGCTGCAGCGGGAGAGCCTGCCACCAGGGCTTTCTCCATAACAGGACAGAAAGCCGCTGTAGACCAAAGGGGCCTCCAGGGACAGACGGGCAAGAACTTGCGGGAGACGGCCACCGTCCCTGGCTCCTCCTACGGCAGGAACAGGCTCCACAGGCCTGCTACGATCACAGACCCGACTTGGGCTGGGGGCCAGTTCACTGCCCACTGTCCACAGCTCATCGCAGCCAAGCCCAGCCTGGCCATGACCCCTAACACTCCCCTTACCAGCTTCACATCCTGGGGTTTTCTGACCCCTGTCCCAAAAATCTCCTCACGTCCCTCTGGCCCCTGAAACAGGGGACAGCAAGTCACGAGAAGACTCTGACATCCTCCTGTGTTCAGGGCCCTCCACCTGCATGAGGGGCAGTGCAGCGCTGTGGTTAGGAGGCCAGGCTCCGACGCCACACGCCAGGCCTCCACCCATCCTGGGCCACATGGTGTGACTGCAGGCGAGTCATTTAACCTCCCTGTGCCTCTGTTTTCTCATCTGTAAAATGGGGATGATGGCAAGAAAAGTAGTAGTCACTTCAGAGGGTCACTGTAAATATTAAATGAGCCACTTCTATAAACAATTACAGAAAACAAAAACTAATCTATAACATCAGAAAGCAGATCAGTGGTTGCCTGAGGTCAGAAGGAAGGGTCAGGATGGAGAAATTACCAAAGGTTCTAAGGAAACTTTGAGGGGCAATGAGTTTGTTCATTATCTTAATTGTAGTGATGATTTCGTGGGTACGTACGTGTATCAAAACATAGCACATTGTACACTTTAGCTGTACAAACAGTGCTGTTTGTTTGGTTGTTTTGAGATGGAGTCTTGCTCTGTTGCTCAGACTGGAGTGCAACAGCTCGATCTTGACTCACCGCAAACTCCAGCCCCCAGGTTCAAGCCATTCTCCTGCCTCAGCCTCCCAAGTAGCTGGGATTACAGGCGCCCGCCACCACACCTGGCTAATTTTTTGTATTTTTAGTAGAGACGGGGTTTCACCATGTTGGCCAGGCTGGTCTTGAACTCCTGACCTCAAGTGATCCACCCACCTCGGCCTCCCACAGCACTAGGCCAATAGCAGTGTTTAAATGATCATGTGAACTAATATGTGTAAGTCACTCGTAGGCGTCAGGCACATAGAGAGAACTACGTAAATATTAAATGCTGGTGTCACTTATGTCCCCTGCCACCAACCCCCACCCCTGCTCTCTTCATCATTGGCCCCTCAAGGTTCGAACAGCTCATATGGGCTCCAAGCAGCCCACTCTTCCTCTTGCTAACCATGTGTGTACGTGTTATCAAAATCTGGAAACTGCCGGAATTATACCCCTAATGGCAGGAACTCACTAGAATCTCAACATGTGCCCCACCACAGCTGCTTCTTCAGGAGCAACTGCTAAACAGCCACTGCCCCATCCCTGCCCCTCTTATCCTAGGACCAGCCTCACCACAACTGCCCACATCTAGAAACTCAAGGGTTAAAGATGGGCACAGGGCGGGGCACAGTGGCTCATGCTTGTAATACCACCACTTTGGGAGGCTGAGGTGGGCAGATTGCCTGAGCTCAGGAGTTCAAGACCAGCCTGGGCAACACAGTGAAACCCTGTATCTTATAAAATAAGAAGGAAAAAAAAAGGCCAGCCATGGTGGTTCACGCCTGTAATCCCAGCACTTTGGGAGGCCGAGGTGGGCAGATTATGAGGTTAAGGGATCGAGACCATCCTGGCCAACATGGTGAAACACCATTTCTACTAAAAATACAAAGATTACCACCTGTAGTCCCAGCTACTTGGAGACTAAGGCAGGAGAATCTCTTGAACCTGGGAGGCTGAGGTTGCCGTGAGCCGAGATTGCGCCACTGCAGTCCAGTCTGGCGACAGAGCAAGACACCTTTTCAAAAAAAAAAAAAAGATGGCACAGCTTGGGTCAAGGCAAGGGACCTCTGGGGTCCTGTTCCAGCTCAGTTCTCATAGTTGGTGCTGAGTGCTGATTTTTTATCTTTCTTTTCCTTCCTTCCTTCCTTCTTCTTTCTTTCTTTCTTTTCTTTCTTTCTGAGGCAAGGGCTGCTTATGTTGCCCATGCTTATCTTGGACTCCTGGCTTCAAGCCATCCTCCCGCCTCAGCCTCCCAAACTGCTGGCATTACAGGTGTGAGCCACTGTGCCCAGCCCTAGATATTTGAAATAACATCTGTCTCTGAGGCGAGTGAATCACAAGGTCAAGAGATTGAGACAATCCTGGCCAACGAGGTGAAACCCCATCTCTACTAAAAACACAAAAAATAGCTGGGCAAGATGGCGCATGCCTGTAATCCCAGCTACTCGGGAGGCTGAGGCAGGAGAATCACTGGAACCTGGAAGGCGGAGGTTGCAGTGAGCCGAGATCACGCCACTGCACTCTAGCCTGGCGACAGAGTGAGACTCTATCTCAATAAAAATAAATAAATACATACATATCATCTGCCTTAAGCCACCTTCACCCATGACCCAGCCACACTGATGGGGCAACCTTAGCAGTGTCACGTCAGGACATTTCCCAAGCCCAGACACCCAGCAACGTGGCTTTCCCTGAGCCCGGCCATAGCACGGAGAACTCAGCGCCAGCAAGCATTAGAGTCTCTCAGAGACTACCCTGGCCAGGGACCTTCCAGAAACACAATCCCTCCCACTCCTTTCACCCCTCCCTTCCCCGGGAGCCATGGTGGGGTTGGGGGAGGCTTCTGGTCTGGCGTTGGAGAGGGCGAACTGAGTCATGTCACACCTGGACGTGGATTATAATTTGGTTTTCTTGACTTTTCTTAAACATGTTCTCCTTCTTAAACTGCTCTAAGTTCTGAGGGAGGCTTGTTGAACTGAACTGGGGTAGGGCGACAAGCAGGGTGTGGCCCCTGACTCCCTGTCAAAGGCTGCGCCCAGGGTCAGGCTAGGTCAGGGGACCTGTGGGTGAAGGGGCAGTTGGGTGGCTCATAGCACAGCGGCGAGGGTGAGGCCAGCAAGGTCTGCCACTCTGTGTAGGAAGTGACCTCGTCAGGGCTGACCATGGGGAACAATAGTGAGAAAGGCGGAGCCAGGAAGCCACCCGGTCACTTCAGGAATCCCGAGGTGGACGCAGAGGCCAAGTTCAGACTCCAGGTCTGTGGGAGACCCTGAGGCCGGTCATGACCGGGTGGGAGCCTGTGCACGAGAGAAAGAGACACAGACGTACACGCCACAGAGAACCTGGCACGTGAGAGAAAAGAGTGCACGTGTTTTCGAGAGTGTGTGTCCAAGGAAAACAGCTGTAAGAATTTTGTGTGTGAGGAGGAATACGTACGAGGAGAGGCCTCTCTGATACTGAGAGGATGTTCTTGTAGCCGGCCTTGTTGATTCTGAAGCTAAACAGGAATCTCCTCATCCTCAGGCCGGGGGCGCCCAGGGCAGCCTGAGCAGGGAGAAGGTGCCCTGGCGGCCTCCTTCCTGTCTCCTTTCGAGGGCCGGGCGGCGCCTTCCTGTCCCCCTCCATCATGGACTCAGGGTCTTCACTTCAAAGTGCTGAGCTGGGGCCTGGGAATTCCCACACCACCCCTGCCACCCCGCCTCACCTGGCGGTTGCCTCAGAACCAGAAGCCACACAAATATGCCGCTGAGCCGGTGGGGCGGCTTTCCTGTCAGCGCTGCCCTGAGAGGGCCAGACCTCCATTATTCACGGTCCTTTGGTGAGTGACACCCACCCCCTAACCTTGAGGGACTTTGGAGAATGCTGACTGGAGGGCTCTGGACACCCTGCTCAGGCTGGAAGAGAGGCTTCCCCTCACACCCTGGCCATTTCTCCCGTCGGTCCCCCGCAAGCTGTGGGTGGCTTCAGGAAGCCTCTCCCTGGCCAAGGAGGCAACGCTGGGGGACCGACAAGACAACCAAACCCCATGCTCAGGATTCTTGACCTTTTGGGGGGAGTCCCAGACCTCTCTGAGAGTCTGAGAAATACAATAGGTCCTTTCTCTAGAAAAATGATCACATACTTGCAAATTTTTACCATAATGTCAGAAGCTTTACTTCCTTAGTTCCATATGCGTCCCCAGACCCTGGTTAAGGGCAGTGGAGTCCCCAGCACCAAAGCGCTGAAATTGCCAAAATTATTCCCCTGGTAGCATGGAACTCAACTAGAATCTCAATATAAAGAAGGTTCTGGAAACTCTCTGCTGAATGAACACATTCCATACCAGCTGTGATGTGAGTGGTGAGCAGGCAGGACTCCCAGGGAAGCTCCTGGAGTCTGGCCTCCACCATAAGCACTTTGGGAATTGAAGCTTTATTTACTCACTCAATGGCTCTTTTTGGTTGGTTTTTGTTTTTGCTTTTGTTTGAGATGGAGCCTTACTCTGTCACCCAGGCTGGAGTGCAGTGGCAGTCTCGGCTCACTGCAACCTCCACCTCCCAGGTTCAAGCAATTCTCCTGCCTCAGCCTCCCAAGTACTGGGATTCCAGACACCTGCCACCATGCCCGGCTAATTTTTTTTTGTATTTTTAGTAGAGATGGGGGTTTCACTGTGTTAGCCAGGATGGTCTCGGTTCCCTGACCTCGTGATCCATCTGCCTCAGCCTCCCAAAGTGCTGGGATTACAGGTGTGAACCAGGCCCAGCCCTGGATTCTCTCTTTTTTTTTTTTTTTTTTTAGATGAGGGTCTCACTATGTTGCCCAGGCTGGAGTGCAGTGGCTCTTCACAGATGCAACCATACACTACAGCCTGGGACTCTGGCTTTAGCCATCCTCCTGCCTCAGCCTCCTGAGTGGCTGGGACCACGGGCATGTACCACCACACCTGGCTTCAATGCTTGTTATTGCCTACAGACTTTGTGCCAGGCATGGGCATATCATGAGGATATAAAACAGACGTATAGACACATTTTTTGCCTTCATGTTGCTTGTATTTTAGGGTGAACAAGAAAATTAATTGAACACATTTATACATATGTGCTTTTATGAGGTGGGCAGGGATTATGACCAAACTCCTAGGCCTTCAGTTTCCTCATCTGTAAAATGAAGCTAACTATAGTTACTTGCTAGTGTTTCCATGAGGATGAAATGAAACCACTTATGTGAAGCCCTGAGCATGGAGCCTGGCACAAGAGGGAGCTACAGAAGGCATAGCCTGTGAGTGAGGCCTTGTCAGCAGACAGGAGTGAGCCTGGCCTCCCTGTGATGGCAGAGGCTTGGTGAAAACCAGGCCGCCCCCATCTTGACCAGCCTGGATGCTGGGGCTGGAAGGGTAGTGGTTTTAGAGGCAGGCTGCCGGCCATGAACATCACCAGGCAGCAGCCAAGCCCTGTGTGAAGTGCTCAAGGCAGGAGGAGACTCCATGCAAAGCCAAGGCTGACCCTTTAGATGGCCATGCTGAAGCAGGGGACTGGAATGTCCTCTCAGCAGGGGTGGGTACTAAGATCTATGCCAATTCCTACTTCTGGCTACATTAGACAAGCTTTGCCACCAACTGAAAAAAGGGACAAAATACTTTTTTTTTTAAGATGGAGTGTCACTGTTGCCAGGCTGGAGTGCAATGGTATGATCTCAGCTCACTACAACCTCCGCCCCCCAGGGTCAAGCGGTTCTCCTGCCTCAGCCTCCTGAGCAGCTGGGATTACAGGTGCACGCCACCATGCCCAGCTAATTTTTGTATTTTTAGTAGAGACGGTTGGTCAGGATGGTCTCAATTTCTTGACCTCATGATTCGCCTGCCTCGGCCTCTCAAAGTGCTAGGATTACGGGTGAGAGCCACCACACCTGGCCAATGAAATACATTTTTAAAATTTGAATCTAGAAAGATAAGCTCAACATTTGGCCCTACTTTTCCCCTCAGCAGTAGCCATAAAGTTGAGAATGTGAGCACAAAGTGGAGACTGAGGTTTTCACAATCTCCTGGAGTTCAGGAAAAAAAGGAGAGGGGAGAATTCAAGCATCTCCAAGTGGAGAAATGGCTTGTTTGAAAAAAAAAAAAAAAGACTGTCAGTTAGGACTCTTGAAGTGCAAATCGGACATAGGTCAGCCTTCACAAAGGTGGAAGCACAGCTTCAAACAAACTTACTCCCACGTGGGATTATGGTACACTGCCTCTATTCTAACTCCCTCGCAGAGGCAAGAGTAAATCCTCTCTGGATTACTCAGAACCTCAAATTATCTTACAATCTTTCCATATACCATGTCTGGAAGCCAATAATATTTACCAGGCATGACAGGAGATAAGATCATATGACTGAAACCAAGCAGTGGGAAAAAAAAAAAAACCACAGATAATAGCAACAGACCCAAAGGAGATCCAGATATTAGTACTTAAAATAGCAGACTTTAAAATAATTGTGGTTGATATGTTCAAAAAAAGTTGGAAAGATAAAGAATTTAAGGAGAACTGAAAACTCCTAAAGGTAATCAAATGGAAATTCTAGACCAAAAGAAAAATAAAACCTACAAAAAATAATAATAATCCTAATTAACAAGCAATGATTGGGTTTAACAGCAGATTAGAGGTCAAGAATAGAAGATTAGTGAACTGGAAAACAGGTCAGTATAAAATATCAAGCATTGAAGCAGAATGAGAAAAATCTGATAAAAAATAAATAAAATCAGGGGCCAGGTGCCATGGCTCACACCTGTGGTCCCAGCAATTTGGGAAGCCAAGGTGGGCGGATCACCTGAGGTCAGGAGTTCAAGACCAGCCTGAGCAACACGGAGAAACCCCATCGCTACTAAAAATACAAAAATTAGCCTAGCTTGGTGCTATGCACCTGTAATCCCAGCTACTCAGGAGGCTGAGGCAAGAGAATCACTTGAATCTGGGAGGTAGAGGTTGCAGTGAGCCACGATCATGCCACTGCACTCCAGCCTGGGCGATAGAGTAGGACTCTGTCTCAAAAAATAAAATAAAATAAAATAAATAAAATCAGGGCACAAAAAGATAATCACATTTTAAATCCCTTAATTTACTTCTATAAAACACAGTGTAAATGGTTTTGTATGGAGTGACCACAATGGCTCACACCTGTAATCCCAGCATTTTGGGAGGCTGATCACTTGAGCCCAGGCGTTCGAGGTTAGCCTGGGCAACATAGTGAAACCCTGTCTCTACAAAAAATACAAAAGTTAGCCAAGCACTGTGGTGTGTGCCTGTAGTCCAGCTACCTGGGAGGCTCAGGTGGGAGGATCACCTGATCCTAGGAGGTCAAGGCTGCAGTGAGCATGACTGTGCCACTGCACTCCAGCCTGGGCAACAGAGTAAGACCCTATCCAAAAATAAAAGGTTTCATATGTACTATATAGTATAGTGCATATGTGTGTGCATAACGTGTTATATAACGGACAGTATGTAATAAAGCCTACATAAGCAAATTTTACTTATGACATTAAAAATAAGGAGCTGGAAGTTTCATGCATTAAATGTAAATTTGATGAGACTCCCTGGGGTATGAGACTCAGGGAGAGAATAGGCTTTGGAGGCCACTGCCCTGATTTGAATTGTGAGTAGGAGCTCTGAGTAGGAGATTCTTCCTCATGCTCCTTGCTCCACAGCACAAGGGTGACTCCCCATCCCCCGCTGTGGCTCTCACCCCACTGACTGCTATGATCAGGCCGGGGCCTTCTTTCCATTCCTTAACCTGCTCACCCCTTTCCCACTTCAAGGCCTTTTTACACACCTCTCCATGTGCCTGGATGCACCTGTCCGTGCCCTTCTCACCCTACTCCTGCTAAGCCTTCAGCTCTGAGTTTATCACACCCTCCAAGGGGCTTTTCCTGATGGTCTTGTGTTATGTGTGTCCCCCTTCACTACAATGACTACATTAAGCAGTCATTTTATTTGTCTGTTTCCTTATCTCTGTCTATGAATTGCCTCTGCTACTTAAAACAGTTTCTATAAAGCCCCAAGGATTATCATCACCATTAGTTTGAGACTAGAAGTGCCAACACTCAGTCATTCACTCGCAAAATGCTCATTAAGCATGTACTCTGTGCCAGGCAAGGTGAAGACACTGGGGCTACAGAAGGAACAAAACAGACAAAGACTCTCCTCTCATGAATCTGGAAGAGACAGACATAAACATCAGATTTGTCAGGCGGTGCTGGATGCAGCTGGGCAACTGTAAACAGGACAATGAAAAAGGAGAGGCCAGGCGCAGCGGCTCACACCTGTAATCTCAGCACTTTGGGAGGCCGAGGCAGGCGGATCACCTGAGGTCAGGAGTTCGAGACCAGCCTGGCTAACGTGGTGAAACCATCACTACCAAAAATACAAAAAATTAGCCAGGTGTGGTGGTGGGCGCCTGTAATACCAGCTACTCAGGAGACTGAGGCAGGAGAATCACTTGAACCTGGGAGGCAGAGGTTACAAGTGAGCCGAGATCGTGCCATTGCACTCCAGCCTGGGCAAAAGAACAATCCTCCATCAAAAAAAAAAAAAAAAAAGAAAGAAAGAAAAAGAAGGAGAGGTGCTACTTTGTATGGGAGCGCCACCAAGACTTCACTAATAAGGGGGAATTTAAGCAAAATGCTGACGGAAAGGATGGTCCTAGCCATGAGGATTTCTGAGGGAGGATCCTTCTGGAGCTTCAAAAGGGGATTTGTTATGCTTGGAAAAGTAGGAGATTGTGTTTGTGTTGATTTGGTTTCCAAAGAAAATTGTCTCTTGTGATTTAATAATCTAAATCAAAAGCCTTAAAATATGTGTACTCTTTGACCTACAAGTCTACTTAGGAATTCAGCCACAGGGAAAATAATATATACATATATTTATGTATAAGGATATTGACTAAATAGGGAAGATAAAAAATATGGAAAGAATACAAATGTCCAGCATTGGGGAAGTGGTAAGTAAATTAAGGTCATCCATATAATGGAATACTGTGCAATTATTAAAAAGATTTATAGGGCTGGGCACAGTGGCTCACGCCTATAATCCCAGCACTTTGGGAGGCCAAAGCAGGTGGATCACCTGAGGTCAGGAATTCGAGACCAGCCTGACCAACAATGGTGAAACCCCATTTCTACTAAATATACAAAAATTAGCTGGGCATGGTGGTGGGTGCCTGTAATCCCAGCTACTCAGGAGGCTGAGACAGGAAAATCGCTTGAACCCAGGAGACAGAGGTTGCAATGAGCTGAGATTGCGCCACTGCACTCGAGCCTGGATAACAAAGAGTGAAACTCCATCACAAAAAAAAAAAAAAAGATTTAGAAGAATATCTACAGATTTAGGAAAATGTTCGTCATCAATTGTTAGGTAATAATCTATATCTATCCAAGTATCATTTTGAGAAGAAAAAAATATATTTATAGGAAACTTTGAATGCATACATATCGAAAGTTGAGTTATTAACAAGTGATGGAATTTGGTTAATTTCTGCCTTTTCTTTGTTACCCTTTTCCATTGTCCAGAGTTTCTGTATTGAGTGCATATCTTGTTAACATTGTAATTTTAAAATATTACTCAATAAAGCTAACTGTCCCTAATATATATCCATTTATGCACAAAGAGGTATGTATGAGTGCCTACTTGGTGCCAGGTGCCAAGATATTAATTTGCTAGTGATAATGAACAAGTAAATAAACCCACTAAGCCACTCCCATCCTGTGATAAGTGGCAGGAATGGGCCCGGGTGAGGGGGTGAAGGTCTGCAGGCTTCCACTTGGGTGACAGAAAGACAGAGGCTCCATGGAGGTGTGAGCGTATTTTGGAGGCAAGAGAAGGAAGTTGTGCTTCCTTTCCTGGGTGAAGTATGAGGCCTGGTCAACAGTGAGTGAGCAGGGGGTGGGAGTTTCAGGAAAGTGTGAAGCCTTGAGGGACAGCAGATCCCTGCCACGCACACCAGGCTCACCAGGCAGCAAGGACCCCCTTGGAGGCTGTGATCATGCACAGATGGGCACCTGCTCAGCCCGGCCACAGGGGTTTCTCCAGCAAAGTTCAGCTCTTGGGGAAATAGCTGAGTTCAACTCAGGTTGAGATTCCCCAAATAGACACAAGAGAAGGAGGAGAGAGGAGCCAAAAATGGTGAGGTTGAAAAACTGTCATGACTGAAAGTCAGTGGCTAGAGTTACAGACCTGGGAAGGAAGGAGGGGTGCTCAGAGAAAGAAGCTGAGATCAGGGTTTAGAGGTGGTGTGGTTTCTAGTGCTGACGAGGCTAGGGTGTGACCCCGGGACTGTGTGACAAGGATGAGATGGCCAGAAGCAAGGTAGTCAAGGGGCTGAGGTCTGGACAATAGCCACCTATGTGGAAAGTCCCAAGATGCTAGTGACAGAGCCAGCATCCCAAGGGGCAGAGGAGAGTGGCCAGGAAGTTAGCAGGTGACAGCAAGGAGGGGGCAGAGGGAGTGTGTGGCCTGGAGCAGGGTGGGGGGTGAGCTTCCCAAAGAGCTGGGGGGGTTCCCAAAAAAGAGGGAGGAGAGATGCTGGAAGTGCCCATGGGAGCAGATATGGCACCCACCCACCTGCTGGTTCTGAGATAGATGCGGAGGAGAGAAAACCAGCCTCCACTGGGAAGGTTTCAGGGAGAGCAGCGTCCTCAAGGGAGCGCCATGGGTGAACATCCAGCACCACAGAGGCAAGCCACGGGCCTTGGGGGCCACCAAGATCAAAGAATAGCTTAAGTTCTGCAGCAGACTTGGGGAGATCCGCCCAGGGCACAGAACCCGGCCTCCTGCCTTCCAGGACCGGCTCTCGGCCTTACCTCCCAGGAAGAAGAGAGGCATTCGGGGGCCTTCTCCCTGACTCCAGAGGCGCTGCTGGACCCCACGAAGGCTGAGCATGGCCTCCTGACTCACTGGCCCTGGATGACAGAACATTCCCTCTTCCCAAACATTCCATTGTGTTTTCATGCAGTGCTGGACTTGTTAAAAGAGTAAATTTAGCTTTTATGGGGAGAAGCAGCCAGGCTTGGACCAGGATGCTGAGGCAGGCCAGGGGTGCCTTGGCAACCCCCAGCCTTCCAAGATAGGCCTGAGAAGACTTCTCCTGGCCCCAGCACTGCCCCACTTTCCTCGCCTTCCCTTGCCACCTCTCATCCTCCCCGTGAGAGCTGAAGGCAGGATGGGGTGAGGGATGGGGGCTGCAGGGAGGACAGCACTGCCAGGTCCCACCAGCTGTGAGATTGATGAGGACAGCCCACTGCTCCTCGCTGGGCCCCATCTGTGAAGCGGGTAAAAGCTAAGGAAGAATATTTTGCTCAGAGCGGTGTTGTGAGACCCTCAAGAAATGCTCACCCCCTTCACCTACCCTGAAGGGCAGACCAGACAAGAGCAGGGCAGAGGCTCCCGACAGAGCAGGGAGAAGAGGCCCCATGAAGTCCCAGGCCCCACAGCAGGCAGGGAGCACGAGCAGGCAGGATGCACTTTCGTCCACGGCAAGCTTCCTCCTGACTCCAGCACCCCCGCGGTTGCTCAGTCCTGATTCTAGGGCCAGTCGGGGCTCAGCATGAGGGGTCCAAGAGCCCTAGGATTCCAGGGAGCCCAGAGGAGTGTTATGTGTTAGCCAGGGTGCCCAGATGCCCCCACAAGACGGGATCATGCAGGCAAGGATTCTGTTAGGGGAAACTAGGTAAAAGAACATAGGGAAGGAGATGTTGAAGTCTGGGTGAGCGCTTAGAGCCAGGTGCACATGAGGATCTAAAGTTAAAGGACAGGCCGGGGTGCAGTGGCTCACATCTGTAACACAGGACTTTGGGAGGCCGGGTGGGCGGATCACTTGAGGTCAGGAGTTCGAGACCAGCCTGGCCAAAATGGTGAAACCTCGTCTCTACTAAAAATACAAAAAATTAGCAGGCGTGGTGGCAGACACTTGCAATCCCAGCTGCTCCACAGGCTGAGGCAGAAGAACTGCTTGAACCCGGGAGGCAGAGGTTGCAGTGGATCGAGATTGTGCCACTGCACTCCAGCCTGGGCGACAGGGCAAGACTGTCTCAAAAAGAAAAAAAAAAAAAAGAAAGTGAAAGAGCCAGGAGGAAAGGCTGGGTGAAAGTATCCTCGACCACAGCAAGATGTAAGGAAGGTCGGCAAGTCCACCTCGTCGTTGAGCCAAAGCCAGCCCCTGGGAGTCTGATGTTTCCCAGCAACCCGCCTGCCTCAGTGTCCCTGCCAGGCTGGACAGTGGCCTGTGGGCTGGGATCAGCGTGCGGGACACACAGCCAGGTGGCCCTCCGTCGGCTCCACTCCCTGGCTTAGTCAGAATATGCCCATCCAACCTGGACCTCCTCCTTTTCCTGCAGGGCCACAGGCAGCAAGATCAGCCTTTCTGTGCCCCCCCTTCCCTGGCAACAAGGTACCTGCCTCAGAGGGAAAGAGTGAGGAGTCTGTCACTACTAGCAGAGAGTGTTAATAGTTCACACGTGGGTGGTCCCCCTTACTCCTGAGGCTCACACACACAGGAGTTCTCAGCTAGGGACAGAAACGAGCCCCAGCATCTGCTGCTGCTGGCAGGAGGACACACAGACAAATGTCCCCTTCTCCCATCTCTTCTCCTCCATCCTTACTACCCCTCCTCACCATTTCCTGTCAGAGCATCCTCCAGACTGGCAGCCACCTCCTCTGGGAAGCTTTCCTGGCTTTCAGCCACAGAGCCCTCTCCCTCCTTGGAATCCCACCACCCGGGAAGTTACCGCCATGGTTTCAATGCCTCATCCCTGCTCAGTGTTGAACTCCTGAGAGGCCTGTCTTGCCTTCTACCTCCCAGAGCACTGGGGGAGCACACAGAAGTCCCTGGATTGATGGACGAGTCCTCGGAACGCCAAGGCAGCCACTGGGCACAGCCTGCTGCAGTGGGGGCAGGAAGAGATCATTGATGGGCCCTGGTTCTATTAATTAAGCACATTGCCTGCCTCTTCTGCTTCCTGGGCCTGTGTAAACGTTCCAGTCTGCCCTTTGCATGCACATGACATCAGGGCAGGTGAGCAGGACTGGGAGGTGAACTGAGGTCTGAGCACCCAATCCAACCAGCGGCGTCTCCAGGCCGGGACATCAGTCTCAGGGACTTGATTCTCCTACCTGAGGTCACGGGGGCTGGTGAAACAGGCCCCACCTCTCTAAAACGTGTGCCCTTGCCAGAATGGGGTGGGGGTTAGGCTTCTGGACAGCGGACCCTACTTTCAGGAGGAGGTGAGAACCCACCTCTCCCATCCCCTTCCCGTGGAAATAGGTCCAGGACCTGCGCACGGTGCTCCTGGAGCAGGGGACCCCAGGGGAGCCCTTCCTCCCTGACAAGGAGTCATAGGCCTGGGCTGCAGGGACGGCACCTTTCCTCACCTGTCACCACGTAGGCCCTGAGACACTCCTGGGAGAAGGAGACGATGCAATCATTCCCACAGTGCAGAAAAGGAAGCCGGAGTGCAGGAAGGGGAAGTGTTTCGTCCAAAGGCACAGTTACTAGGAGATTTGCACCAAACTCGGAATGCCAGGCCACCTGCCACCTGCCACAGGGAGAGGCAGGCCGGAGCTGCCCTGGCACCCCCTCCTTCCCTGCGACCCTGCATGCGTGGCTTTCCTCTGGGCCTGTTTCCTCAGCGGTCAAACGCTGGTGGCAGCACCTACCTTACAGGCACTCTGTAAGGCTGGCACAGAGGGGACTGTCATAGAGAGGGAAATCCCTACCTTCCCAATCACAAATCCTCTCTCTGCCCCAGCTCTCCTGAAAAGTTCTGTCCTCTCCTCAGCCTGTCCAGCCCCCAACAAGGGGCCTGGTCCTGGGCTACAGGGTGGAGGTATCGCTGTTTTTCCAGCAATCCTGCGGCCCGGCTAGGAGTCCCCAGTGCACACACGGGTGTGTCTGAGCACATAGGCTGCATCTGCGGACGCTGAGCAGGTGTGGCATGCAGCTGAACACGTGCTGAGCCCTTTTTTCCGTGTTCTGGGGAGAATCAGGTTCACGGCTGTCTTAGCCCCTTGTGTGCTGCTGTCACAGAATACCCGGGAGTAGGTGATTTACAAGGAAGAAACGTATCTTCTCACACTTCCGGAGGCTGGGAAGTCCAAGATCAAGGTGCTGGCGGGTTGGGACCCGGTTTCTCTGCTCCCGAGATGGTGCCTCGAACACTGTATCATCTGGAGGGGAGGAATGCCGTGTCCTCACATGGCAGAAGAGCAGAAGAGAGGGGGAGCCCACTCCCACAAGCCCTTTTTATAGCAGCATTAATAACACATGAGCTTTGGAGGCGGCAAAAATATTCAAACCATGGCAACAACCAACCCATTGACTTGCTGTGCCCTTGAGCAGGGCCTCTGCTCCACTCCCAAGGCCCCCAGAGTCCCTGCCATGCCCCCTCCCTTTCTCCCCCAACCTGGTTCTCTCCCCTAGCTGGGTGAGAAGGGCTGGTCTCTTTTCCCAAGGCCACAGCCACTGGCTACATGCACCCCTATGGAAATGGAAGTGTGTTTTTTAGGGAGGCCTGACCTGAAGAAAAATTCAGTCTCCCCTCTGCCTCTCCCTGGCTGTGTGACCTTGGGCAAATCACTTCCCTTCTCTGGGCACAAAGGGTGCTGTCCACAAGCTCCTTGCCCCTGTAAACAAAGCTGGGGGCTTGGTTTGGGAAGCATGGAGGGGATTGGGAGGGCGTTTCCAGGTCTCTGGAAGCCAGTTGCTTCCTCCTATCAAGGGAGGGGTTGTGAGCCCTCTTGGAGGCCCTAGGGGCCCCTGCATTCCAAGCCATCTCAGCCCTAAGAGCCATGTGGACCAGAGGCAGTGGGAGAGAGGCGAATGGGTGGCCCCGCCTGCAGCCAGACTGGCCTGAGAACCGCATGGCTTGCCAGCTCCCTCCTGCTTAATCGGGCCGGCCTCCCAGGGGAGGGACTGCCATCTGACCCCCTGGCTCCTTCGAGCTGGCGGGAGGCGACTCGGGCATTGGTTCCCAGGCAAGGTCAGCAGGGCCCATCCATCACCAGGGCCTCCCTGCTCGTTGATGACCCACCTGCTGGCGCACCGCAAACCCTGCTCCCACTGCCCCCCAGGGCCTGATCTCCCCACGTGAGGCCCAGCCTGGGGACAGTCCCAGAGGGCTCCCCGGCCTATGACACCCACAGGCTCCGTCGCCCCTCGTGCTTATTTCCTGGACTACCTGGACCCCCGCCACCCACTCCACCTGGAGAATGTGGGCCTCAAACAGCCACTGGTTTCATTCCTGGACCCTCCTTGGTTCTCCCTGTAGTAACAAAGTCCCCAAAGAGGGCTTTGTTTGCCTCAGAGCATCCACCCAGCCTGGCTGGGTCCTTCTGCCGTGCACTGAGTGCCCCAGCGGCATTAACATAGAATCAATGAAGCCCAATTACGCCTGGTTTCAATGCAGCCACCGCGCTCCTCCCACTCACCTCTTTTCCCGGCCACTTCTTATTCCTGCTGGGTCTCAGGCACCCTAACTGCCGGCCTCCCTGTCTCTGCTCTGCCAGCAGCTCCTGCTCCCAGAAAGCCCTGCTGGGGCCCTGCTGTGTCTCAGTTTCCCCAGTGTCTGCCACTCACTGCTTGTTGAATGAATGCATGAGTGAATGAATAAGTAAACCAATGAAGGGGGACATTTGCATCTCAACAGTCTTGGCACAAGGCCTAGGCCCCAATAGAAAGAGACCACATTAAGCCTCAAGTCAAAGTAATGAAACACCAGGGAACAGGGTGGACCAGGATTGGCAGGGCTCTGAGACATTTGTGGGGCATGGGGTGGCGAACAGTGGCCTTGGGTCTGGGTGAGGGGCACGTCACAGAGTTGAGACACTTAGCGTCCAGACCCGAAACCACTTGTAGTAAGGCATCTGGCATGTGCCATAGAAGTTCTGGGTCTGCGTAGAATGTAGCCTTGGGAACCACTGGGGCAGCGTCCCTATCCTCACAGGGGTTAGGACTCATGTTTTCATTTTATCCCACCAGGAACCCTGTAAGGCAGACCTCACTACCTCCATTTTACAAATGAAAGAATTGAGGCCCAGCCGAGGACAGTGGCTCACGACTATAATCCCAGCACTTTGGGAGGCCAAGGTGGGCGGATCACCTGAGGTTGGGAGTTTGAGACCAAGCTGACCAACATGGAGAAACCCCATCTCTACTAAAAATACAAAAATCAGCCGGGCGTGGTGGCACATGCCTATAATCCCAGCTGCTCAGGAGGCTGAGGCAGAAGGATCGCTTGAGCCTGGGAGGTGGAGGTTGTGGTGAGCTGAGAATGCACCACTGCACTCCAGCCTGGGCAACAAGAGTGAAATTCCATCTCAAAAAAAAAAAAAAAAAAAAAAAGAAGAAGAAGAAAGAAAGAATTGAGGCTCAGAAAAAAATATACTCTACCCAGGAGCACTTGGTGAGATGTGGTTGAGTCAGAATTTGAACCCAGGTCATACTTCACTCCAAAGCCTTTCCTCTTTCCTCTGAGCCTCACTGCCCTTTGCCTCAAATATAGTCCTCCTACTTCTGGCTTTTCCCAGTGGCCCTGAGGGCAGTGAGAACTGGCTGAATGTGGTCACCCTCCAAAGGAGATCTAGCTCTCTCACCAGCCCCTGTAAACTGTCCCCACCTTGGCCAGACCAGGGGCCTGTGGTCTTCCCAGTCAGATGCATAGAAGATCCCCAGCTGGCAGTCAGGAGGCTCAGGTCCTCATCTCAGCTTGGCTGCCTGCTAGCTCTGAGCCCTTCCAGCTCTGCCATCTCCTGAAACCACAACAACACATTTGCAGGTGCAGACAGAAGACAGACAGACAAGACTAGCTGCAATGGCTCACACCTATAATCCCAGCAATTTGGGAGGTCGAGATAGGCTGATCACTTGAGGTCAGGAGTTCAAGACCAGCCTGGCCAACATGGTAAAACCCTGTCTCTACTAAAAACACAAAAATTAACCATGCGTGGCAGCGTGTGCCTGTAATCCCAGCTACTCGGGAGGCTGAGCAAGAGAATTGCTTGAACCTGAGAGGTGGAGGTTGCAGTCAGCCGAGATCATGCCATTGCACTCCAGCCTAGGGGACAAAAGCTAACTCCATCTCAAAAAATAACATAAAAGAAGACAGACACACACATACTCACGCACATGCGCGCGTGCGCGCACGCGCGCGCGCACACACACACACACACACACACACACACACACACACACTCTTTCCTTCTGGGCCAGTTAGAGTTGTCATTTTCTTAGCTACCCAAACTCAGCCCATTATATGGGAAAACAAAAAAGTGGCCTCTGGGTACCAAGGACCCCTCCTAGCCCAGAAGCCTCAGCCTGGCACACCCTCAGGTAGTGACCTTTCAGGTCACCATGAATTCTGGAAAGTTCATGTCTCTCAAGCCAGTCCTGAACAGCTGGTCCTGAACTTTTGAATTTCACCTCGTTCCTTCATTCATTGCCCAATTCCTGAGCATCTCCTATACCCAAGACTCCAGGCAGGAAGGCAGAGGACCTAAAGCCAGGACTCTGCCTTCCTGAGCTACCTGCGTAGGAGGAGTGGGCGGGAGGGTGGCAGTCTGGAGTCAGACCACCTGGCTTCAAACCCCGGCTCTGTAAGACCTGGACAGGCCACCTAACTCTACTGGACTACAGTGTCCTCATTTACAGAGCTAATACTAATATTTCACTTCATTTCAATGTAAATGGTTTTAATTTTTTTTTTTTTGAAACAGTCTTACTCTGTTGCCTGGCTGGAGTGCAGTGGCATGATCTCAGCTCACTGCAACCTCTGCCTCCTGGGTTCAAGCAATTCTCCCGCCTCAGCCTCCTAAGTAGCTGGGACTACAGGCATGTACCACCAAGCCCAGCTAATTTGTTTGTATTTTTAGTAGAGACAGGAGTTCACCCTGTTGGCCAGGATGGTCTCGATCTCTTGACCTTGTTATCTGCCCTCCTCGGCCTCCCACAGTGCAGGGATTCCAGGCATGAACCACTACACCCAGCCAGTTTTAAAATTTTCAATGAGATCTTGAACATAAAGTATTTTGTCCCAGACCTGGTATGTCACAAGTGGCCACTACAGGTTGGTCATCAGTAGGTGAGCACAGCAGAGGAGTGGGCCCCAGGGCGGCCACACATCAGGGCCCCACAGAGCAGGGACAGGGCTGGAAGGACCCTGGCACTGTGTCTATGAAAGGTGCTGAGGAAGGGTCCATCATAGCGGGCAGGCTGGGACAATAACCACTCAGAAAGGCACAGCTAGGCGTGTCCTGCACATGGGCCCTGACTCCCTTATGCACACTCTGACCTCCAATCCCCACTGGACCCACCGGCTGCGGCCCTGGAGCTCCCCGGGGCTTTCTGAGGGCTGTTCTCCTGTCAGGAACCTGCATTAACCTCACTTCCTCCAGCCAGACTCTCGAGGGTAAGAGAGGCACCAAGCCACGTGCACACACAGGGCTGGACGCTCATGAGGAGGTGGGCCCTGATTTGGCAGATGTGCGTGAGTCCCCCTTCACACACGCGTGCTGGGGCAGGTGCTGGTGCGGCCACAGTGGAGGGGAAGAACACACTTCCAGGTGGCACTGCCAACCCTCGCCGTGTTCCAGCTTGTTGACACGGTGATGGCATAATTACAGTTTCAATCGCAGATTAATAATAAGTCATTTTTGCAAACAAGGAGGCAGGTCTGCACTGGAAAGGGCCCCAAAGGGCCTGTCGCCTCTGCTCTCTGAGGCTGCTGGCCGCTCTTTGATGTTTTCTGCCGCGTGGAGACTTTTCTAAGGACTATCATAACAACCACCACCCGGGTAATAATATCCTTTTTTAGCCCTGCCTGCCTCTTCCCTATCTGTGGCCTTCTGATGGATAGTGATGATGATGGAGTTGACTTCAGAAAAGGCATCTGGTGTGTGTGTGTGTGTGTTTAAGAGGTGCCTGTGTAAAGATCTGAGTGCAAAAGCTCACTCATGCTGATGTGTGTCTGAGCTGTCTGGGTGCGAGCATTGTGTATATTTGGAAGTATGGATGTGTTCCCATGTGTCTTTAGCAGTGCGGGAGGGTCCCACCTCCGACAGAGGCCAAAGCCCCTCGCCTCTCCCTCCTTCACCCCTAGGGGTACTCTGAGACGGAGGTGGGGACAGAGGTGCTCCCGAAGAGAGCTTTGCAGTGCGGCAGGGGTCCTAGCAGGGACCAGGACAGCCCGGCTCCCTCTGGGGCTCCCAGGTAGGGCTGAGAACCTGCCCGCATGGCTCTGTTCCAAGAGGGGTTGGCGAGGAGCTAATAATAACAACAGTGACAAGAACAACCACGTACGTGTGTTCTGGGCTTTCTTCTCTTCCATTCTCTTTTATCTTCTTGATCTCTTTTGATCCCTAGCACCTCCCTGAAGGGAGGGAGGGAGGGCAGGTCTTTTGACTCCCACTGGCCCCAGTGGAAACAGAGGCCCAAGAGGAGGGGACCTGCTCAAGGGGACGCACAGTGGGTGAGCAGTGTCGCCCTGCTCAGAGCCCAGATGCCCTGCCTGCCGGCCTGGAGTTCCAGCCCTGCTCCAGCCTCCTGCGGGGCTCCGCCTGACCCTTCACCTTCTCCATGGCTGCCTGGGCCTGAGCCAAGGGGCAGGCAGGGTTCAAAAGCCCAGTTCATGTTTTCCAAATTCCCTTTGAAGCCAAAGGGATGCCTGTGCCCATGGGATTCCAGTGTGACCCTGCAGGCTGGACTCCCAAGAGCTGGACAACCTCAAGGCAACCCCAGGCTGGCCTCTCTGGGCCTGGCGCTGCACCCCTGCTTCAAGGCAGACCAGTCATGCTCATGCAGCGGGGCCTGGCTCCCTCCTAGGAGGCGACTCAGTGAGCTCATTCCCCACGGCCAAGCCTGGCCCAGGTGGTTTTAACAACCCTGTGGGTGTGGTCCCGCCCAGCCCAGCTGCCCACCTGGTGCCCTGGGCAAGAGCAGAGGGCCCCAGAGGAGGCGAGTGGCCAAGATGAAGGGCAGGAGTAGGTGCTCGCACAGGCCTGGTTTCCTGCTGTCTGGCCCTGCCCTGTCCCCTGTGAGTCTCTGGCTCTGCCTTAGGTCCCAGTTACTGCTCATCTGACAGTCAGGACTGGTGTTCGCTTCGCTAGCAAAGGGGCCGCCATGCTTTCCTCCTGTTGAGCTGCCTGACTGCAGCAGAGTTCAAAGCAATGGGAGGCAGCGTCTAATTACGCCCAGGTGGAGGGCCCTGGGAGGCAGGTGGGAAGCATCGCTGATAGAACGAATAGAAGAGGCCCATTTCTCAGCTAGAGAGACTGAGGGGGAGCATCCCTCAGAGATGGAGGATGAGTCAGGACCAGGGCCTGCCCTGAGCAGCCCCTCTGCTTGGCCCTTGCCCTGGGGCTGGGAGGCGGGAGTAGGAACCCAAGCCCAATCCCTGCTTAAAGGGCCCTCCAGGCCGGGCGCGATGGTTCATGCCTATAATCTCAGCACTTTGGGAGGCCAAGGCAGGTGAATCACCTAAGGGCAGGGATTCAAGACCAGCCTGGCCAACATGGTGAAACTCTGTATCTACTAAAAATACAAAAATTAGCCAGGCATGGTGGCACATACCTGTAATCCCAGCTACTTGGGAGGTTGACACAGGAGAATCGCTTGAACCCAGAAGATGGAGGTTTCGGTGAGCAAGATCGTGGCACTGCACTCCAGCCTGGGTGACAGAGCAACACTCCATCTCAAAAGATAAAATAAAATAATATAAAATATAAAGGCCCCACCCAAGAGCCCCTTCCTGAGGAGGTCCGAAAGGCCTTGCCATTGTGTCTGTAAGCTGATACTCAAGGCCCTGCCCAAGCTGACCCCAGTCCACCCCTCCAATCACACCACACTTCTTAGGGCCTTGGCCTGATGAGTTTTGCCTCCTCCCACCTCCTGCCAACCCCCAGCTCCCACCGTCAACACCATTCTTTCTCCTCTCCATCTAGCTGAAGCTTGGCCAGCTATTGAATCACTGCTCAAACTTCCGTCTTTTTATGATGCAACCAGCACTGCATCTGGCACATAGCAGGCTCTCAATGAGCATGGCATGAATGAATGAGTGGCTGAGTGAGCGAGTGCCTGGCCAGTTGGCCTTGGCTTTAGCTGGTCACTCTGTCCTCTGATCTTTTGAGAAGTAATGTAAAACATATAAGCTTTTTTCCTTTCCTTGTTTTCTTTTCTTTTTTTCTTTTTTTTGAGACAGAGTCCCGCTCTGTCGTCCAGGCTGGAGTGCAGTGGCATGATCTCTACTCACTGCAACCTCCGTCTCCCAAATTCAAGCAATTCTCCTGACTCAGCCTCCTGAGTAGCTGGGACTACAGGCACATGCCACCACGCCCAGCTCATTTTTTGTAGAGATGGGCTTTCACCGTCTTAGCCAGGATGGTCTCAATCTCCTGACCTCATGATCTGCCCACCTCGGCCCCTCAAAGTGCTGGGATTACAGGAGAAAGCCATCGAGCCCGGCTGTGTATAAGCTTTTCTTCGAGTCCAGATTAATACCCTGGAAGCCAGCTGTGGCTGGGTCTCCCCTTCCTTTGTGTCTTTGGCGGCCCCAGCACACCCTAGTGAGCCGTGAGCCCCAGGTTCACATTGTGGTTAACAGACCCCATCATGGGGAGGAACTGCGCAAGCCAATGACGGAATGTTTTTCTTTTTTTTTTTAGACAGGGTCTTGCTCTGACACCCAGGCTGGAGTGCAGTGGCATAATCAGGGCTCACTGCTACCTTGATCTTCTGGGGTCAAGTGATCCTCCTGCCTCAGTCCCCATGTAGCTAGGACCACAGGTGTGCACCACCATGACCAGCTAATTTTTAATTTTTTTTAGAGACAAGTCTCACCATCTTGCCCAGGCTGGTGTTGAACTCCTGGGCTTAAGCGATCCTCCTGCCCCACCCACCTGAAGTGCTGAGATTACAGATGTGAGCCCCCCAAGCTCAGCCTCAATGATGGAAAAAAATTTTTTTTTTGAGTGCAATAGTGCAGTCTTGGCTCACTACAACCTCCACCTCCCAGGTTTGCCTTGCTAATTTTTGTATTTTTAGTAGAGACAGGGTTTCACCATGTTGGCCAGGCTGGTCTTGAACTCCTGACCTCAGGTGATTCGCCCGCCTCAACCTCCCAAAAATACCAGGATTATAGGCGTGAGCCACCACACCTGGCCACTACAATGGAATTTTTAAAAGCACAGTCTTTCCTCCTCTTCATCCCCGAACCTACTCTCTAGTAACCAAGAACATTAGACATGCTCTTCTGTCTTTGTCTCGTGTTTTTGTTTTGTTTTTGCCTCTCACCTGCTTATAATAATAACAATAAGAATTATTGGCCGGGCGCGGTGGCTCAAGCCTGTAATCCCAGAACTTTGGGAGGCCGAGGCGAGTGGATCACGAGGTCAAGAGATCGAGACCATCCTGGTCAACATGGTGAAACCCCGTCTCTACTAAAACTACAAAAAAATTAGCTGGGCATGGTGGCGCATGCCTGTAATCCCAGCTACTCAGGAGGCTGAGGCAGGAGAATTGCCTGAACCCAGGAGGCGGAGGTTGCGGTGAGCCGAGATTGCGCCATTGCACTCCAGCCTGGGTAACAAGAGCGAAACTCCGTCTAAAAAAAAAAAAAAAAAAGAATTATTGAGTGTTTCCTCTGGATCAGGTGCTGTTCTAAGTGCACTGAATATATTAACTCATTTAAGTACTACATGATCCTCTAGGCCAGTAGTTCTCAATTCAGGGTCAATTTTGCCCACAGGGGATACTTGGCAATGTCTGGAGACATTTTGGTTGTCACAACTGGGAACAGGGAGTTGCTCCTGGGATCTAATGTGTAGTGTAGAGATGCATCTGACAGTCCTCGTAACAAAGAATCATCCAGCCCAAATGTCAATCATGTCTAGGCTGAAAACCCCTGCGCTAAGCCCTAGAGTCTAAGGTAAGGTCATCATCCTATTGTACTGCTGAGAAAACTGAGGCCCAGGGAAGTGAAGTCACTTTCTCAAGGTCACACAGCAGCAGGTTGTGGTAGCCCAGGAAGTCTGGGCCACAGTCCATGCTCTGGCCACTGCGTCTTCAGCCTCACCTTGTAGCAGTCCTACCTCATCCGGTTGGCCAGGACCCTGCTCCTTGGGGGAGCTGTCGGACTACCCACAGCTCCTGGGCAGAGGGAGGAGTGACTCCCTCCAGGCCTAGCTGAGGATCCCTGAGTGCCCAGCCACACCGCTTCACCCTGAGGACCCAGACGTCCTGCCCCAAGCCTACCACAGCCCTGCTGCCCACACTGACCTCCCTTCTCTGACCTGGGTCACACCCCATGTGTGATGCCCGTCTATCCCATGTTCGGGGCCCTGTATGGAGGGCAGAAAAGGGCCAGGACAGGGGCCACACCTCCTCCTGTATCCCCAGCCCTCCAGGCCCAGGGCACCGAGCACACAGTTGGGTCGTAGTCAGCCATCTGTGGTTTAGCCTATGACAGGAGGGCAGTGGGCATGGTGTTTTTGGTGTAGACAAAGATGGGCGTGGCTTGTGGACAGATATGAGGCTTGGGGCCATCAGGCTGCCCCCAGGCGCCACAGGGCCTGGGCTAGAGAGGAAGCCACTGTTGAAATGAGGAACCTGTCGGGACCTTCCAGACAATGGGGAAGAGGAAGAGGCCCGTGTAGAGGGAGGGAGATGACTGGCACTGGCCAGCTCAGACCCCACATCCCTGTTTGGTGAAGCCACCAGACACTCTCTCCCTGGTGGCCAGGGTAAGGGTCCAGGCTGGAGCCAGATGCAGGAAAGAGCCAGCTGGTGCAGTGAGCCATCTCCCCACTGCTGGCCCACTGTTTCTTGGCGGTGGTAACAAGAAGGACATGCCACTCCCTCTCCCCGCTTAATCCAATGGACAGGCTTTTGCACAATCCAGGATCCCAAGACGTCCTGCTGCCCAGCACCTGGGTGCTAGAGAGGCATGTGAGCAATGAGAGAAGGGTGGCAGGAGGAGATCCTCAAAGGGATGTGAAATTGAGAACAAGCCACAGATGAAAGATGAAAGCCTGTGGAGGAGGTGGCCAAGCCTGGGGCTAGGGAGCAGGGCTGCTCCCTACAGGAGCCTCCTGGCAGGAGGCACGGGGCCTCCACTAGGTCCTTCCTTCAGCTTGGCCCTCCCAGGCTTCTGAAGGATGCCCAGTTTCCAGAAGCAGCTCCCTCGGCCTCCCCAGGGTCTTGCACTGGCCTCGCAGTCACATGGGGCAGGCAGGTGTGCTTCCCTGGTAAACAGTCAGCTCCTCCCAGGGCGGGTGCAGTGGCTCATGCCTATAATCCCAGCACTTTGGGAGGCCAAGGCTGTTGGATCACCTGAGGTCGAGAGTTTGAGACCAACCTGACCAACATGAAGAATCCCCATCTCTACTAAAAATACAAAAATTGGCCGGGTGTGGTGGCGCATGCCTGTAATCCCAGCTACTCGGGAGGCTGAGGCAGGAGAATCGCTTGAACCCAAGAGGCGGAGGTTGTAGTGAGCCAAGATCGCGCCATTGGACTCCAGCCTGGGCAACAGGAGTGAGACTCCATCTCAAAAATAAATAAATAAGTGAATAAAAATTTTTTTTTTAAAAAGCTCCTCCCGGCCGGGCGCTGTGGCTCAAGCCTGTAATCCCAGCACTTTGGGAGGCCGAGGCGGGTGGATCACGAGGTCAAGAGATCGAGACCATCCTGGTCAACATGGTGAAACCCCGTCTCTACTAAAACTACAAAATAATTAGCTGGGCATGGTGGCGCGTGCCTGTAGTCCCAGCTACTCAGGAAGCTGAGGCAGGAGAATTGCTTGAACCCAGGAGGCGGAGGTGGCGGTGAGCCGAGATCGCGCCATTGCACTCCAGCCTGGGTAACAAGAGCGAAACTCCGTCTCCAAAAAAAAAAAAAAAAAAAAGCTCCTCCCATTGCTTTGGGAACCATCACCAACTGATAAGTCTTCTCTTCCTGAAGGTAGAGCGCTCCCTCCTGCCTCTGCAGGATGCCTTCTTCGGACATGCTTAAAGAAAAGGGGAAAGACAGGAAGAGCAATAATACAAAGTACATTATCATCCTTTACATAGATTATCGCATTCATCCTCACAATGTACTCACTGCGACATCCCCAGCATCGCTACCAGTGCTGAGCACAAGATGCATTTGTGTAGAATTAAATGGGGGTTAGAAAACAATTCCATTACAACCGCATTAACTTAGAAATGAATAACTTAGAAATAGATACAACAAAAAAAGGGTAAAACTATACTCTGAAAACTATAAAACCTTGAAAGTAATTAAAGAATGTCTAAATAACTAAAAAAAAATCCTTTGTTCATAGACAGGAAGACTTTACATCACTGAGATGTCAATACCCCCCCCACCCCAACTCACCTGCAGAGTCAACGCAAACCCTATCAGAATCCCAGCTGACTTCTTTGTAGAAAATGACAAGCTGATTCCAAAATTTGGATGAAATTACAAGGGACCCAAAATAAAGCAAAACACTCCTGAAAAAGAAGAACCAAGTAGGAGGACTCACATTTCCCAATTTCAAAACTTACCATAAAGCAACAGTAATAAAGGCAATGTGGTAACGGCACAAGGATAGACATACAAATCAACGGAATAGAATTGACAGTTCAGACATAAACTCAGACATCCACTGATTTTTCACAAGGGCGTCAAGACCGTCCAAAGGGGAAAGAATAGTCTTTTCAACAGATGGTGTTGGGACAACCGGATTTCCACATATAAAAGAACAACGTTGGATTCCGTATCACATACCATATATAAAAATTAACTTAAAATCAATCAAATACTTAAATGTAGGAGTTAAAAACTATAAACCTGTTAGGAGAAACATAGGAATAAACCATCATGCCCTTGGATTTCACAAAGGATTCTTAGATGTATTGCCAAAAACATAAGCAACACAAGAAAAAATAGAACATTGGGTTTCATCAAAATTTAAAACTTTTGTGCTTCCAATGACACACAAAAGGGAAAAGATAATCCACAGAATGGGAGAAAAAAATTGCAATTGTATTCATAATACGTAAGAACTCTTACAACTCAATAATTAAAAGACAAATAGACAAATTTTAAAATGGGCAAAGGATATAAATAGGCATTTCCGTAAGGCAGATATACAAATGGCCAATAGGTACATGCACATGCAGAGAAACTCAACATCATTAGTCATCAGGAAAATCCAAATCAAAGCCACAATGAATCAGATAACCACTTTATATCCACTAGGATGGCTAAACTCAAAAAGTCAGATAATAGCAAGTGTGGACAAGGATATGGAGAAATTGGACCTTCTATACACTGCTGGTGGGGTTGTAAAATGGTGCAGCCACATTGGAAAACAGTTTGAAGTTCTTCAAAAGATTAAACATAGAGTTACTATATGACCCAGCAATTCCACTCCTAGTTATATACCCAAGAGAAATAAAAACACATGGTCATATAGAAACTTGTACACAAATGTTTATATCAGCATTATTCATAATAGACAAAAGATGGAGACAATGTAAATGCCTATCAACTGATGAATGGATAAGCACCATGTTGTACATCCATATACAATGGAATATTTACTGAACCAAAATGAGTGAACCCTAATGTAAACTATGAACTTGGATTGATAATTATGGTTCCTCATTGGCTTATTGATTGTTCATAAGCGCACCACACGGATATGGGATTGTTGATGGCTGGAAAGGCTGTGAGGGAGAGGAAGGAATATATGGGAACCCTTTGTACTTTCCACTCAATATTGCTACAAACCTAAAATTGTCCTTAAAATCCTAAATTTTTTTTAAAGTTAAAAAAATGGAATGAAGTATTGATGCGCTCTGTAACACGAGTGAACCTTGAAAACATTATGTTAAGTCAGTCACAAAAGAACACATATTATAGGATCTCATGTATATAAAATATCCAGGACAGGGATCTACAGAGATGAGAAGCTTATTAGTGGCTTTCTAGGGCTGGTGCAGGGGAGACGGAGGAGAGAAGAAAGTAGGTGGTAGCTAAAGCATGCAGGATTTCTTTTTGGAGTGGTGAAAATATTCTAAAGTTGACAGTGATGAGTGGTGATGGTTGCACATACCTATGGATGTACTAAAAACACTTGAATTGTATACTTTAAGTGAGAAAATTGTATAGTATGTGAACTATATCTCAGTAAAGCTAGTAAGAAAAAGACATTATTGAGACAATCGAAACTAAATGTGGATGGTGGATTAGAAAGTTGTGTTAATATTAAAAACTTTCTGATTTTGATAATTGCAAAAAAGTTAATGAACATCCCTATAAGGTACTATCATTATTCCCATTATATAGATGCAGAAACTGAGGCACAGCAAGGTCAAGTTACTTGTCCAGGATCACACAGCAGCCTATGAGCCCTTAGCTTTTACCTTCTCCTTGCTTCTCTTGGCACCCTGGTCTTTTCCTCCATAGCACTTACCACAACTGATAATTTTACATGTTTTGTTCCACAAGATGATAAGCTCCTTGAAGATAGAGACAGGTCACCTCTGATCACCACTTCTCCATATATTTAAACAAATATTTATTGAACCTACTATGAGCCAGGCCTGTATGCACGAAGGTCAGTGAAAATATCTAGCACAGGGCTGGGCACATAAATGGATGCTCAACAGGTATTTGTAGCTTGGATGAAGGGGTAGATGAGTGTATGGATAGGTAAATGGATGGATGGATGGATGGGCAGATGGCTGTGTGAATAGGTAGATAAATGGATGAGTGAATTGATGGATGAATAGATGGATGAATGGATGGATGGATGGATGGATGGATGGATGGATGGATGGATAGATGGATGGATGGATGGATGGATGAGTGGATGGATGGATGGATGGAT
>NW_022437049.1:1827483-1893990 GCF_009761245.1 Sapajus apella
GATGGATGGATGGATGGATGGATGAGTGGATGGATGGATGGATGGATGAGTGGATGGATGGATGGATGGATGGATATGTGGGTAGATAGATGGATGGATAGGTGGATGTGTATGTGGATGGACAGATGAAAAGATGAGTGTGTAGGGTGGGTAGGTGCATAAGTGAAAATGGAGCTTCTAGGAAAAAGCTGACTGGTCTTGCCTAGGCACAGTACCTGGCATTACCTTCCTCACCTAGCTGTCTTCCCCCAGCCTCTACCCATGTCCCTCTTCAGGCCCATCACATCCTGAGAAACACACCCACTGTACAGCCCCCACTTTCTTCCTCCACCAAGACAAATCATCCTGCAAGTCCTTGCCAGGCCCCACTCCTCCAGGAAGCCTTCCTAGCTCGTGTGGTCTGCTCCTCTTCTGCACTCCTAATTCACAATACTGATGGACAACCCATGTCATCATCATCAGTCATCCTGAATAGATGTTCCTGAGATGCAGACCTGGAGCCTGGAAAAGGCAAGGATCCCTCCTCCTCTGCTGTCCTAGGGGCTGGTCAGTGACAGGCACGGGATGAAGCCATTGGCTACAAGGCAGGAGTCACACAATCTCCCCGTTGATGGAAAAGGAGAACCCGGGTGAAGCTCTTGCTGGGAGCACAGGCAGCAGGAAGATCTCAGCCATGCCAGCTTCAGAGGGACTGCCGGGCCAACCCTGTGGGAGGCTGGGCCCAAGCCCGACCCTCAACCAGGCTAGGGCTGGGCTGAGCTGGCAGGAAGACACAGGCAGGCAGGAGGCTGTGCGGGTGCCTCCCTCCCCTCCCCAGCCTGCCCGACCAGCCCCCAGGCAGGCTGGAGGCTGTTTGCCTTGGCCCTGGGCCAGGGCCGCCCCGCCAGTGAGTAATGTGTGAGGACTGCCTGGCTCCAGTTCAAGGGAAACGGGCTGGAGACTGGAGACGGGGCCTCCTAGGCCTTCATGGGGCTAGGTTCCGGGGGCAGCTTCCCAGAAAGTGCCTGCTGAGGCTGCCTTGTGGCCACTGCCGGGCCAGCTGCCCTCCTTCGCCTTTCTCCATCCCCCTTTCTCCCCTTCCTCCTCTGTGGAGACCCAAGAAAGACCGATCTTGAGCTCCCAAGAGAAGATCATTAGGCATGGCCAAGGACCCAAAGAGAAAGAGCTTGCCAGGACCCCAGTTACCTACCCCGCACCCTAACAGAGTCAGCCAGTCCCTGGTCCATTAACCCACACTTTCTGAGCACCCACTCTGAAAGGAAAGGACTTGCTGTCAGGGAGAGCACGTGGGTTTGGGGGATGGGGCATGAGCAGCTCGGAAGCCCTCAGTGCTGGTCCTGGAAGCTGTGGCACACGATGAGACCTCCCTGTTTATCTGCCCACAATCTAGGGCTCCTGATGAGGATGCTGCAGCCCAGAGGAGAAGATGGACTTGCCCATGCCACACAGAGAGTTCACTGCAGCCAGGTAAGAGCCCAGGCCTCCTGTCCATGGAACCCTAGGCCCTACTGTTCTGAACAGTGGCCTTTTTTCCAGCCTCCCAGGCTGTCATGATGAAGGGACACTGCCTAGGACTGTTCTACTTTTTAGCTGCATCCTCCTGGAGCATTCCCGGGGCTTCTGTAACTTTACGACTCTGCCCTTGCTGAGTGGTCTCTGCCTGCTTAGGACCTAAGTGACCACCTGGGTGGGGAAGACGCCATGGTCATCAACACCTTTGGGGATTCCCAGCCCTCCAGGACACTTGCAGCCAACCATGCCCCTCCGCCTCTCCAGGCCTCTATCCACGGTCAGTCTTCCTAGTTGCAAAATACAGAACATTATTCTGGCTGAGTTAAGCACAAAAGAAAAGTCATGAGGGGATCCTGGGTAGGTCACAGAATCAACAACACTCCAGAGAACTTCTCCACAGCAGGGGTGGCTGCCAAACCACGCCATAGGCTGGCCTCCTGAGACCCGCACTGGCCCTGCCACAGAGCCCCAGAAGGCTCCTCTCTTTCCACTGACATCAGCACTAGACACCAAACGCTGGATGCTGCTATTGGCCTAGCTGTCCCTGCTGTCCACTAGAAACAAGCTGTGACCACTGTCCACCTCGGGAATGATTCTCCTACGTCCTTGCTTCTCTCTTCACAGACCCTGATCCCAAGACCAGGGTGGAGGCATCTGATTGGCCCATCCCAGGTCACATGTCTGTTCTTGGCCACAGGCAGGAGGCTGTGCAGGTGCTGGGAAAGCAAGTTTCTTGCTCATTATCCTCTCAATAAGACTCAAGTAAGGACCAGGTGTGGGTCTCAGGAGATTACACACCTGTAATCCCAGCACTTTGGGAGGCCAAGGTGGGAGGATCACCTGAGGTTAGGAGTTCAAGACCAGCCTGCTCAACATGGTGAAACTCTGCCTTTACTAAAACTACAAAAATTAACTGGGCATGGTGTGCATGCCTGTAATCCCAGTTACTCAGGAGGCTGAGGCAGGAGGATCACTGAAATCCAGGAGGTGGAGGCTGCCGTGAGCTGAGATCAAGCCACAGCACTCCAGCCTGGGTGACAGAGTGAGACTCCATCTCAAATTTAAAAAATAAAAAACAACAACAAAGACTCAAGTAAGAAGAACTCCCCCAAACCAGGTAGAGAGCCAGATGACAATAGGCTAATCCACAAAAACAAATGTCAAATGTCCTCTCGATCTCATTTCCCCCACCTTCAATTCTTTGTCCATCTCATTATCTGCCCAAACTCTCAAAGTGAACATGTGCACAGAAGTGTCTTGCTGGAAAAGCTTTGGGGTTGAGTATGTAATTGCACTATGTCAGTGAAATTCTTAGCCTAGGGGATGGCACTCAATAGATACTGAACAAAGTCAAGCTCTCCTCCCTGAGGAGTCCGCAGGTGGGCAGGCTGAGGTCAGATGGCCTGCGGCTCCACTAGTTGGCCACAGGATCTTCCCTGGGTTACTTGGCTCCTGTGTCTGCTTTCCCATAGCAGACAGGGACAGGGGTTAGAAGAAAGCATCGTATAAAGTGCTGCAGAACGTGATTCATTCCAACAGAAGAGACTGGAAGCCTTCTTGAAGGAGTAGATATTTGAGCTGGACATTGAAAGGAGATGGGTTTCATGAGCTATAGAGCAAAGACATGCATTTCAGGCCAAGGGGACTGTGGAAGTACATGGTTTTTACAAACAAAATAACTTAATGCTGGATGTCACAATACGCCCTCTGCCCTAACCAAAAGTATGGATCAGCGGGGGGCAGCATGTGAAGCGAGAGGGTGGCTAGGAGGCCTCTGAATTGTTCAAGAGGGTGAACAATTTTGGGTGTCTGACATGATACCCAAAAATTTCCAGTCCAGGGAGAGAGGAAAAGCACATGGAGAAAAGCAGAGGGGAATAAAAAGAATGTGACCGCCTTTTTAGGCAGGTGGCTTTTGAGATGCTGGATTTAGTCATCAGGGTCCCTTTATACAATGGAACCAAAAGTCATCAGTAAAGCAACAGGATAGAGTGTTCCCCTGCAGAGGGTTCTCCGTGTGGTTTGAGGCATGAATGGGCAGGGTGTGAGTCCCTAACAGGCAAGCTCTGGACCCCTAAACAACCTTTTGAACAGGGAAGGTGTAGTTACTTTCAAGGCTTTAGTTTTGTTAAGTGGACTCTGCAAGTCCAGGGCCAGAGTGGAATTGCTGAGACAACAGAGCAGAGGCTGAAGCAGCCAGTGGGTCCTTCTTCCTTTGCCTTCTGCCCTGAAGCCCTTGGTTATGCTTACAAGAAGAAGAGAATGAGGAGGATAAAGGGAGAAGGAAGGAAGGAAGGAAGGAAGGAAGGAAGGAAGGAAGGAAGGAAGGGAGGGAGGGAGGGAGGGAGGGAGGGAGGGAGGGAGGGAGGCTACTTAAAGACAATTGGCACCAGGCCAGGTGCTGTGGCTCATGCCTGTAATCCTGTAATCCTAGCACTTCGGGAGGCCAAGGCAGGTGGATCACAAGGTCAGGAGATCAAGGCCATCCTGGCTAACACAGTGAAACCCCATCTCTATTAAAACTTTAAAAAATTCACTGGGCATGGTAGCACATGCCTGTAGTCCCAGCTACTTGGGAGGCTGAGGCAGGAGAATCACCTGAACCCAGGAGGCAAAGGTTGCAGTGAGCCAAGATCACGCCACTGTAATCCAGCATGGTGACAGAGCAAGACTCCATCTAAAAAAAAAAAATCAGTCAATAAATAATACATAATAAAAAAAAGACAATTGGCACCAAAATGAGGGACTAAAACAAGAAAGGTAAAGCCATGGGATTCCAGTGACAAGAGTCCCACCCGATAGAAAGTGGAAGGATGCTTCGGGTGACTGCTGTGCATCAGGCCTATGAGGCAACCTGTCCAGACTAAGGCAGTAGGATGGAGACTTCAGAAAGGGAAAAAATTGAACTGAAAAACTATCTGGTAGGTTTAATCTTGAGAAAAACTGTATTGAAAAGTGACTGAAGAGTGTGGAAAGCAATGGCAGAAATACAATGAATCCTAAGCAAATGAAAAGAAACTAGGCAACTCGACTTCAGAAACACCAAAACATTGTGTAAAAAAATAAATGCAATCATAGTATACTACATGGCTCAGGGTGTACAATACGGGCATAGTCCTAATCATGTAAGTGTTGTGGCCACTGATAAGGGAGGCAGTGTGGTACTGCAAGAGAGCTAATCCCCACCTAGGAAGTTACTAGAAAATATCTAAACAAGAAACATCAGAAAGCTGGGTGCAGTAGCTCATGCCTGTAATCCCAACACTTTGGGAGGCCGAGACAGTCAGATCACCTGAAGTCAGGAGTTCAAGACCAGCCTGGCCAACATGGTGAAACCCCGTCTCTACTAAAAATACAAAACTTAGCTGGGTGTGGTGGTGGGCGCCTGTAATCCCAGCTACTCAGGAGGCTGAGGCAGGGAGAATCACTTGAACCCAGCAGGCAGAGGTTGCAGTGAGCCAAGAGCACACCATTGCACTCCAGCCTGGGCAGCAAAGTGAGACTCTGTCTCAAAAAAAAAAAAAATCAGAATAAGAATATTATTTTAGGATATGGGATATACAGTAGTACCCCACTATCCTTGAAGGATATGTTCCAAGACACCCAGTATGCCTGAAATACAGAGAGTACAGAACCCTATATATTTTTTCCTGTGCGCATATGCCTATGACGAAGTTTAACTTATAAATTAGATGCAGTAAAAGATTCATAACAATAATAATAAAATAGAGCACCTAAGCCAATGTGTCAACATCACTACTTTTGAGCTTTGAGGCCATCATTAAGTAAAATCAGGGTTACTTGAACACAAGCATTGCAATACTATGACAGTTGCTCTGCTAACTGAGACACTACCGAGTGACCAGTGGGTGGGAAGTGCCTGCAGCCTGGACACACTGGACAAGGGGATGATTCATGTCCCAGGCAGGACAGAGCAGGACAACATGAGATTGTATCTCGCTACTCAGAATGGTACACAATTTAAAACTTATAAATTCCTTATTTCTGGAATTTTCCACTTAATATTTTCAGACCATGGCTGGGCACACTGGCTCACGCTTGTAATCCCAGCACTTTGGGAGGCCAAGGCAGGCAGATGGTTTAAGCCCAAGAGTTTGCAACCAGCCTGGGCAACATGGCAAAACCCCATCTCTAGCCTGGGCGCAGTGCCTCACGCCTGTAATCCCAGCACTTTGGGAGGCCAAGGTGGGCAGATCACTTGAAGTCAGGAGTTTGAGACCAGCCTGGTCAACATGGTGAAATCCTATCCCTACTAAAAATACAAAAGTATTAACAGGGCATGGTGGCGAACACCTGTAATCCCAGCTACTTGGGAGGCTGAGCTGGGAGAATCGTTTCAACCCAGGAGGCAGAGGTTGCAGTGAGCCGAGATTGCACCACTGCACTCCAGCCTGGACGATAGAGCAAGACTGTCTAAATATATATATATATATCTACAAAAAATACAAAAATTAGTTGGGTGTGTGGCACATGCCTGTAGTTCCAGCTACTCAGGTGGCTAGAGTAGAAGAATCCATTGAGCCCAGGAGGTGGCGGCTGCAGTGAGCTGAGATCACACTACTGCACTCCAGCCTCAGTGACAGACCGAGACGCTGTCTTAAACACACACACACACACACACACACACACAGAGAGAGAGAGAGAGAGAGAGAGAGAGAGAGAGAGAGAGAGACCACAGGTGACCGAAACAGCAGAAAGCAAAACCGCGGATAAGGAGGGACTATTGTAATCCATTCTAATAAAATTTACCCCTGAAAAGTAGCATTGGAGAAATTAAGAAGGGCTTTAACATTTTATTTAATGCATTCCTGTGTCTTTTGAATATTTCATGATGAATATATATTATTTTTACATTTTCAATGAATAAAATATTTTATATATCCCTGAAAGTTACAGTGATAAATACTGAAAGAAACAGCTCGAAAAGTTGAAAGGGTTACTTCTGGGGAGTAAGCCTAGGGAGGGAGCGAAAGGACAGTGGACCGCTATGTTTTATTATAAGCCTTTCAATAGTACTTGACTTTAAAAATTTTTTGTATGAATTACTTTGGAAAAAAATTAAAAACAATTGACCACAAAGACTAACAAACCAAGAGAAAAAAATAGATAGAGGACATAAACAAGAAATTCACAAAAGAAACAGAAAGGTCTCCCAAAGGCATGGAAAAAAAATCACTCCTACTAATGATGAACAAAAGCATCAGAAGTAGCTGCGTGTTCATGAACCTGGAAATATGTTCTCATTACAGCATTAAGTGTCTTTGTGTTAGGGGATGAGTTTACAAGATCATATAATAGTGTCATTTTATAACAATGTAAGCATTCATTCAGCAAATTTTCTGTGAGCACCTATTATATAGTGGGCACATAAAAATGTATTTTTAAAAAGTCTAAAATGAGTTGTCTTCAGATGTCAAGAAGTTCTCTACGATGGTGGCACAATAAGTGATTTTTACAAAATTTTTCTTCCTTTGTATTTGTTAATTTGGTCTCTAATATTTAAAGAGGGAACATACCTTACTAAGGAGATAAAAGTAAATAGCAAAAGAAATGAATCACCTATTTTGAGTACTCCCAAAATAAGAAATAAAGCACTGACAATTGGTTTGGAAAAGCACCCAATTATTAACCTGCTCAGACAATAGAGAGACTGTATCACACACATGTTTTTTTTTTGTTTGTTTTTTTTTTTTTTTTTGAGACAGAGTCCCAATCTGTTGACCAGGCTGGAGCACAGTGGTGCGATCTTGGCTCACTGCAATGTCCACCTCCTGGGTTCAAGCAATTCTCTTGTCCCAGCCTCCCGAGTAGCTGGATTACAGGCACACACCATCATGCCCAGCTAATTTTTTTGTATTTTTAGTAGAGACGGGTTTTCACAGTGTTGACTAGGCTGATCTTGAACTCCAGACCTCAGGTAATTCACACGCCTCAGCCTCCCAAAGTGCTGGGATTACAAGCATAAGCCACCACGCTTGGCACACATCCATTTTTATACCTCAATCCTCAACAGCATCAGGCACATAATAGGTCTCCAGATAAACAACGGAACAATCAAAATAAGCAGGGGCTTGTGCAGTATGGTGATCAGGAATTTACTGTATGTATGTGAGCTTCCAACATGCAAATAGGTACTGATAACTACACAGTGTTAAAAGGATCCACACGAGTGACGCATATAAAGCACTCAACACAGTGTTTGGTACTCAAGAAAGGTTAGATGCTATTAAAAATAGTAGTAGTTGTTGATATTGTCATTGCTGTAATAGTTTATAATTCAGGACCCCAGAAATAGGACCCCAGCAATTCCACCACTCATTAAGGTGCCCACGAACAAGACAGTCCCCTGAGCAGTCCTGAAAACTGCAACATTTCCCTCCTCCTCCTCTTCCTCTTCCTCCTCCTTTTTTCCTTCCCCTTCCTCCTCCTTCTCTTCCTTTCTCCTCCTTCTTTTCCTCCTCCTCCTTTTCCTCTTCTTTCTCTTCCTCCTCTCAGCCCATCCCCTGACATTCTCTCTAACCCGTTGCTCACTGACTACCTGAGAGCAAATACGTGGGGGCAGCACAGGCTCAGTCGTCACCTGAGGCCAGACACCAGGTTCCAGAGATTCCAAAACCAAAATGTGCAACTCCCATTCCCTCCCTGGGTCACATCGTATATAAGGCACTGCCCTGTGTGCAGCTCATTAGGTGCTGGAATTAAAAGAAGAAGGGACAAGCCGGGCACGGTGGCTCATGCCTATAATCCCAGCCCTTTGGGAGGCCGAGGCGGATGGATCGCGAGGTCAAGAGATCGAGATCATCCTGGTCAACATGTTGAAACCCCGTCTCTACTAAACATACAAAAAAAAATTATCCGAGCATGGTGGCGCGCGCCTGTAATCCCAGCTACTCGGGAGGCTGAGGCAGGAGAATTGCTTGAACCCAGGAGGCGGAGGTTGCGGTGAGCCGCAGTGGCGCCATTGCACTCCAGCCTGGGTAACAAGAGCGAAACTCCGTCTCAAAAAAAAAAGGGACAAACTTAGGGGAAACAAGACTGAATTTCTGGAGGGGATGGCCTGCCATTGATCCCCTTTAAAAATATAGCCTTTTACTGATGTATAACACATGTAGAAAAGTGCACAATTATCACAAACTGTACACCGCATGTACCCACCTCCAAGAAACAGGACCTCATCAGCCCCTAGATATTCTTCTCCTGCCCGCTTCCTGACATCTAACACCACAAATTTGTTTTGCCTGATTTTCAACTTTATATAAAGGGACTCATGCAGTGTGGACTTTTCTGCATGTGCCTTCTTTTCCGCATGTGCACAACGTTACAATTGTGCAGATCACCCTGCTGCTGTGTATAGCTGGAGTTCTTTCATTCCCATTCCCATGATATGTACTGCATAAATAACCATTTCCTTTTTTTTTTTTTTTTTTTTTTTTTTGAGACGGAGTTCGGCTCTTGTTACCCAGGCTGGAGTGCAATGGCGCGATCTCGGCTCACCGCAACCTCCGCCTCCTGGGTTCAGGCAATTCTCCTGCCTCAGCCTCCTGAGCAGCTGGGACTACAGGCACGCGCCACCATGCCCAGCTAATTTTTTGTATTTTTAGTAGAGACGGGGTTTCACCATGTTGACCAGGATGGTGATCCACCCGCCTCGGCCTCCCAAAGTGCTGGGATTACAGGCTTGAGCCACCGCGCCCGGCAACCATTTCCTTTTTTTTTTTTTTTTTTTTTTAGACGGAGTCTCCCTCTGTTGCCCAGGCTGGAGTGCAGTGGCATGATCTCGGCTCACTACAACCTCGACCTCCCGGGTTCAAGCGATTCTCCTGCCTCAGCCTCCCAAGTAGCTGGGACTACAGGGTGAGCACCACCATGCCTGGCTAATTTTCATATTTTTAGTAGAGATGGGTTTCATCATATTGCCCAGGCTGGTCTTGAACTCCTGACCTCGTGATCCACACACCTCGGCCTCCTAAGTGCTGGAATTACAGGCGTGAGCCACCACACCCAGCCCTAACCATCTACTTTTGACAGTCATTTAAGTTGTTTTGGTTTGGTGCTATTATGAACACTGCACTTTTAGTATTCTTTTTTTTTTTTTTTTTTGAGACAGGGCCTCGCTGTGTCACCCAAGCTGGAGTGCAGTAGCGTCATCTCAGCTCATTGCAACCTCCACTTCCTGGATTCAAATGATTCTCCTGCCTCAGCCTTCCAAATAGCTGGGATTACAGGCGTACACCAACATGCCCAGCTAATTTTTGTATTTTCTTTAGTTGAGGCTGGGTTTCACCATGTTGGCCAGTCTGGTCTCAAACTCCTGAACTGAAGTGATCCGCCTGCCTCAGCCTCCCAAAATGCTGAGATTACGGGTGTGAGCCACCACATCCGGCCTGCTATCAATATTCTTGTACATGTATTTTAGTGAATACATGTGTGCATTTCTGATGCATGTATGATTCTCTTAGCTTTGGTAGATACTGCCAAAAAGTTAACCAGTTTATACCCCCAGCATCATCACGAGAGAGTTCCTGTTGCTCCACACCCTCACTCCCATTCAGTACGAAGTGGTATATCTTTAAAGGACCATCTTTTAAGTTCTGCCCCACTGCTAGACAACCATGAAAATGAATAGTCTCCAAAAATGTCTGTGATGTACCATTAAGTGACATAAGTAGGGCTCAGGCCAATATGTAGAATGTGACTCCATTAATGAGAATTGTGTCTGTGCATACGTAGGGACAGAGACCAATTCAGAAAGGGGACATATCCAAGTCCCCATCATGCTCATCTCTGGGGAGTGGAGTTGGAGGGCATCATTTACATGATGGGGTTAGGGCTAATTTTTACTTTTGATACCATTTTTCAGTATTTTTTAAATTCAAGGGAAAAAAAAAAAAAAACCTGTATAAGTAAAGTAAAATCCTCCACCCTCCACCCCCCATTACCACCACTCACCATTCCATTACCTAAGGCTGGCAGCCCCATCTGTCTTTCTTGTTATTTCCCAGCAATTGCTCCTGCTCTGGAATTACCCCGGCCGGGCAGGGCCTCAGGGACAAGTCTCCTGGGCACTGTAATTTCCCTGGCTGCAGTGTGTCATTAGAAGATTTGGTGCTGATAACACGACGCCCATACACAGTGAATATTACAGGGACAGGGCAGCTCGGCCAAGGAGCAAGCTCTTCCTGCAGAGATACCCCAAGAGTCTCAAGCTGCCTCAGTAGGATCAGGCCTTAGCATGTTTTTATCTCAACCTTCAGGAATAGAAGCTGGGAAAACTACTCATTCAAGACTGCTGGTGCCTCTAGCCTCCCCTGGGGATCGGGGGCTCAAAGCAAGGGCTGTGGAGTTAGGCAGAGCTGGTCTTTAGTTCTACCACGCTCTTGCTGTGAGTCTCTCATTGGGCCTGCAAGTCTTCACCTGTAAAATGAGCTAATGAGAGCACTTACCTTAAAGACAACACAATGTAGGCGTGTCGTGATGGCTCACGCCTGTAATCCCAGCATTTTGGGAGGCTGAGGTGGGTTGATCACTTGAGGTCAGGAGTTCGAGACCAGCCTGACCAACATGGTGAAACCTCGTCTCTACTAAAAATACAAAAATTAGCCAGGCAGGGTGGCAGGCGCCTATGATCCCAGCTACTCGGGAGCTGAGGCACGAGAATCGCTTGAGTCTGGGAGGCAGAGGTTGCAGTGAGCTGAGAACACCACTGCACTTCCGCCTGGGCAACAAGAGTGAAACTCTGGCCGGGCGTGGTGGCTCACACCTGTAATCCAAGCTCTTTGGAGGCCAGGGCAGGCAGATCACCTGAGGTCAGGAGTTCAAGACCAGCCCGACCAACATGGTGAAACCCCATTCTTAAAAAAAAAAAAAAAAAAAAAAAAAAAAAAAACATGCACACACAACACACCTTGCAGAGAGCGCCTGGCACATACTTAGCCCTAAGTAAGTTCAGGTTTTTGTTATTATTATTGTGGGCATAGTTGCCACTATTACCACCAACCCAAGAGCTAAAGTTTTGCATTCACCTCTTGGGAGAAAAGAATATAATAATGCACTTTTTATTTTCATAAGTATTGTAGAGTAAGTACATACCCACTTTTCTTGGGGAAAAAGGAATTTGGCTGGGCACAGTGGCTCGTTCCTTTTATCCCAGCGAGGCAGGAAGATCACTAGAGACCAGCAGTTGGAAACCAGCCTGGGCAACATAGCAAGACTCAGTCTCAACAAAAAAATTTAAAATTAGCCAGGCAGGGTGGTGCTTACCTATAGTTCCAGCTATTTGGGAGGCTAGGGGCAGGAGGATCATTTGAGCCCAGGATTTCAAGGCTATGATCATGTCAATGCACTACAGCTTCAGCAACAGAGACTCTGTCTCTAAAAAAAAGAAAAAAGAAGAAAAATTCACCTGGAACTTAAATTCATATATTTTAGTTGAAAAGTTAAATAACCGGGCGCAGTGGCTAATGCCTATAATCCCACCACTTTGGGAGGTCAAGGCAAGCACATCACGAAGTCAGGAGTTCAAGACCAGCCTGGCCAACATAGTGAAACCCCATCTGTACTAAAAATATAAAAAATTAGCCAGACGTGGTGGTGGGTGCCTGTAATACCAGCTACTTGGGAGACTGAGGAGGAGAATCATTTGAGCCCGGGAGGCAGAGGTTGCAGTGAGCTGAGATCACACCATTGCACTCCAGCCTGGGTGACAGAGCAAGACTCTGTCTCAAAAAAACAACAAAAAAAAGTTAAATCGTCATTCAAGGCCGGGTGTGGTGGTTCACACCTGTAATCCCAGCACTTTGGGAGGCCGAGGTGGGTGGATCACCTGAGGTCAGGAGTTCGAAACCACCCTGACCAACAAGGTGAAACCCTGTCTCTATAAAAACATAGTAATAATAAATAAATAAATAGTCATTCAACATTGATTCATCCAATATCTGTGGAGTGCCTTCTATGTGCTGGGCATTGTTCTAGATTCTGGGGTTATAGCAGTGACCAGAGCAAAGTCCCTGCTATCACATAGTTCACACTCTGCTAGAGACCTCTGACAATAGTCAAGCCAACAAACAGCTATGTAATAAAATTTCAAATGTGTATATAATACAATAAATATAATGTCAACCCCCAGTATGAAGAAAAATCAAGCAGATAGGAGACAGGGCCTGGAAACATGGTCTGATGACGCCAGTCAATGTGTTCAGTGGAGCCAGAGCGCTGCCCGGAGACTGTCTCTCCTTGGCCAGAGGGAACTGGTTTTGGCCAGGTTGAAGTGCCCCCTGGCTGGCTGCAACTGTAGCTTGCTCCTGTGGAGATGAGGTTGAGGAGAAGGTGAAGAGTGGCTTCAAAGGCCATGTAGGTGAGGAGCAGGCAAGGGCAGGGCTTCATGAGAGAGGAGCCCTGGACCAGATGTGCCCTTGGAGGACAGACACCCTGGCAGTCCCTCATGGAGCACCACTGGAGAGGAACTTCATGCCAATTATAGCAGGTATTTACCCGGCACCTGCTGTGAGCCCAGTGCTGCACTTTGTATGAAAGGATTCAAGTAAGCATGAGGACTGGGCAGGTGCCTGGCCTCAAGGAGCTCCCAGATGCTGGAGATACAAGACCCAGCTCCATAAAAGAAAGAAGCAAGTCAGATTCTGAAAGGGACTGAGGGCAGGGCACAGGTCACATAATCATCTGAATAGGCAAACCTCCAAATCTCAGCCACAAAGAAAAAGTTCCATATTCAAACAAAGCCTGCAGTGGGCCCAGTGGCTCTCCGGAGCAGCGAGTCAGGAGCCAAGTGGTTTCCATCTTATGTCTCTATCATCATAAAACATATCATCCAGGTCCCTGTGGCAAGAGGGAGAGAGAGAGCTGGGTCACCCTGCACCAGTTTTTCAATGCTTTAGCTTAGAAGTAACACACCACGCTTCTCACAACCCATCGGCCAGAACTGGTCACATGGGCCCAAACTGCAAGAGAGGCTGGGAAATGAGTGGAGTGCATAAGCATTCCCTGGGAATGAAATTCCTTGACCCTACGTCAGTCATTACTGCTGGGATCTGGACAGCCTGAGCACAAGGCCTGGAGTTTGAAACGGGCATGGGACAGAGCGGCAAGCAGCAGGCTTTGGATAAAGAGCCCTGGCTTAGACTTAAGGAAAACTGCTTGGCCACCTCATGGCTGGGTGACTTGTGTAAGCCTCTGATCTCTTTTAGCCTTAGTTTCTTCTAAAATGGGGGTAGTCAGAGCTCCCATCCAGAATCACTAGAAGAACATGTATGAGAGGACTGTCTACACTACTGAGAATGAATTCAATATAGTTGTCTATGACACATCTCTATTTTCCCTAATATACAGACTCTAGTTCTGTCCCCAGGGCTTCTGTGTCCTACTGATCTTACACTTCTTCACCAAAGTGCCCACAGCAGAAGGGAAACAGTCCAGGGCCTGGGGCCACCACTTAAAGCAACACCAAGGGCAACAACGAGTCCTTGAAGTGTCTTATTTTTTCTCAACAATTCCTGTCAAGTTTGCATTCTCCTACATAAGATATAAGTGCTCATGGTAGAAACAATTGTCTTCCTTCTTCCCTTAAGCTTCCACTAAAATGGCAGCTCCAGGAAGTTGCAGGTTTAATAAGAGCTTCCCCTGGCACCTGGGCACATGTCCATGGCAGACTCTGCCTCTCAAATCCCCAGGAAGGCGGGCACAGGCTCCCTAGGAAGAGGCTCCCAGCTCTCCCAGGTCTCCTTGGCTCTGACAGCTGTTTAAATGGATCCTGCAGTGGCCAGCCCCCACCCAGGCAGCTTGCCCCTGCCCAGCTTCTCACCCCCAGCCCAGCCAGGAGATTGTCCCTGAATTAATCAAAGCACTTGCACTCGTCCCAACTCACTAGAGTCCTCCTCCAGCGGCCACTTTGTGTTGGGTAGATTAATTGCAGCTGGGGGAGGGGAGGGAATCCATTTTTAGAAAATCATTACTTTCAGAAAGAGAGGGGGGTGCTTCTGGCTGGGGGAAAACTGCTGAGCTAGCAGCTCGGGCCTCCTGCTTGAGAGCCGCCAGGAAACCGGGGACTGTGCAGGCTGCTCCTGGCTCTGAGGGTGGCAGCCTGGGCCCATGCACCCTTCCTCCTGAGGCCAGGGCACCCCAACCCTGCAGCCCTGACTGCTGCTGGTCTTTGCTTCCTGCCCTGGCCTGGGCTCAGTAGTTGGCTGACGTTCTGAGCAGGAAGGAATCACCCCAATATTGGCCACCCCCCTACTATCCATGGACTGGCTTTCCCACTGTCTTCTCTCACTTGCTGCAAAATCCATCACCCAGAGGGCACCATCAGCCTCTGCCTGCAGCTGCGGGGTGAAAAGAAGGGTGGGGACCCCAATCACAGCTGGCAGTCTTGGATTGAGTATCTAATAAAGTATCTGAAATTGCCATTATTGTAGGTCAACGTGATCAGATATTAGCAATCCCACGTGGTTCAATCTAATTAGCATATGGCCAGCTCTTCATATGAATTTTCTCCCAATTCCCATTTTAGCCTCACAAAAGTATAATACACACTTTATGCTTCGGAAATTGAGGTTCGGAGAGGTTGTGACTTGCCCAAGTGAGTGCTCAAACCCAGATCTTTCTGACTCCCATACCAGTGACTGTGAATCACATCAGGCCCCCACCTCGCCTGCCCCCAGCACACCCTCAGGAACAGTCAGGAGTTGACACTGAGAGCGCACAGGCTGGGCTGACCAATAGGTCCTCTGCAGGCTGCTGAGCGTTGGGAGCTTAATAGACCCATCAAGAAGTCACTGTTTGCTGTAGGTTTGGGTACAAATCCAGCTTCCATCACAGGCTGTGTATAGGTGGTCCCAGGCAAATCACTCACCCATTGGAGGGTCGGCTCCTTCCTGAATCAGGGAAGGCCTGTCCACATCCTCTGCAGCGTGGGAGCGCAGGCAGCATGCCCCTTAGCGTGCACCCACATGCACAAATGGCAGGTGTTCTTTCAGCAGTCAGATCAGCTTGGTCCTTCCAAACCAGAACTTGTTTTAGAAAAAACATATACCCAACCCCTTGAGCCAGGCCTGCCCGGAGAGATTAGATAACACAGAAGTGATGAAATCCGATGCTATCACTTGACAGCTGGGAGGCTGCGGGCAATTCTTTGAACCTATTTATCTGTAGAATGGGAATGATGATCATGGTATCTACTCGCACGGTGGCTGTGAGAACTGTATGGGACAATCCCAGTGTAAAGTGCTCAGAACACTGCCTAGCACAGAGTCGGGACATACTCAGTGTTGCCTCTTGATGATGACGATGACAGTTATTCCCAGCCCAAGCTAAGCCCACAGCTCTGCCTCATTCATGAGACAAGTCCTCTCTGAGCATTACTCCAGGAGTTGTCAGGGCGGTGGATCCTACCTAAGGCTCCAGTTGAGACTCCAGGGTGCCAAGAGCTTATGGTTCAGTAGGAGAGAGAATCTCAAGCGATTATTATTATTATTTTTTTTTTTTTGAGACAGAGTTAGGCTGGAGTGCAATGGCGCGACCTCGGCTCACTGCAACCTCCGCCTCCTAGGTTCAAGCAATTTTCCTGCCTCAGCCCCCTGAATAGCTAGGATTACAGGCACCCCCCATCACACCCGGCTAATTCTGTATTTTTAGTAGAGATGGGGTTTCTCTGTGTTGGTCAGCCTTGTCTCAAACTCCCAACCTAAGGTGATCTGTCCGCCTTGACCTCCCAAAGTGCTGGGATTACAGGCGTGAGCCACCACGCCCAGCTTAGAATCTCACACTATTGATCCCTCTTTAGGACAGAAATTTTTTACAAAGAAGAGGCTTCTTGCAGAAAGTGCTGCCTGCAACAGATCCCAAAGGATAAGGAGGAGGTAGCTAACTGAAGTGGCTGCAAAGCACTTGCTGCAGAAGCACATAAGCAACCTGCGCCTGCAGCATGGTGCATCTCCCTACACGCCTGGAACAAAAGGTTTCTGTGTGTGGAGGGCTCGGGACTCCGTGGGGAGATTGGCGGAGGTGGATGCTGAAGGGCTGCTTTGAATAGAGGTAAGGGAGACCCAGGGGAGACTAACAGCCCCTGGATTAAGTCATGCTAGTGGGGGCACAGAAAAGGGAACTCTGTGAGAGACATGTACAATTTGTAATTATTGACTGAATGAAATAGAGTAGAAGGGGTTTGGTTTTTTATTATGGACAGGGGCAAGGATGGAGAATCCAGGTTTCTGGTTGGGACAACTGAGGCATCTACAGGTCCAAGGGAGATGAAGCCACCAGAGTGGTGCTGCCACGCAGGGAGAGGGTGTGGCCTGAGCAGAGCTGAGATCGAATTGCGTAAGACACCCTGACATTTGAGGGGTAAACTGAAAGGAAAGAGTACCGAGAGGCAGGAAAACGTCCTTCCCATGGGGTACTTCTCCCCCTGCTCTGCTCACCTCAATGCCATCCGTGCTGAAAGTCCCACCTCCGCTGCAAGCCCCTGTGGCCCCATGACCAGGCCTCCTTCTGGGTTCTCGCCTTTTCTTCTGCCTGCACTGCTGCTGATCATCTCAGATGCGGCGTCTTGTCCTCCAGCATCACGTGCAGGCACGGTCCAGGTCCGTGTTACCACCACGCCAGCTGCGGCACAGTCCTGGGCACTTTGAAGGTGCTCAGGAGATGACTGTGGGTGACGGGCTCGCCGGTAAAAAGAGGGAAGCATCAGCGACCAGCAAATGCCAGACTCCTCCTAAGCCCTCCTCTTTCCCCACCACCCACCCAGAATCAGCCGTGCTGCCAGAACCCGCACACCTCCACCCCTGTTCCAGCCTCTCCTTCCTCCAAAAGCCACAGCTTCTGCCTCCCAAATCCAGAGGCCTTGCACAAGTGGCAGGGCCAGGAGGAAACGTGGCAGACCACCCTCCCACCTTCTCTGCATTTCAGGGAGCTGTGGGACTAGAGCCACGCAGGACCCTATCAAACATCTCAACAGGGCGTGGACCAAGCAGTAAGAACCACTCAACCAGTCAGGTCCTGAGCTCCTAACCACCTGCTTCCTCATTGGGGGACCTCGGGCAAGTCATTTAACCTCTCAAAGCCTCCATTTGTGCAGCATGTCCCAATGAAGATGAAATGAGGATTCCCTCAAATACCTAGACATTATACCTGGCACCTAGCGAAGCGTTCAATACACGGTAGCCACTGTTATTAAAGAGCTTCCTGGCATGCCAACGCAAGTTAGAGCCAACTAAAATGACTGACAGCCCCCGGTGTGACAGCTTCCCTCCCTACCCCTCCTCCGCCTCTACCACCCTGGAGTTAGTTAGAACCCTCCTTGGGTGTTTTCTAGAGATGGGATCTTGCACTTATCTGGGTTACAGAACTAGAATAAAAGCAAGTTTCAGTTCAATGACAAAAAGCAAAAAGCGACCAGGCATGGTGGCTCACGCCTGTAATCCCAACACTTTGGGAGGCCGAGGTGGGTGGATCACCTGAGGCCAGGAGTTCGAGACCAGCCTGACCAACATGGCGAAACCCTACCTCTACTAAAAATACAAGAAATTAGCCGGACGTGGTGGTGCGCACCTGTAATCCCAGCTACTTGGGAGGCTGAAGCAGCAGAATCACCTGAACCCGGGTGGCGGAGGCTACAGTGAGCTGAGATCACTGCACTCTAGCCTGGGCAACAGAGCCAGACTCAAAAAAAAAAAAAAAAAAAAGCGCAAAAAGCTGCTTTGAGAGGTAGTGAGCTCCTGATCACACGTAAACAAGGTGGCCCGGATGAGCACTTGGCACTAACGCCCTGGAGCATGAATCAACAATCAACATGTATTAATATTTCTTGCGACACAATTGTATTATAATTCCCTTTAATGAAGTAGTGGCGCCAGTAGGCTGTAGTGCTTTGGGTGACCTTTCGGCAAAACAGAAAGTTGGCTGTCCTACATTGGCCTTCCAGAAAGCTTTTATGAAATTGTACAGGCTTGTGATACCCAAATTCTTAACCCCCACTTCCAAAGGCCTCCTCTTCCTGGGTAGAAGATTCAAAGCCCCTTGCATAGAGACACCTGCATAGCCCTTTGTTTGGTACCTGATTTAGACCATCTCTTACGCAAGATTCCCCGAATCTAAAACATGACTCAGATCCATCAGCAGCAAACCAAGGTAGGCTGATGCAAAGCCAGCACTGAAGAGGCACTTTGACCGCAAGTGCCACCTGGGCTGGGCTGGGGAAGGGGACCAGTGAACTGTAGCTAACGTCTCAGCAGACAATAGAGAATACTGCAGAGTAGAACCCAGACTCTGTGATCTCTGCGGCCCAAAACAGTATTTGGGAAGCAGCCAGGAGGCGGCCAAGTCCCTCTGACCAACACTGACATTCAACCCCCACTTTCATCACCCCTCCAGGGCCTCACACCCAGGAAACTCCTCCTGGAATCCAGTCTGGCAGAGTTACAGTAGGCTTGGGATTATCGCCAAGCAGGTTGCTGGCAAGAACCAGAGGGATCCAGGTTCTTGGGGCTAACCTTCCCCATCCACCCATCCCCTAATCCGGTCTTCCCAATCACCCGAGATGTAATTCCCTTTCCTCGATCCTACCAGCTTTTGCATCGTCACCCACAGGGTTCCTGTAGGTTGTTTCCCATTACAAATTCGGGACACAGGAGGGAGGGAGCCAGGTCTTGGTAGGCTGCAGGTGTTTGCAGCACTGTTGAAGGCCAGGGCTGTTCTACATGTCTCTCTTTTGGGGCCCACGTCTCCCCTCCTCCAAGAACGGGGCTGGGAAGATGCCAACTCAACTGAACTGGATGAATACTCCTCCCCAATCCCCTCCAAGCAGCAGAAGAAAAAGGAGTTGGAGGACAACACGGTATCAAGTGTACATTTTAAAAATCGTTTAATGGAACATAAACTCCTTTAGAAAAACATTCAGCTAGGTGATAACACCCATAGAAAAAAACACCAATTTTGTGTTTATCTTTTTTAATTTGGCATTTGTTATTTGCATTTATATTAAAGCAAAGTGCATCTTTCCTTTTTCTTGTTTATACACATTGCACAATACATAAATAATGATGCTTATAAAACGTCTTTATATTTACAAGTAATAATATATTTATATATAACATAAAATACATTTTTTTCTTTAATAAATCTCAGGGTTTTTTTTCAGGAGTCCTTTCTCTCTCGAAGCACTACAATGCTAAATTTCCAATGAGAATGCTTCTCTTGTTCATTTAAACCTTTGTAGTTAGAAAAATAGCTTATGTTAAAGTCTAAACATGCTCATTGAGCTAAGAACAGTGTCAAAGTATCATACGAGTGTATGAGTTGTAGAAGAAATGAAAGAAGAGTCAGGTGTCAGCCTAGGATGGTACCTTGGGTTATGACGGACCAAATCCTTCTTAGAGGGAAGGGGACTGCTAAGCATGTCCCTCCCAGGGACGTCCCCCCTTGCTGGTCTAATAGCAGAGCTCAACACCCAGGCTCAGAGCAGGGAGTGCTGAGTTGGTTTTCTAAGTCCAGGAAAAACCTGATGTCACCAGGGCAGGCAGGGAAGAGGCTGATGAGGGGAGAGGGCACTGGGTGAGCAATACTGTGAGGGGCTGCCCCGGCAGCCCTCAGGAAGCCCATCTCAGAGAGATCCAGGAGCAGGTGGCCAAAAAAGAAAGACGCTACAATGGCAGGGGCTGGCGGGAGGGGAATAAGACGAGGATAAAAACAATTGGTTCTGGTTCAGCCACCAGCAGGCTCGCTGCTCAGAAGCCTGTGGACAGGCCCGTGTCCTAGAGGTGGGAGAGGAAGGGTGGGGGCTTTCTCAGGCTGGGGACACAGCCGTGCTCCTGGCAGCTGCGGGGACCCCCAGCTGCCAGCTTGCCCAGGTACTGCCTCTGTCCCACTGAGCATATCCAAAGGACACGAGAGATACCACGTGGGGCTGCAAACCTCTCTGCTGGGGACACCCGTCAGAGACACAAAACAAAGAGCACGTTGCCTCCCCATCTGTGGCTCCCACACACGCGTGCACACACAGCCACACACTCACACTCACACACACTCCTGACAAGTGAAATGATGACCGCCCCCTTCATACACTGTGTTTGGTGGTGCTTGGATTTCTGCTTCCCCTCTTCCTAGCAGGGTGTCCTGCCGATCATACCCACCCCCCCTTCCAAAAAAAGCCCCCAACAGTTCTTTTCATAAGCTATTTCTCAAAGAATGAAACAAAACAGAACACAAACGAGGACGAGAAGAAAACCAACCAACCAACAAACAACAAAAAAAATACCAAAGAGTTTGCATGAAAAGCAAGCACTCAGGAGGAAAATATTAGCAGCAAAGTAGTTTGAAGTGTGGCCTGCTCAGCGCACGCTCTGTCCCCTCCGCACGCGGCTACCGGCTGTTGAAGATGACCTCCAGCCAGCACGGGCAGCTGCTGATGAACTGGCGGGTGTAGCACTGGCCCCAGCCCTTCACAAAGCTGATCTGCACGGTAAAGCCCGTCCACGGCTGCTGCATGAACTCGTGGTCATTGGGCCGCTGCAGGCTATACGCCTTCTCGTAGTCGAAAGCCTTGATGGAGAAACCGGGGAACACCTTGTGAACCAACAGCGTCCTGGAGTCCGGGTTGTCCAGTGTGGCGGACTTGATGAAGATGGGGTAGCTGCTGCGGTTGTACACCCACACGCCGTCCACCTCCCGCGTCAGCTGGATGCCGCAGCCGATCTTGCTCCGCACCTTCTGCACCAGCTGACTCTTGTTGTCCGAATTGAGCTGTCCGAGGCAAAAGCCATTCCCCTGAGGTAGATCATAGAAGATATCCAGAGAGGGCTCCTGGACACAGTAGAGCCTCCCCACTCGCGTCTTCTCCTCCCAGTATGCCACCACGCACCAGTGTGACCGATCCCCAGGCTCCAGAAGAAGTTGGGAATCTAGAAAACACAATGGCAGAGAGGGTTGGTGGGGACGGGTATGGGTGAGTGAGTCCTAGAATAAAGACACACGCACACATACACACACCCCCATCACGAGCTCATTTCTCAGGACAAGACAGAAGAAAGGTGGCAGTGAGGAGGGTCCTGGACTTGCCCAGGCTTGTTCAGCCCTTTGACCAGGACCCTGCCTTTCTTTAAGCATAGGAAGCTCTGGGTGCTGCTTCTCTGCAGGCTCCTGCCCATCAGGAATACACTAGCACCCGTGCCCACCTGGCCAACCAAGCCTCTTTTCTGCAGCGCACAGATGCACAGGGACCCTCATTAACTCGGGTGGTCTGGTCTTAGGGCTGCAAAAAGCCTCAGCCACATCCTGGAGTTACAGATTTTTCAACTGGATGGAACCTTGGAAGGCCAGCTCCTCCAGCCCCTTGTCATCCTGATGAGAAAACCAGGACTCAGAAAGGCTGCTGCTGGAGAACCAGGGGCGACACGGCCAAAGCAAGAACCCAGGTGTCCAGACCCTGGGGCCACCTATGCGACGGTCTCTGGGTACCTGTCACCCAGCTCCCAAATCAGTGCCGTGATCATGAGGGACCTCTCTATCTGGTAAAAATAAAAACGAGGGTGGCTTGGGACAAAAACATCGATATTCCTAATAGAAAAACAAGTCTCAAGTGTGTCCGCAGTGGCCCTGTACACAACGGGTGAATTTGTGTCAAAATGCCAAATCACAACCTGCATTCCGGTATTATCCCGGCTACCTTAACAAAGCTTCCTCCAGCCCAGACAGAAGATTATGTGTCTCAAATGGATGCGCTCCCCTTCTCTGCCAGAACCCCTGTCCCCAGGGGGGACCCCCTCACCCCTCCTTCTGCAGAAGCATCTGGAACCTGCAGGGCACCCTGCCGCCCTCCTCCCTCCCAGCAGGCCCCACCCTGCTTCCCTGCACAGGGCTATTCCCACCGGCACCGGGTGATTCTGGTAAGGTGATTTTCCTCAGCAGGAGCTGGGAGGACTTTAAAAAGGGGGTCACACAGAGGGAAAGGGAGCCCCCACGGCGGGCATTCTGACTCCTCCTCAAGCAGGAGCCAGCGGGCAGGCCTCAGACTTGGGACCATAAATCTCCCCAGCCCAGCCAGACTGCAGGAACGCTGTGGTTTGCGGCTGCAGGGTGGAGACCGGAAGTCTTGTATTTGTTAACAAAAATGGGGAGAGCAGAGCGGGGGAAGAGGGGAAGGGCCCACGTCACTCCTCGTTCCCTGCAGCCCCAGCTCCTCCTTCTCGGGGGTCTGGGGGGCACAAAGGCGGGGCTGAGAGTGAGATGTGCCTTGGTGTGGCCTTTGTGTTTCTGGAGTAACTGGGTTCGGAGTCAGTGATGGTGGGTGGCACCATGCAGGGGCTGATGGCAGAGGACAGGCCGCATCCCGCTGCCCCCGCAGGCTGGGTGACTGAGGCAGCCCAGGACACCAACTCGCTCCAACTTTCACAGGCGTGTTAGGACCTGGGAACCAGTTGGCTCCACTCAGTTTTTTCTGTTAAAGTAGCAGCCAGTGTTGGACGGAGGCGCCCGTCAGTAAAGCTGCACACGTGCACACTGCAGCCTGCTGAGCAGCCACGCACACTCCCCCTGCGCGGCCGTTCCCTGAAGACACCCCCAGCTGGCCTTCCCAAATGCCTGCCCCGATGGCTCCACAAAGGGGGACACGGAGGTCTCATTCCTTTCCCTCAACCCCCACTCCACTGAAAATCAACACCAGAAAACTGGTTAGTCACCACCTGCCCCAAGTATCTAGGAGGCATGGTGTGTGCACGTGTGTGTGCAAGGCTGTGTGTCCATGATGTCACTGTGTGTATGAGTCTGTTGTGCTTCTGTGTGCACACATGTACTAGAACATATGGAAAACGAGACAGGGACAAGGAGAAGGGGACTCATCAGGCAGTCACTTGTTCCTGCGGAGTATCCATCAACTGCTAATAAGCTCGTGAGCACTGGCAGGCTTGGAACTTTCTTGCTGAAGGAGTTCAGCTCTGAAGGCTACACCACAGACCTGAAGGCCCATGGAGGAAGGGTGCGCTGGCCTGCAAGCGTGTAGCGGGGAGAACGCTCTCTTCTGGGAGGCACAGGACGTCCACCCTTTGGTGTTTTGAAATACAAGACGCTTTCGCTTATTTTCGCAATTCAGGACAGCAAACCTGGCCTGAAAAAGAAGACTCACGGAGCTGCTGGGAAGGAGGAGGGAAGGAGGGAGGGAGGGAGGGAGGGAGCAGGACCCTCAGCAGAGCCTCACAATGCTTTGTTTCATGCAACTGAGACCCACTGAAACCTGGCATGGGCCAACAGGAGGAGGAGGAAGAGTGAGTGAGTGGAGTAGGGTCCTGGGACCGAGGTACCCCCATGCCAGGCCTGTTAGCCACCGATGCAAGGGGTGGGAGCCTTGTCTGCCAAGGGTGAGGGCCTCTGTGGGCAGAGGGAGCTGGGTAGGGACTGGAGCCTGAGGCCTGTGGCAGGAGGGGAATCGTCAGGAGGGTTTCTGTTTCATCCGTGTAGCCCCCCGGGAATTTGCTGCCAGACACCCCCTTTTTTCTGCTGAGGAAAAAGCCTTTTTCTGCTGAGGTTAATGGCGCAGCCCAGATACACGGCAGCGCGTGAATATCGTGAGTGTCACTGTGTGAGAACAAGGCCCCGAAGTCCTCTGGGTGCCTAACCTACTTCAGGGAGACCCCTGCCTGCTCCTCCCCTGCTGTCCCCTCAGCTTCCCCTGAGCAGCCTCTGTCCACTCCATAGGACAGCTCCATTCTCCTCCCTCCTGCCGGGACTACCAGCAAAACCGTTCGGCAACAGCGAAGGGCCCTGGAACACACACCCTTGTGTGAACGTCACACCTTCTGGGGACCTCACCCGACATCCCCCATGACCAGTACAGAGATTCCCCTCTTTGCCCTGAATTCTCCGCCATTTGGGCTCATTTCTGGGAAACACTCAGCTTCATCTTCACAGAAAAACAGTTCCCTGAATTGGGCCCACAGCCCGCTCCAGTGTCCCCACAAAGGTCTGTGGGGGCGCTTTGCTCCCGGGACTTCCCAGGCCATGTGTCAAGGGGCTGGGAAGTTCAGTGAGTACAAGGACTAAGGAAGTGCCTTGGCCCCTCGCTGATATTTAACCTCCAAAGGCAAAACTCACAGTCCCTTGTTAATTTCCCTCAGCTTTATAACCTTCTCTGGTATTTTCCACAAACTTCTCCCCTCCCCAGAAAGCTGTACAGGGGCTTGTTTTAAAATGGTATGTGTTCATTTTAAAGCATTCAAAAGAAAAGCTGTGTTGTAAAAAGCTCACTAATCAGATGCCTGCTCACAGTTTTTTCTTTTTATTACAGTGGAGGGAATTTTTGGAGCAACACCAGAAAAATGCTGAATCTGCCTAAAATTCCTTTAAGGTGTTCCCCCCACCTTCCCCATTTCCCTTAAAGCATAAAATCCTCCCTTTAAAGGGAAGGGGGAGGTGGGCATTGAGAAGGGAGAGGACTCCAGCCTGTGTTTGCACTGGCGTTGGGGAAGACCACTTAGCAAGGAGCTCCCTGACTCTTACAAAGAGTTATTTAATTACCCTGCTCATGAATGAACAGACCAGACCCTTCCAGGAGACCAGAGGCTCATGAATGAAACTCATACCCCAGGTCCCAATGGCACAGGGTGACCAGGCCTCAAGACCACATTTTAGGTAAGCAAGGAATTTTCCCTCTTTTTTTTTTTTTTTTTTTTTTCTGTATGTGATGGAGTTTTGCTCTGTCGCCAGCCTGGAGTGCAATGGCTCGGCCTCCCTGCAAACTCCACTTTCCGGGTTCAAGCGATTCTCCTGCCTCAGCCTCCCGAGTAGCTGGGACTACAGGCATGCGCCACCATGCCTGGCTCATATTTGTATTTTTAGTAGAGACAGGGTTTTCACCATGTTGGCCAGGCTGGTCTCGAACTCCTGACCTCATGATCCACCCATCTCGACCTCCCAAAGTGCTCAGATTACAGGCATGAGCCACCGTGCCTGGCCAGGATTTTTCCTTTCTTAAATTTTTTATTTGAAGGCATCAGGAGAGGAGAAAAGAAAAATGGGGGGAGGGAGGGAAGGCCATGCTCGGTGCTTCAACAGTACCATTTCTGTCTCCACCTGAAGGCAGACGGCAGAGCAGCTCCGCAAACAATCACGGGGTTGGGAGAACATGGGCAGGCAGGGAACAGAGGCCATCTGGGCCTGGCTGGGTCCATACACACAAAGGAGGTGCTGGCGGAGAGGTGGTCCCCAAGCTTCCATTTAGGAACAAGGACAAGCTTGGGAAACAAAGCCAGTAGAGACATGAACTCCAGCAGCTGATGCCCCATGGTTAAATGTGCCCAACTGCCAGGGTACCGGGGGCTGGGGTCAAAGGTGGGTGAGGAGGGCTCTACACTGGCTCTCATCTCTGTGAGCCACTTGGATTATGAAGCGATACTTCTCTGCCAAAGTCCAACAGGGCCACGCGCCTCTGAGCCCCCTCCTCCGTGGTCCAGCAGAGCAGAAGGCTGAGGACAGAGAAGTTGGGGAGGAGGGGTGCCTGGGCATGCGCGGCCACCTCATGCACACTCCCGGTGCCAATCAGGGGCAAACGAAGGGCAGAAGTGTGGACACAGACAGCTTGCACCTGGCAACCTGGGAGCACAAACATCACCACGCCTTGCCCTCACCAGGTCCAGGGCCCTCCCTCCTCAGGACCCAGGCGCCACCAACAGTTGCCTCATCCTGTCTCTCCCTCCGCAGCAGACATCTCAAAGGTTCACAGCACCCATCCCCTGCTCCCAACCCTGTCAGGAAATTGGCTGTTCTCATATGAACAAGCCCTCTTTAGGGACAAGCCCAGGATAAAAGGGAGCACCAGTGCCAATCCATCCCATCTATGGGAATTAACAGGACCCTTGCTGGTCTCGTTTTCAACAGGCAAATGCCACCCCCCTAATAGAGACGAATAAAACTTGCTGAGATATCTGGGCTCATTTTAAGGTCTGGGGTGGGCTCTAATCCACCATGCTCACAGCCTCACCAAGAACGGGAAATAGGACCCCAGAGCTCCCTCAGACTCCTCGGGAAACACAGACAATGCTGGGGTTTAGAGCAAGTTCCTCATGGAGGAAAGAAACCGCTGTTTCAGGTAAACTCTGAGTTACTCAGAAAACGCTAGGGCCCAACCCATCTCCACCACCCCACGCTCCTTCCCCAAACAGATCAGAGGCTGACTACGGCTGCTAAAAGGCTGACCTGAGAATGCTGGAATTTTTTTTTTCATGCTTTGCAACATCTCTAGTGAAGTGAGATGGCTGGACTTGGGGGTGGGCAGGGGGTGCCACAGTGTCTCCTTCAAAGACCAGGCTGCTCTCTGGTCCCTGGACACAGCAGGCTTCGTTTCCACACCCCAGGGAGTTCTGGCCATGGCAGAAACCACGCCCCTGTGCCAACCCCAGAGGTGAGCTGACCAGCTACAGAGCCAGACACCCATTTCACACCAACCTCGCATGTAGCCTTGGGATACCTTCAGCTCATCCTTAAAGCAGGGGTCCCCCAAGGCCAGCCTCGGAAGGTTGCTGTGCCAATTCGATGCCAAAGTGATTGAGGCCAGCCTGTGGGGTACCCCCTGGTCTCATCTCTGAGGCTCCTGTGTTCTCCAGCTGCTCAGGAAATGCCCACCCATCTTTCCTATTATCCCCACAGCCCCACACCCCATGCGAGAACAGTTCTGGGCCAATGCCTACACTGAGCACTCGCTTTGCATAGGCTGTGTTTTCTAAGTGGCCCACGGCAGCCCTCTGAGGTGGCACACGATCCCCAGTCTATCTTAAAAAAGGGAGTGGAGGGAAAAGGCACAAGTCACTGGCCAAAGTGCAGAGCTGCAGTTCCAGCCCAGAATACTGCCGATGTGGGCTGTGGCCACATGCCTCTGAAGCTGGCAGTCCCACTGTTCCTTCCCAAAGCAACCTTCGGAACATGCTGTGGAAATGCTGTGCCAGCTTTCAGAGCTGAGCACGGGGTCCGGCTCCCCTTTAACAAGAAGTGGGGGGTGAAATGGCTTCTTTGCCAGCAAGCTGCTCTGTGACCTTGGCCAAGTGGCTTGTCCTCTCGGGGTCTCAGTTTGACCAGTCCATAAATAATGTAAAGGGGACAAGTGAAGATGGGCCCAGGGGCCTTCCTGGTCTCTGGCTGCACTCTGATTCTCAGTATTAAACAACACTGGTTCCATTTATTTTTGCTACCTTCCAAAGGGTAAGAAAACCACTTTGAGGAGCAGGGCACATTTTTGCATTTTATTTGCAACAATAAAACAAAATAGAATCAAAAGGTAAAGGAGGTTTGAGTCAGGTTTTGCTGTGTCCACCTCTAAACCAACTTTTTTTTAAATTTCAGAGTCAGAAATGACTTTTTCCTCTGTCTTGCTATTCATCACCTGCAAGAGAAGGTAAGCCCCAAGAGAAGACCTTTTATCACCAGCATCCTCCCACTGTCCCACGCGCAGGCTCGGTTCCCCAAGTTTCTCCATGATCGCCCTCCTTGCCACCTCTCCCAAGCCTACATATTTGGCAGACCCTGCTGGTCTAGAACACTAATTAGTGACTGTATCCTTACAAATTATGTTAAATCATCAATTCCTAGAACTAAAATGTACTACCGCCTGGCTCCCCAAACTGGTCCCACATCACCTCCCCAAACCCCCCAAACATCTGAGCCTGAAGCCCCCAACCTGGGGAGAAACGCTCCTAAGAGCATTTATATCGCCATGGAGAACGTAATTGAGGGTGGCACAGTGAAGGGGAGGAAAGCCACACAAATCAAAAGCTCTTGTCTGTCTCGCCAGCCGGGCTGACGCGGCTTCCTGTGCCCCAGCGTTCAGCCGTGCAAATTACAGCATGTACCCAGCAGCCTCCAGCCACTGCCGTCTGAGGAGGCCTGCTCTGCCCAGGCTCCTCGGAGAGAGGCCTCAGAGGAAGGGTGGGGACTCCCGACCCAGCCAACTCCATTCATAATATTGACAGTAAAGGGCCTCTCTGGCTGCTGTTTAGCGTGCATGCAGCCGAATCATTTCTCAAGTTTGAATTTCCAGACACTTCCCCTCCGTGGTGCACCAACCGGGTTCCCCCTGTTACCCCCCAAGTGACTCAGAGCAGCTCTCTTCAGGAAGGGGGTTCACATGTTAGCAGACATAGAAGCCCTTAGCTGCGCATGGCATTATCTGCTCAGCTGCCTTCCCTCTTAGCATGGCCCTGGCATCCCCAGGAAGACACAAGGGCTAGGACAAGCCTGGAACAGAAAGTCCATCATGTCCAAGAGGGACATCCAAGTCTCTTGGATCCACCCACCTACCCACCTGCCACGCTGAAGAGTGTCAGGAGAGTCCCCAAAATCCCTATCTGGATTCCCAAATGGGCAGCTGGCACTGAATGCTGATTTGATTCTATTCTCATTCTCATTCTCTCTCTCTCTCTCACACACACACACACACACACACACACACTTTAAAGCATCATAAAAATCTTAATACAAACCACTACATCATAAGCCAATTTTCCAAAAGGACAAAACCCCTAGATGGCCAGGACAGTTTTTCCCTGGTTTTGCAGGTGTGGGGGCTCCGTGTGTGCAAGAAACCAATCTACTTTTGCTGCGGGCCTCATTTTCATAAAGCCCAGGGTACCAGGACCCCTGGTCCCTGGAAGGTATCACAGGACCCAAATGCAGACCCAGCCCTCTCGCACCCATCCCCTACAGGTCCAACTCCTCTCCAGTTTCTAGAGGGTAGGAAAACTGTCGGAAGACGTGGAAAAATACAGTGAGAAACAAAAGTCCTTTTCATCCCTCCCCTCCCCCAGCTCCCCTTGTTCCATAACAATTATGAAAACTGTTGGATGGGATGGCATTTTGAACATTTACTGCATTCTGGCCAATAAATTCCAACGCTGGATCTGATGGAAAAGCTCCCTTCTCTCCAGCAAGCTCCCTCCCTGGCCCCCTCCCCGAGCACTCCCAGCCCTCATTCCATCTCTCACTTTACAACCCAATACCAGGGCTTGGCCAGGCCAGGGCCGCACTGTACTTAGAGGGAAAAACAACAGTACGCCAGCCTGGAGACAGTGTGCAGACTGGAAAAGTTAATCATTACTTCTGTCTGCCTCTGTAATCTAATCTCTCCCGCTTGGACACACTCACTGTTCAGCCATCCCAGCCCTTTCACCCCTAAAGCACCCAGGACCTCCCAGACCTGAGCCCCAGAGCCCCACTCCCTCTGGCAGGCCCTCCCACTCCTAACCTCCAGTTAGGAGGTCAAGGGAATAAAAGAAGAATGAAAGGGTCCCCCACCCAGAAGCTGCTGTCACAAGGCTCTGGAGTCCAACTTACACGGCCAGCTGCTCCATGCTGGGTGCCCCACCTTCCAGAGCCTCCAGGCCTCCCAGAAACGTGGGCTCCCATAAATGTGAGCTCCAATCTAGCTGGTTACTGCAGCAGCCCAGTGCTGCCCCTCCCCCACTGCACAGGGACAGACTGTCCCCTCCCCCCTTTCTCACTCTCTCTGCCCCAGGATTCACCCTCAAGCCCACCCCCAGTGGCTGGGCTCCCCACCCCATGTGATCAGAATGTGCAGTCACACAAGTCAAAGAGACCCTGCCATTGGCGACGCCTTAAAAAATTAGACACAGCATGACTGTAGAACTGAGCAATTCCACTCCTGGGTACATATCCAGAAGAACTGGAAGTGGGGACTCCAATGGTGTTTGCACATCCATGTTCACAGAAGCACTATTCACACCAGCCGAAAGGCACGAGCAAGCCAAGTGTCCATCAAGCAACAAATCAACCAAACGGGATATCCTTACAATAAAATATTATTCAACATGAAAAAAGAAGGCAGTTCTGACATACGCTACAGCATGGATGAACCCCAAGGCCATTATGTTAAGTGAAATAAGCCGGTCATAAAAGGGCACTGTCTATTCCACTTCTATGAAGCACCTAGAGAAGGCAAATGCAAAGACAGAGACGTGCTGGGGGGAGGGGAGGAGGGAAGTTAGTGTTTCTTGGGGACAAAGTTTCAGCTAGGGAAGATGAAAAGTTCTGGGGGTGCATGGTGGGGACAACAACAGCACAGTATGAATGTACTTAATGCCACAGAACTATACACTTAAAAATTGTCGATATGGGCCGGGCGCGGTGGCTCAAGCCTGTAATCCCAGCACTTTGGGAGGCAGAGGCGGGTGGATCACGAGGTCAAGAGATCGAGACCATCCTGGTCAACATGGTGAAACCCTGTCTCTACTAAAAATACAAAAAATTAGCTGGGCATGGTGGCGTGTGCCTGTAATCCCAGCTACTCAGGAGGCTGAGGCAGGAGAATTGCCTGAACCCAGGAGGCGGAGGTTGCGGTGAGCCGAGATCGCGCCATTGCACTCCAGCCTGGGTAAAAAGAGCGAAACTCCGCTCCAAAAAAAAAAAAAAAAAAAAAAAAAAAATTGTCGATATGGTAAATTTCATGCGTATTTTACCACAATAAAAGAAAAAGGCCTCGGCTCTCTTAATACTCTCCTTTGCACCCCATAACCTGTCCTCCTAAACACAGCGTTCCTGAAGCGGGGAATCCACGGGTGGGGCTGGGCTTCAGCAAGAATATCGGCCCTCTGCAAATGTATACAAACTGCAGTGTATCCTGCCGTGCATTTTTCTGGGCAAAGAGTCCTCAGGTTTCACCCATACTTGAAGAGTTTGCAAGCCAAGAAACACAAAGAACTGCAACCTTTTTATTTTAGAATGGAAGCAGCCGACCCGGCGCGGTGGCTCAGGCCTGTAATCTCAGCAATTTGGGAGGCTGAGGTGGGAGGATCACCTGGAGTCAGGATTTCAAGATCAGCCTGGCCAGCATGGGGAAACCCTGTCTCTTCTAAAAAAATAAAATAAAAAATAGAATGGAAGCAGACTTTGGCTACAACAGGGGTATCACTGCCACACCCCTCAAACCCAAGAGACAAAGATCACATCACTGAATGGACTTGACAGCCAAGTCCAAGCCTTTATTTTGCAGATGAGAAAACTGAGTCCTAGAACACAAAAATGGCTCCTTCAAAGGCCAAGCGGCCAGCCAAGGGGCTAAGACACTCAGCCTCAACCAGGACAGCAGGCCAGCCTCTAGCAACAGAAACCTGGAGGATGCTGGCCCCACCACTGAAATTCTCTCCTGGCCCCCTCCTGGGACTCGGGCATCCTGCACACCCTAGGGGGGAGGGGGGAACTTTTGAATCTTTGCAGGCCCCACTCTCCAGGGCTCTTCCCCAGGAAACAGCCCCCAGCGGGGTTTTGATTGTGTCCCCACTGAGCAGGAGATGGGGCCCATCTATTTGTAAGAACTGTACCATGCACTCAGATCACACTGAGAACAAACTTCTTGCTTTTCCTTCTCGGTTACTGATTCATGAGGGGGTGGGGCAGGGCTGGCTCAGAGGCCGAGGTGGGGCTGACCAGGTCCCCAGGCCCAGCTCTTGATGACCCTCACTTAGCCTGCTGGGGACGAGGGGACAAGACACTTAACAGCTTCAGGAGGTGACTGGAAGGTGGGACAGGGGACGGGGACAATCATTTAACCTCCAAGTAAGCCACCCCAGAAAATGCAGACAGCTAATCTGCAGTTGGCACAGTGGTATCTTGGCGTCTTATTGTTTATGTTCCAGTTGAGTGACAGGCCCAGATCCAAACCTAAGAAAGCAATACTGAAATGAGCACGCAGTCACTGGCCTAGTTGTCCGAGTTGTCTGTGGCTGAATGAAACTCCCAACTTTGAAAGATGAAACTGGAGTTGAGACCAGATCTTCCCTTTCTGCTCTGATCAAACCCCCAGCAAAAACAGCTCTCCCAGCGTTTTCCTCCTGGTGGGGCTCCAAGGAGGAGCAAGAAGAATAATTCAATTAGTGAACTCCACAGAGCTCCTACCCCATCGGTTGGCCCCAGGGGAACAGACAGGGAAGGATGAACCTGAAAATGAAACACCCTGGTAACTCCATCTTAGATTACCGCATCCAAACCCGACCCCAGATGGGCCAGGGCGTTACACACAGGGCTGACACCTCAGAAACGGGCTTGACCTTCAGATTTAAAATTTAAAAGCAACAGTCTCATCCCCCAGATGGCCTTCATGAGAATCAAGTCCTCTGGAGTTAAAGGGAAAGTCACTCCCGGGCTTTGAAAACATCCCCTCTCCCCTCTGGCTGTCAAGACATTAGACTCCATCTTTCCAGGCGTTTCCCCACCCCTCGGCTGTGGTCCACTGAGGAGCCTGGTGCTAGGCTGGTCACTTCCACTCTGTGCTGCACCCCAGGTACTACCACAGTCAGGAGGGTGGATTATAACCACAGCTCCTGTTCTTCCTGCTGTCATCTTACAATCATCAAGGAGGCAGGTAGGAAGACAGGCTAGAACCAGAACCCGAGAGACTGACCTCTGTTTATCCACAAGCTTTGCTTTATCTCAATTCTCAACAGGCCACACGACAGAAGCAGAAGCAGAAGTGGATGACTCAAGAGCTCTGCCTACCCCAGGGGCCCACCACGGCACCTCCCAGTACCCATGGCCCAGCTTCCTGGAGGGACCAGGCTCCTCTGTCCTGTAGAAGCTGCCCCTGCCTGCCTCCAGATAGAAGCAACTCCTATTCAATCCCCATTTCCCCCAGCCCCATCCCCAGTGGAAGATGACTCAACATCATCTTCAGACAAGCCATTCCATCTGCTAATTTTTAATTCTATCCGGGCCCAGGAACTGGTGCTCTGCAGAGCACACAGCCTGGCACATAGTAGGTGCTCAATATATATGTGCAACATAAATGAATCACAAGGACACGCTGGCTTCTTCCAAAGCAGTGGGCCCACCCAGCTTCATACCCGGCAGAGGGAGGCACATGTGAACCCATCTGAGAGGGGAGCCCACCTTCCACACAGCGAGTCAGCCAGAAGGACCAAGTCCCTCTCCAGAACTCCCTGCGGAGGACGAAAGGGAGACGCCCGTCTGCCCTAGGCCACGCTCAGCCCGTGTCGGCAGATGCCGTTGAGAGGTGTTTCCAAGGCAGGCGCCAGCCCGCCACCCTCTGTGGGCACACCACCTGCCCATCGCATTCTGCTTTGGCGTCCTGCTCTGTTTGGACAAGTTACCCTCACCAAGTGTTCAACAATGCTTTTACACACCCCAGGGCCCTTGTTGTGTTATGAAAACAAAGCACACTAAGGAAAGAGCTGGGAGGGTGGGGGTGAGCGTGAGTGGAGAGCGGGCCAGCCACACACAGGTCTCTTTCTTTCTTGTCTCTATCCTAAAGATGGCTCCTTGGCAGCACGGGCGGGGCTGTCCCATGCCTTGTGTCATGAGAACAATGACATCTACAAAGAAGGATTTAGAAACCTGGAGATAAATCCATGGAACTGGCCTTTATCTACACCACTGGAGGGCTGCGTCAAGCCCCTCTCTGGGAGATGCTTCTAGGTGACCCGTGTCACCCCTTCCTCCAAAGCACAGCACGGTTACTGGACACAGCTGTACCAGGGGCGCTCCAAGACCCGTTTCCCCTCCACTCCTCACTAGCACCCTAGAAACAGTCTCAGGAAAGTTACAGAACTCCTGGGGGGTAAAGGGGACACGGCTTGAAAAGACAAAGGCGGCCCTGAGTTCCCAGTGGCCAAATGCCAGGTGCGTCTGCTGGGGAAAGCAGTACCGGGGCTGGGGCACAGGGCTAAAGGCGTGAGTGAATTCCTACCTACCCTCCACCAAAAAAAAAAAAAAAACAAAACAATCTTTTTTTTTTGCAAGTTAAAACTGAGCTAATGACACTGGGTGGGGCTCCGTGTTGAGGACTCCGAAGCCAAACCAAAATTAGCTTCCAGCCAAAAGCTGCTCCGCCTTACCATTTGGGGAAGGAAGCTGAAACAGTCATGAAAGATTCTTTAGTAAAATGGGAAGTAAGGCGGCAGTTAACATTTCAACTGAAGGTGACCCTTCTGGTATAATATTTTTTTAAATAATAAAAATAACATAAAGTTCTCAAACAGCCTTTCTTAAAGAAAATGGCCTAAACCTTCTTGTGGGAGTGGAAGGGAAGGAAAAAGAACACAACACAGAAACAGGCTAGCCGTTTCTCAGCCACTACCTTTCACGAACCACTTTTTTCTGGAGTTCTTCTCAAAAAAGAGATGATGCAATTTCCTGTCTTGTCCCAATATTTCCTGTTAACTTACGAGGTGAAAGTTATCACCCTGTTTTAAATAACTGTCCACAACGCCGATGAAAGTCCCTTTCCCCTGCCAGTGCCCATCTCAATCAAAAAACATCCCCATTTTAGAATACAAATACCATCATTTTCTACACCTTTAAGAGCTGGCTTCATAAGAAGCCTGGTTCTCTCTATAGCAGATACTGAATCTACAGGAGCAGCTTCCACGGGAATGGGGGTAGTGGCCCAGATCCCCTAAGTGACCCCACAGGGAGAGACAGAGGGGCTGGGAGGCTGTGAGTCCCCCAAATGAGCCAACAGGTTTAGGTACAGTGGCCGGGATCGGGTGAGTGTTGCTTTCTCCGTGTGTTAACCACTAAATTGAGAACTGTGCCTCAGCAGTTAATAATATCTTCCCGCTGAAAATAGCCCGGAGAGGAAGCCTCTGTGTGACAGTAGGCAGGCGGCCAGCCTCGGGGCTAGCCATTCAATACTGAGCAGAGGTGGTAGGGCGAGTAGTGACCTCCCGGCGGCTGTGCTTACAGTATCCTCCCTCGAAGGGAGGGCGCCCGGGCCAGTCACCTGCTGCCTCTGCAGCCCTAGAACCTGGGCAAGGACATCACAGGGACTGGGGTCTCCAGCTGCCCAAGAAAGGTCTGGAATCACCAGCTTTGGGAGCCAACCCTGGTACCACCCTGGTTCACAGTCACTAGGCTGGGCAGGCCAGGGGGACACCATAGAGTGGGAACAAACGTATTCACTTCCCCCAGCAGAAAGGTCAGGCTGGGAACCAAACCAGAGGGAACTTTCCTGTCTCTCATTTCTGGAATCCACAAAGAAAAAGGGAAGGTCGAAGGATCAACACAGATGTGTCTGCATGTTCAGGTCACACACAGCAGAAGGCCTGTAATCCCAGCACTTTGGGAGGCCGAGCAGGGTGGATCACTTGAAGTCAGGAGTTCGAGACCAGTCTGGCCAACATGGTGAAACATCGTCTCTACTAGAAAAAAATTAGTAAGGCCCGTGGTGGTGCCTGCCTGTAATCCCAGCTGGTAGGGAGGCTGAGGCACGAGAATGGCTTGGACCCGGAACGTGGAGGTTGTAGTGAGCCGAGATCAAGCCACTGCACTCCTGGGGGACAGTGAAGCTGGGTGACAGTGAGACTGTGTCTCAAAAAACAAACACACACATCAGAGATCGCAGGCAGACTACCTGTCCTGCTTCCTGGTCCATCAGTGTGCTCCCCAACTTCCCATGTGACCTCCAAAAAAGGGCGGCCACCAAAACAAGTGTCTACCATCAGCAGGTCCCAGGCAACTAACAGAAGTCTCTCCGACTTTACTCCCTCTAGTCATTGCTCCTTACAGATTATACAAATATCTGCATGTATTTAAAACCTACCACTGGCCATTTTTTGTCAAAATTGTGGTAAAATACATATAACCTAACATGTGCCACCAATGGCATTGAATACACTGGGACAATGGTGCGGCCATCGCCACTCTCTAGTTCCAGAACATTTTCATCCCCCCAAAAGGAAACCCGGTCCCATGGGTCACTTTACAATGCCATTCATGACAGCAAAGAAAACAGTGAACCATGCAGAGTTATGCATAATAATTTTCCCTCAAATGTTTCTATAAGCAAGCAAAAAAATCTACCGGGGGAGCTGAATCCTGAGGGATTTCCGTGTGCGAGCAAGTCTAGGAGCCAGCACTTCACAGCTTTTGTTTTCTTCTGCCAGGTGGCAGACACCTGCTTTGAGGGTGCTTCTTCAAGTTCAAGGCCTGGACTGAAGGGAATGCAGCCCGGCCTGGCCATCATAATTCTGCAAGGAACGATACGATGGCACAGTAACAGCAACGTTAAGGAAGCAAAGGAAGCCGAAATTGATCATGAATTCTTCGGCATTTCCTCCCTTTCCACTGCCCCACTGGCTTTGAGCTTGCCACGGAGGTCCCATAGGGGTACAAGTCTATGCAGCTATAGCCAGGCTTTGCTAAGGAAAGGCCCAAGTGTATGTGTGTGAAGGAAGTTGAGGGGTAATCAGCGTGCCTGGCCTTCGCCTGGCCCCCTCCCCCTTTGCTGGCCCAGTTCTGCCTGGGGACAGGATGCGTGAGGCAGCAGCCCATCTTGTCTGGCCGGCACAGCAGCCCAAATTTGCTCCAGAGATTTTCAATGCTGTCACTCTGTATTTAACCCCTGTCTGACTGCCTCATTCTTTCCAGGACAAAAGGGGTTTTATCAGTAAGCCCTTCTCCAGGGGGAAGTGTATGACCTGGGGCACTGCAGAAGAGACTGGGTCCAGGACTGGTCTTCACCAGGGTGTGGATGTGCACCAGGTGAGTCCACCCTAGCTCTGAATCATCCTGTTGGCAGGTGTTTAAGGAGAGGTAGAAGGTGTCCCTGCAGTTCCAGACTGTCATTTCTCACAGTGGCCTGCAGGGTACTGAGGAGATGGGAAGGAAGGAGCTCACTCATGGTCACGTGCACCTGTCCACCAGAGTCTCCCAAAATCCATGCTCAGGAGCATGTGGGTGAAAGGCCCCCATGCCTGTGAGCTCAACCTGCACCCCCTGCCCTCACTCCACAATGGTATTAGAGACCCCCGTGAAACCATGAGCTGTTTTGTTGACAGGCAAGGGGAGGTTACATTTAAAACCAGAGCAGCAGGCACCCAGGCCCAGGTTTCCAGTTCACAATCACAATTCCAAGCCAGACAATGAATAATTGTTCACGTGCAGCTGAACAACTTTCCTTAAAACAGGATGGAGCAATGTTTCCTAAGCTACTTGGTTTGAGCCCAAGTCAACTGTGTACTAAGCCAGGGGAGCATTTTCAGATTATCTAGGTATTTCTGAAGGCTCTCCTGTGAGACCATGACAGATGCCAGCAGGGATCAAAGAGGAGGAGAAACATTCTTGGATGCCAAATTGATACTGACTCAAGGACACTCCCACCCCCCAGACTTGGGAACATACGAATTTAAGACCTTAGCAAAGGAGTTGGCCACCCTTGGGTTGGAGGCATGGTGCCGTGTCTCTCCAACAAGCATGACTTCGCACAGCCAAGAGATGGGGTTTCCCAGGACATGTGACCACTTCTGTCTCCACCGCCTCCTAACTCCCTCCTTGAGATCCATGGGAGCACTTCTTTTTAAGTTTAAATAACTACAAGTGGTTGCTGGCTTCCAATCCCTACCCCAGCTGGGAAGGTCCATATGGCTGAGGCCCAGCCAGCTCCAGACATTCATCTATACAGGAGGAGTCTAGAGGATGAGCCCGCAGCTGAATAGCCTAGAACTCACCAGGGAGATGATGCTCTCAACCCACCCAAGCCAGGACAGCAGACAGGCAAAATGAAAGCCCCCAGACAGAAACTCCAGATGGAGGCTGCAAAGATGCAGCTTCCAGCACATGCTTTGCATTCCCAGTGACCCCCAGAAAGCTCTGGGAGCAGAACGAATCTTTTCCATTTCCACCACAGAGCTGAGCCCAGAGGCTTCCCAGCTACATGAGACCTCTCCCAGGTGATCTTCCTGAGCCATGACACAACCATGTCCAAGCAGCAGCAAAGACCTGTTCTGGGGTTGCACACCTTTCAAAAGACACGCACCCTAGAGGGCCGGGCACAGACTGCCAAATCACAAGGCAGAATCAATCCAAACTCCACACCCAAGTCCAAAACTCTTGGAGAGGCCACCCTGACATTAACCCACCCCGGTGACAGGGACCCCAGCCTATCCCAGAGCCTGCCTAGGGGCATCTGCACTCTCATGTGTTTGGACACGGGATTGTCTATCTGTACATCTGCAGCAACACCCACCCACCCACACACACACACACACACACACACACACACACACACACACACACACACACACAAGCCTGCACCCAGCAATCCATCTGTCTCAGAGAGCCAGCTGTCAAAAATGAAAGTACAATCTCCTGGAAGCAAGTCACTGCCTTCTAAAAATGTCCCGTTTTCCCAGACTGAGGAAACTTGCAGGGGTGGGGTGTGTTTCACTGCAAGTCCCTAAGGACCAGGGCTGTCATCTACCGTCCTCCAACCCCCCAAAACAAAGTTGCAATGCTGGAATTCCAACCTGCAGCCAACAGCCCCGCCCCCAGGGCTCCTACCCGACCACTCCCCTTCCTCCCAGGCAGCTTGCAAGCGCGCAGGAAAGGGAAGGGCCAGCCTTGGAGTCACCCCTGCATTTCAGGAGGGGGCAGGCCTCTGAGCACACCCCACCCCCACCTCCGAGGCACCACATTTTCACATTCGGCTGTTTTTTCTTTCCCTTCTTCCCTTGCCAAGAGAATCAAGCCCTGGCTCCTGCTGCCGACCTTCCTCCCACCCTAAACTGAGCCCCATTCATTTAGCCTGCTCTCAGCCAGGGCAGGACAGGAAGGAAAACAGCACACAGGGCCTGTGAAAGAGGCTCAGAGAGGTTATTTCAAGGAGGAGGAGGAGGAGGAAGAAACTCCTCGCAGGCGTTTTCACTGCTCCCCACATTGCTGCGGGGCTCCCACCCCCCAACCTCAGCATCTGGCTATGCCCCTCCCCCCATCCAGCCCTGCCACATCCAGCCCTGCCACTGGCCTCATCCTCAGCAAGGCAGGCACACCCAGGCCACCCCCCATGGGATGATCCACTTCTTGAAAAGGAGGAGGTTTGGGCTTTCTCCATTTACAAAACTCTCTGCCTTGGGCCGGGGCCAATAAAGTTCCCTCTTGGAAGGCATTCTCACTACAAAGAGGACAGCTCTAGGCTTTCTCGTGCCCATCACGTCCCCTCCAGATGCCCCCAAACCAGTGACATCAACCCCCAAAACACTGTCTCCAACCTACCCTCCCCACCATGGTCCATTACAAATACACTGCTCCAATTCTGAAGCCTTCGGAATTAGTCAATCAAGAGGTGAAATTCAAAACAAATGCTCTTTCCATGCGGAGGCCCCCCTCTTTTTTCTTTCTGCAGTCTTGTTAAGCCACACTGTCCCTCAGAGAGTCACTGTGCCTTCCTGTCTGCAATTACCTGAGGAGTGAGGGGAAGGAGTTAATGATTGTTTTACCCCCAGTTTCTTTCTAGGACTGGAAGAGCTTTGGGGAACAAAAAGCTCACCCACCTTCAGGCACGGTGGCTCACGCTTGTAATCCCAGCACTTTGGGAGGCTGAGGTGGGTGGATCACCTGAGGTCAGGAGTTTGAGACCAGCCTGGCCAACATGGCGAAACCCCATCTCTACTAAAAATACAAAAAATTAGCTGGGTGTGGTGGTGGATGCCTGTAATCTCAGCTACTTGGGAGGCTGAGGCAGGAGAATTGCTTGAACCCGGGAGGTCGCAGTGAGCTGAGATCACGCCATTGCACTCCAGCCTGAGCGACAGAGTGAGACTCTGTCTCAAAAAAAAAAAAAGACCACCCATCTCATGAGGGCTTCACAGGTCACATGGCAGGGCGGGTGAGGAGGCTGGCATCTCAGCCTGGTGTCGTCATTTCCTCCGGCCAGGGAGACAGACAAGATGTTATCAATAACACAAACCTTTCGAAAGCTGCCACTTCCCTTGCTTATTTCATGTGGTTTGGAGGGGCCAGGGCTCCTCCCTGCACATTCAGGGTTTAAAAAATAAAATCATCTAACAACATCCTGAATGTGTTATTCTGCTGAGACCCTATCCTCTCATTGGCCTTCTTTCTTTCAAGAATTCTCTCAGCCTTAGAAAGCAGAAAACATGCAGCTCACACACTGCTGCCTGTTCTCCCTCCTTGAGGCCTCTCTGTCCACTCCCACCCTCCTGCCTGAAGCCCCTCCCCTCTCTGGGTCCCTCTTTTTCCTGCCCAATTCTCACTAGAAGCTTTGAGTAAACAATACCTTCAGTTAATAGTCAGAATATATATTGCATTGAAATGAAAACAAACAAGGGTCTCCCTAAAGACTTTCTCAGCAAGCCAAGTTCCTGGAGAGGAGAGCCAGGGAGGGAATCGTCTGGAATGCACTTTGCCTGGGCCAGCCATGGATTAAACACTTCACCAAGCAGTCAAAGCAGGCACCCCACAAAAGAGGGTACACCTCACAAAGGAGGACACACCTGGACCCGGCACAGCTTCTGCTCCAGCTGCTATCACGTGATCCTACAGGCAAAGAAATGCCAAATGCCAAATGCCCAAAACTCTGCTGGCATTTCTGTTTTTAAGGTTTTCCCTCTTGCTTCAGCCAGTTCTTAGAAAATCTAGTGATGACACGTAATGGGGATGGAAAAACAGGTAGAAATAGGATTTCTTCAGAAAACATGAAATGCATCCCATGTACATTGCCAGTAAGTTACTCTAAGTATTAGTGTCTTTTCACGTCCTGAGGACAACAATCCTCTGGTGACCCACTGCGTCTCAGCCAGCCCCATGACCCCCAGCACTGGCATTCCAAGCCTTCACGCACACCTGTGGACCCTAAGAAAAACCTGTCCCACTGCGGGACAGTTATAGCTCCTACTGTCGGCAGTGCTCCCACCCCGGTGCTCCCAGCCGGGGACATGTGCTACAAAATCCTGCAGCAAGCTGGGCTGGGAATCAGAACTTGGAGGGAAGCCTCAGATCTACTCTGAAACCCCATCGTACACTTGGGATCTGTCTTCAACAAGTTCCTTAAAGACAGGTCCATTCCCTTTACATTCCCCATGCGCCAAGGGAAAAGCAAAAAACAGCTCAAACGCATGAGTTAATGACACCAAAGCCACCAAGCTGAAGCCCCTCCAGCCAGGAGCTGCTTCAAAAAATCACTGGGAAACACTTCACACACCAAAGCGGTCGGTCTCCAGCTAGCTCCTGTCTCCCTGTCCATGGAACAGACCCAGAGTCCTGGCTCATAAAGGACTGTAGGCTAAGGAGCTGAAGGGCACCACAATGTCACCACCAATGCACCCAGCTTAGGGCACATAAAAATGAGAATGAAGTCCAGACCAGCTGGGGTGGCGGAAGGCCACCCCCATTCCTCCAGTCTCTAGCAATTTCAAGAAACCTTGGAACTGCCAGGAAAATAAGAGAAAGCATCTTACCTGAAAGCCCCCCAGGGGCCAGATAATTCGTTCCCCCTGTTTCAGCGGAGGAAGGCACAGCATCTGGACAGTCTGCTGTGGATTTGAAAAGGGGAGAGAAGGAAATAAATACACAAATAAAAACACCAAGATCCACCTTTAAGCACATTCTAAACAGCATGAAAGACAAACCACACATTCCAAAAGGCTGACTCTCGGCCTCGATGCTGATTATTAATGGTCTGCTCAGGCTTCACTGCCCATCGTAAGACAGACCACAGCACCTTGTCACCTGTCTGGGCTCCGGGCAGCCAGTTAATCATTACTGGAGTCAGGCTCAATCAGACTGGCTGGAATTTCTCTTGCATTACCAGTCCCCCATTGAGGATACCAGGTGGTTCCCAAGGTCAAAGGAGGTTTGAGTTGGACTTTCTCAACCCTGGTTGCTCTGTCATCCCTCATCAAGAGCAAAAGCCTCCCTCCTTGGAGCCCATGTCCTCTCTGCCTTCATTCTTTTAAAGGCAGGTTCCCCAGGCTAAACGTGGTGGCTCACGCCTGTAATCCCAGCACTTTGTGAGGCTGAGGTGGGCGGATCACCTGAGGTCAGGAGTTTGAAACCAGCCTGACCAAAATGGAGAAACCCTGGCTCTACTAAAAATACAAAATTAGCCAGGCATGGTGGCAAATGCCTGTAATCCCAGCTACTCAGGAGGCTGAGGCAGGAGAATCACTTGAACCTGGGAGGCAGAGGTTGTGGTAAGCCGAGATTGCTCCATTGCACTCCAGCCTGGACAACAAGAGCAAAACTCCATCCCAAAAAAAAAAAAAAGACAGGTTTCTCAGTTCTTGAGAACATTCACAAGATTGGTGTTAGGCTGCAGCAACTTCTTTTCCCTTTTTAATTGAGTAGTAACTTAAGTATAACAAAGTATACAAATCCCAAGTAGACACAATGAATGTTACTCATGTATACACCTGTGTAACCACCACCAGATCAAGACAGAGAACATTCTCAGCAAGGCTCCCAGCCGGAGGGGAAATGTTCTACCTCTTCCAGGCTAGTCCAAACCCCTCATCCCTGGAAACTTTCCCAGGCAACCCCAGACCTGCAAGGCTCTCTGCCCTCAGTTCCTATAAAACCTTTCTGGCACCCAGCACTTGGAGTTTCCTCACTGATTTTTACCTTTAGATTGCATCTGCCCTTAACTAGACTATAAGCTTCTCTTCAACCTTTCTGTCACCCTCAGGTACTCAGCACAGTGACCTCACTATTAATGAGGATAATGACAATTCCAGCTGAGAAACAGAGACTCCACAACCGCCCTCCAAGCAATTAAAGCGAAAAATAATGTCCATGAACCACAACTAATTAGTCCCATGAAACACAAATATACAAGACCCTGTAAGCTTGTCACGCACCACTGACAGCGCCAAACTTCCTGAAGTCCTAGTAGAGAGCCCGGCTAAGGAACGATGCTGCCCAGGTCCGCAGCAAACACAGCAGGTTGGATCGCACAGACACCAGCCTCCTACCCCAGGCCACTAGGACAATGTCCCTGTGGGTTTCCAACTGGAACCACTTGGCCATGCTGGCAAATAGGAAAGCCAGAAAAAAGAGCAGCCAGGGGCCAGCAGCCCATGGGAATCCTCTAGCGGCCAACGCATACCCCCAAATCATCTCTGGGTTTCTGCTGTCTGCCCTCTTTAATGTTAAGGTTCTCTCTCTAACTCAGGGTCACTCCCTCTCCCACATTCTCCAGGCTGGAAGGACAACTTTTCAAGAACTCTCCTCAGCAGGGGAGAGGCAGAAGTGGAGGCAGGAGTGGGGGAGGGAATGGCCGAGATGGGCAGGGGAGAAAGAAGACTGTGTGTGTAATCTGATTTTATCAGGGTAGAGTCCAATTCCTAACAGGAATATACAGTTCTACAGGATACACTTAATCAAACAGAAAACAATAGGGGCAGGCAGGAAATGGAGTTACTTGTTAAATGGTGTGTACCCTGCACTTTCTAAACCATTTTGATGGCCTTCATCATTTTCTAGAGATAGGCTTCTCAATCCTCTCCTCCACCCACTCCCCCCAGATGGAAGATACCCCCACATTAAACATGATGACTTATCCAAAGCCACTTCCCTCACCTTTGGCTGGCAGAATCCCAGGGGCAAGGTATGTTTCAAAGGAAAAGCCAGGCATCTCAGAGCAGAGCTGGGACCACATTCAGGGTGTCAGCCCATCTCAGATCAAAGGTAAGCCAGCTCCATGCAGGCAACCACAAGCGTTTTTATGAAATGATGCTCTGCCCTTCTGCAGTGGCTTTGATCTCAGGAGGGATTTACAAACATTAATTAGGCCTCCCTACCACCCCTGTGAAGAAGCAAAGTATACCTGTTCCACAGGCACCCAGGGAAACTGAGGCGTCACTGACTCACTCAAAGGGCCACCCAGTGAGCCAGGCTATCCCCAAAGAGTCCAACCCCTATTCCCATAGCTCTCACTCCCCAGGGAGGCCATGGAGTCCCTGCCCTCTTTCCTGGAGGTGGCCTGGCCATCCAGACTGGGGAGCCACACCTCCATCTCTCACCCACAGAAAAGCTCTGCATTAGACACATCTCTAAAGTGAGGGTCTCACCTCAGGCCTGTGTCGTCTCTTCTCCAGAGCCCAGGCAGACAGAAGCTCTAGGCCACTCCTGACTCATGCAACACTAAATATTACCAAGCCCTCAGTAACTGCTACGTTCTGAGAGAGAAAAAGACTCATTCCTTTCTCCAAGCAGCTCCAACAGAGTCTTTGAAAACCCGACCCATAGGCACAAGGTAAGGGAGCTGGGAGTCCCACACACCATAGTCTCAGCAACTGTGTTCTGAGCTTCTTAAGTACTGTTAAAGACACAGGAGGCCCTCCCCACCAACTGCACCACTAGTATATCCCAAGGATCCCAGCTTTGCCCCAGGTAGTTCACTCTACCCAGAACTCAAATGAACCCTGGTTACAGAAGAACACCACACTGTATCAGAATCCTCAAATTTCTAGGTGGGTACATCATCGTGCCTGTAACATGAATAAATGAGCCAATGAATGAATGAATGAATGATCTACTCTCTTTCATTGCTGATTTTAAAAGAGGCCTAGAAAAGTTAAGAGGAATCTGAGTTAAGAGGCAAATGCAGTGCCAGATCTCAGATCAAGATGCCAGACTTCCAACCTAGATTTAGAAGCTGGATCTGCGAACGGCCACTGGCCACCTGGGTCCCCCAAGAGCTCACCCAGCACCCCCCAAGGCCAGTCATTCTTCAAACCTTTCAGACCATCAGATACAATGGAACAGTGGACACAGAGCCCACACAGCTATTCCCGAGATCCAGTTTTAAACAGCAAATTCTGATTTCTTGTGGGATACGAAGGTGGGGGTGTCTTTCTGACTTCTGACAGCCACAAGTCACAACCGGCTTGCCCTAGGTTCAGTCATGTGAACACTCTTTCAAAGATGGCTCTTTGCTGGTTAAATCACACAGCACCTAGGTGTCTAAAGTCCAGGCCTTCCAGAGGCTGGGTGGAGTGGCTTCAACTACAGCAAAATGGAGCTTCCAGCTTTGAAGCCTCTGCATCTCCAAAGGGTGCAGCGGTACCAGGACCCAGCCCCATTCCCATCGCCTTTTTCCAAGATGGAGACTTTACAGGATGTATTCCTTTAATTGTGCAACTGATTAAGATTTTAACAGTTGTCCACTGTAAAGCTTTGTGCCTGTTTCACCTAGTAACCCCAGACCAAAAATTCAACCTAGAACTTAGAAACTGAAAAATGTAAATGGTCCATCTAGATTCCTGGGCCAAACATTATCCCATACGCAAGATAGGGATGAAAACCTGGGTCAGCGCCCATCTGTGGTCTGACCTCAATGCCCCTGGCCACAGCAGCTGGCAAAACCAGCCCCAGACCTGTGGGAGGGGGGTGTGTTCCACCCCCAGACCTGGCGGTCCTCCAATGTGGCAGGACAATTCCCCTCCAGGGGGCTTTGTCTATTACCGATGTTAAATTCTTACACAATAGCACCTTTTCTCATTTCTTTTTTTTTGTTCTATTTTCAACAAAACATTTTGGGTGAGTAACCAGCTGTCTTAGTTTCCGATCGGCAGGTTAATCACTTCCTATTGGCTGATCTGGAGAACTTTTCTCCCCCTTGGAAATGGCACATTCCTGTCTCTGTGGCTTCTCTGTTTACACACATTTTGCTACCTAATGTCAACACTTGCTAATGAATAAATAGATCACTCCACTCCCCGAAAATGAGGTCCGGGCCTGGCAGAAGTACTGCTTAAATCCTGCGAACAGATTTATCCCAGAGTCTTTGCAGGAAACCAAAGGGAACATGGCCTTTCTTTTCTATGGGTTTTGGAGGTTTCTGGGAACATTTACCCCTGCTGGTCTTTACCCCTGGGGCTAAGGTCACTGTTGTCTCTCTTTTAAGGAAAACCTCCAAATTTGAAAAATATGGAAGGAAAAATAAAAACAGGTCAGAGGTGGCCCCCTGGAAAACTAACTTCATAAAAAGAATTCTTAACTCTTTCAGCCAAAACCCAGTCAAGTTACAGTCTTTAGGAAAACAGAGCTTGGTAATTCCAGCGAACCTTTGTTACAAATACAGAGAGCTGGGTATCTCCTCATTAATAACCATTTATCTGGTGTTTTGTAAATCGAAAGCAAAATATCACATGCTTTGTGGGCCACTTATTAGAACGGGCACCAGGCAAGCAGGAACGCCTTCCCAACTTGAGGGAGCTGGTGGAGTCCCAGGAGGGTTGGCTGCAGAGTATGGGCTTCGGTTACACGTTCATTAAAGTATTTAATTTATGACAACGCCCCAGCAAAACTTTTAATTAGTGGGGGGAAAAGCCCAACAGCCAAAACACATGAGGCGGAAGGAACTGCAAAATTCCAGGAGCTAAATGGTGCCCAACCCTTCACTTTTCCTTCTCCCAGAACCTTGGCAAAATAAAAATGTCCCAAATATTAATGTTTTTACAGGCACCAGTATACAGGGCACAAAAACCAAGGTTACATACAGCCTGTACTTCTAGCAAATAGATCTATCTCCTACTGTAAGAAGGAGTGCCAGGAATTGGGGCTCGTCCTTGTGTCGCCCCCAAGTTCATTTTGCTGACCCTGTCCCCAGCACTGTGAGGTCCAGAGGAGGAACACCTGTGCTGCTGCCGGCCAGAAGTTGAATGCAGACAACCACAACAGGGCTGGTGCCAGTCTCAAATGGGCTGCCCTGGCTCCATGCCAGCCAGTGACAAAGCAACAGACAGGCAGAGCTATGCTCAAAACTTTGATGGTCCCTAAGGAGCATACGAAAGCCCCGGGAGAGGGTTACTTGCAAGTGACTGGGACGGGGGAACCCACACTCTTCTTTAACTGGCTGTTGCCTCTACTGAAATGTTCTAGTGTCTACTCCAGACCAAAGTATTCTTTGCACCTTTTAAAAATGTCTTCCCATCCATCTAATCACCCTTTCCAGATGCTCCGGCACTCACGAAGTCTCCAAGCTTTCCCCACCAACCAGTCCTATTTGGTTCCCAAGATACTTCTTTCTGAACTAAAAGCATCCACGTGTTAAAGCCGAGCCCCCCAGCCACAGAGTGCAAATATGTGAAAAAGGAACAAAACGTAAAGCACATCAAGGGAACGTCTTTGCAAAAAAAACGAAACAAAAACCCAGCCACAACAGAAAGATCCACCAAACTTCCAACAGAGGAAACCTAGAACTAACCTGAAGCAAGCCTAGCACCTTCCTTCCCAGGCCTTTGCCTACACATAGAAGCCCAGGTTCTACGGGCTCTATTTCTAACTTCGACAGGAAGGGTTTTTTAAAAATCAGCTACTCACCAGTTGGTTTGAGAAAATCCATCGGGTATCTGGAGTAAGGAGGAGGGGGAGACTCTGAAATTAAAAAAGCAAGAGAAAATAAAGGCCCAGCCATGAGAAAAAGAGATAGAAACTTATGATAACAGAGGCATTCTTTTAGCCCAACTGTTTGTCTTAGCTGTGGGGGTTGGAGGCAGGGCCGCGAGGCGGTGATTGCCTTGATATTTAGCTGTCAGATAAACAAAAGAGGCCGCCTGGCGCCAGCCTCGGCGCTCCGCTCCTCCACGTCTGCGGCCGCCGCCGCCGCGCTCGGCTGGCCCGGCTGGAAACCACCGGCTCAGCCGGGGCCGCGCACTTCACAGTTCACAGGGCGGGGGGCGACCGTGCCCCCCTCCTCGTCCGCAGACTCCAGACCCAGTTCCCAACAACCCCGGCTCCCCGCCCTGGCCCGCCCCCCAGGGGTGCAATTCACCTCCGCCCCCGCCGGTCCGCTGGGCACCTGCGCGGGGGACACGGGGCTCCCCATTCCCAGCGCACTCGGGAGATGCATCCCAAGCGTGCTGGTGAACTTGGGAGATCTGCGGACACCCGGGGTGAACCCTCACAACACACTGTACAGAAATGTAGAGAAAAGGAAGGAACGGAGAAAGCAGAGAGGATAAAAAAGAAGGAGTTTCAGGGTCTCAGCAGAGGAGTCCAGGCCCCAGCGCAATAAGGGGAGACAACGTCACCGAGGCGCCGGGGGCCGACTATCTATAGACTTCTCTGTACAGAAGAAAGGAAAAAGTAGGGGACACCTAACTTCTGGCTGTTTGTTCCTCAGCCAGGAACTGGCAGAGTTGAAAGGAGATACCCAGCTCGGCCTTCCATCCTAACCCTCTTTGCCCCAAAACTCCAAGGCTACACGGCCACGGCAGTATCTGAGCCACTTGTGTTCGACGTGATTCACCGTATTTACTAAAGGAGAGGAGTCCTTCCAGCCTTTACAGCTCGCTTCTCCCAACCTTCCTTGGCGGGCTTGGACCGGATCCAACTCGGCCACACACCTTAACGCCTTTCCGGGTGCGGGGAGGCGTGATCCCTCCACCTCCCTCTGCACCCCCTTGTTGATCCGGAAATGAAGGCGTCTAATTTTTAACCGCACGTCTGGTACACTGTGTGCAGGAGCAGACCCTTTCGGGGCAACACAGGAGAAAACCTGGAAGGGAACCCCCAGGGAATGCCCTTCGAGTTTCCTGGTGTCCCTTCTCTACTTTCCCCACCAAGTCTCCTCCCAGGAGGGGCTGTACACTCCCCCTGAAGGGGTGGCTGCACACGCACTGCCCTAGGGGCTTTTCTTCCAGCACTGGGGCGCCGGAAAAAATATTGGGGGTGGCGGGGCAACTTCTTACCTAGTTCGCAGAGTCGGCTAAGGTGATGGGGGTTGCAGCACACCAGCTCGGGGTTGATCTTCCCGTAAGATTCACAGCAACACAACCTCTTGACTTCCGAGGAATGCCTGAGATCCGGCCACCTGAACACTTTGCACAGCAGGAGGGGGAGCGAGTAGGACGAAGGCGGCTGCGCAGGCTGCGCGCTGGCGGGCGCCCCCGGGCCCAGCCTGCAGTCCAGGCGGCCAGGCAGCAGGAGGCAGGCGGTGCGCGTCCCGCCGCGGGACTCCACGGCCTGGAGCAGCAACTCCAGCTGCCGCTCCTTCAGTTTCTTGAGCACCGAGTGCGTGAGCGCCTTCAGATCAGCCTCGGCGCCCCCAGCCGCGCCAGCGCCCACGGATGGGGGGTGGGGATGGTGGTGACCTTTGGCACCCCGGACCGCCTTGCCCAGGCAGCATCCAGCCCTGCCCGCGCCACCGCCACCAGCCCCATGCGCTCGACTGTCCGTCGCCCCTTCTCCCCGCAGCTCGCCTCCTCCTCCGCCTCCCCCCGCGCCCTCCTCCTCGTCCTCGCCGCCGGGCGCACGGCTCCTCCAGAGACGCCGGACGAGCGCAGATCGTTTGGTCCTGAACATGCGGGGCGAGGAGGCGAGGAGAAAAGTCGTTTGCCGGCTAAGGAGCGAACATGACCTCCGCACACCATGAAGAAGTCGGGCGCCGAGTTGGGGCAGCAGGCGCAGGCGACAGCAGCAGCAGCAGGGGCCCGGGCAGTAGCGGCGGCGGCCCGAGGGGCGCTCCGTGGCATGCGCCAGTCTCCCGGAGGCCGGGGCGCGCGCGGGGGCCCGGGGGCGCCCGCCGGGGATCGGGGGCCTGCGCTCCGGCTGCCCCACCCCGCGCGGCCCGCGCCCTGCGCGGCTCTCGGGCCCCGGCGCGCCCCGGAGGAACCCGGCCGCCGCTTCCCTGGGGACGGCCGAGCCTGCTCCCGTCGGCGCCTCCCCAAAAAGAGGCCCCCCCGCAGTGGCTCCCGAATGTCGGGCTCGCCAGCCTCGGCTTCCTACATGGAAGATCCGCGGGAGCAAAAAACGAAAGGCGTTCGGCTGGGCTGCTGGAAGAAGGAAAAAGCCTCTTTCCCCCTTGCTAAGCAACTTAATTTGGGGGTGGGGAGAAGCAGGCAATTAAAAAAAAAAAAAAAAAAAAAAAAAAGCAAGCACGCGATTTATTTTTTTCCTCTATATCCTTAGTAACCGGATCTCCTCGAATTTCGTGCACACGAAGGCTCAGGGGAGGGGGCCGAGTGGACTTCACCCCGCATGAGACGTCTGGCGAAATAAGAAGGCTCTCTCAAAACCTAACAACCAAAATATGCAAAGCCCCAAATGAAAAACACCACCTCCTCGAACCTCGGAGGTCTGGGGGCGTCCGGCTGGAGCTGGGGCTTAAAAAAAGAAAATGTTTACAAAGTATAACAAGATGTTTGAGGGGTGGAAAAACGCATCCACGAGTTACACCCCCCCTTTTTTTCCTTGCAGAGTCCCGCTGGTCTTCCTCTCCTTTTCTTCTGCCAAAAACAAAAAAAAAATCGTGTATTTTTTTAATCCACAGAAAGCTTTGACTAGACCGCTTCAATCCTGCGCATCTGGGTGGTTTAGGGGAGTCTCTGGTCTTCCCTCCTGCGCGCCTGGGGGCTCAGGTCCTCAGCGGGGACTTCCTCGAGGCTGGCGGGGGCGCAGGGGCAGAAGATGCTGCGGCGACGGCTGAGCCCGGCGGGGCTGACAGCACAGGGGAGGGCGGCGCGGCGGCGGCGGGCCCCAGGCGGGTAGCGCGTTCTCGCCCCCCTGGGCACAAGCTGCTTGCTAGTGCGGGGGCCGCTGGTGTCCCTTCCCCTGGCCGCGGCTGGCCGCCGGGGCTCCCCGCGTGGGCTGCTCCCCTTGACCCAGCTGCGGCGGCAGGAGGCCCGGGTGTCCTCTCGGCGTCTCCTCCTCCGAGACTCTCCTCGTCGCGCCCGGGAGCCTCCTTGTCCCCCGTCCGCCCTCTCCTGGCGCTCGGGTCCTTCTGCCGCCGCCAAGGGCTCGCCGCGCCGCACTCAGGGGCTCCGGGGCCGGGCGCTCGGCGGCTCGGCGCCGACGGGCTGGCTCTGTCTCGGGCAGCTCTCTCCCGCGCTGCGAGCGGACCGAGCACGGCGCCCGGCTGGCTCGGCTGGCGCGGCTTGGGGACAGGCTCTTCCGTGCGCCGAGCAGCAAGCGAGTGTGCCCGGGGCTCGCCGCCTCCCGCAAGGCCTCCCGCCCCCGCCCCCTTCCCTCCCCCTTCCCTCCCCCTTCCTCCCTCTTCCCTCCCCCGCCCCCAGCCGCCGCCGCCGCCGCCACCTCCTCCTCCCCGCCCCCCCCCGCCCCCCCCTCCGGCCCTCTGCTCGGCTGGTTCCACTGCGCAGTGGCGCGCCCGGCTCCGGCCTCGTCACGTGGCCGTCTAGACACCCTGTCGCTTTAAAAAAAAAAAAAAAAAAAGCGATTGTGTTTCGCAAACAACAGATCGGGTTTCTAAAAGCTATTTCTCCCCCCAACCCCCCGCCACCGCCACCCCCTCCCGGGTCTGTAGACTGGGTACCGATGGAGAGGAGAGAGAGGTGGGGGGCATAGAAGCTCCCAGAATCTACTGAGCTCCGGCCGGAGCCATGGAGAAATTGGAAACGCAGGGAGCACCGAGCGGGCTTCGCCGCGAGTTTTGGAGCTGAGCGAGCGGGTCGGTGGCCGGATTTCGACCCGGCGGGGCTTCGCGGTGGCCATCTCGCGCGCGCTCGCCCTAGCGCTTCATTCATTGGTTTTGTTTTAAAGGCCCTGGCGGCGGATCCCTTGGATGCGCCGGAGGGCAACGGGAAGAGAGCGCTGTCTCGGTTTAAAAGGCATTTATACCGGACTGGACCGAGGCCCTGGGAAGCGTGCGCTGGAGGGAACAGCCGCCGAGGGCGGGGAGGCAGCGCGATTATGACCTCAGCGGCGGCCGCGCGCTCCCTCCCGCCCTCTCCGCTCCCGGCTCCGGTTTCTAGGACTGCCTGGAGAAGCGTGTCTTGTGCACAGCTCTGGAATGCATTTGGCCGGCTGACGAGCTGCGAGGGGCAGCATCCTGGCGGGAGAAGCGGGGCGGGAGAAGGGGAGCGGGAGAAGGGGAGCGGGAGGAGGGCTCTCCTGCGCGCCAGCGGCAGGTTTCTTCCCCGGCCCGGAAGACCTCCGCCACCCGCCACCCTGCCTCCCGGCGCGGGAAGGTTACCCAGCGAGCAGACCTGCCTAGGGCATTTATTTGCATGGAGGGCCTGTTTCTGGGCCTCGTAGCGTTCAAGGTGCTTAGGGTCAGAGTTTATTCCTTGACCCCAGGTCTCGAAGAAACATATACCCAAGCTGGCGGGTTACTGCATAGAAACGGGCATGGCATTGCTAGGGCATGAACGCGTTTACAGCGTGAAAGCTGATAGTTCTGAGAAACGTAGTGATTTAAATACACACACATCCGTATTGATGAGACCGCTAGTTGGCATGGTGATCTAACCTCACCTCATATTCAGTAAAATACGATTTTTTTTAAAAAGCCATTGAGAATTGTGAGATCAGGCCAACAATGAAACTCATGGGGGTTTTAAAGAATTTTTTTTTTTTTTAAAGAGTCTGACTCTGTTACCCAGGCTAGAGTGCAGTGGTTCAATCTCGGCTCACTGCAGCCTCCGCCTCCCTGGATCAACCGACTCTCCCACCTCAGCCTCCGCAGAGGCTGGGACTACAGGCACGCGCCACCACATCCGGCTAATTTTTGTATTTTTTGGTAGCGAAGAGGTTTCTCCACGTTGGTCAGGCTGGTCTCCAACTCCTGACCTCAGGTGATCCACCCGCTTTGGCCTCCCAAAGTGCTGGGATTACAGGCGGGAACCACCAATCCCCGCCCGCCTCCAGCAATTAAAAAGATTTTTAACATAGTAACAATTAGTAGATACTTAATAAATATTTAGAAATCAACACTTAGGGCTTAAGGGCCATTTGGACCCTTCCTCCACCCCACCAAAGAAATCAGCAACATTGCTTACAAGATCATCCCAGGCAAGGAGATCCTAACACTTACTGACTTGGAGGATAGGCTGCCAAGCAGTGCCGAAATCTGCTGGACAGGACAGAAGCTGCCATTCTGAACATTTACTGTGTAAGGCCACATAAGCTGCAACTGTATAACATCATAATTTTGTTGTAAATTAAAATATGGCTTGTTGAAAAGGGCATGGAAACCTTATGTGTGTATATAAAACATTCTAAGAGCACACTGTAAAGACAGCAGCGAAGTAATCACAGGAGAGAATGGAGAAGGGGTGATCCTATCGCTATAGACAAGGGAAGATGGAAGAGACAGAAATGGGATTTTTAAAGTGTCTGGGAAATGTATCATATTTTCACCTTAGAAAGGCTTAGAAAGAGTACCAGACTAGAGGTAGAAAACCTGATTCTAGGCTGGGGCGTTGCCACTCACTGGTTAAGCAACTTGGGCCAACAGCGATCCCCACGTTAGGCCAGCACTTGTCAGGGTTTATGAGATTTTCTGTGTAAGTTTCCTGCCCTTTAGGGTCTCATTCCCTCTCTGTTCTGGGTCTCCCTAAAAGATCTTCATTTTTTGAGAGTGGTCAGACCAGGCTTCATCGAAACAGAAAGGACTTAAATAAGCAGAGAAAGCAGAGGTCATAATTCTAATTAAGCTTCTTGGCTAAATGGAGAATCCGAAGAATCTTTTGGAGATCTGGCCAGCAGTGCTAAGGCTCTATAAGGAGAGGCCAGAGCACACACAGGGCAGGTAGGTTTCATGGGTGTTTCAGGAGTGGAGTCTGACGTCACAGTTTGGGTGGAACATGCATGTACTTGCAGAGATATGTTCCCATACAGTGTAATTGTAGGTGTATTAATTCAGGTGTCACCCCTCTCTACATGGCTTTCCTCTTCCATTTTGCTACCCTGGGTGGAAGGTGTGGGGGGGTGCTGAGCAAGTAGCTAAATGATTGGTACTGCTTTATAGCTCCCTGGCATCCCGTGAATCAGTTAACATCCCAACCTTCCCGTTAGCCCCACCCGTCACATTCTTAATCCCTCTCCATTCCAAGAAAGAAGCCGAAAGCCTGGCAATAGAGGAACTCCGGGCTGGTTGGTATGCCTAGAAAGGGAGTTTCTTTCTTTCCCTTCCACAGGCACAAAGGAGGCCAACAAATGCACAGTTTCAGACTATTCTGACCCTTCAAAAAAAAGTTTAGGAGTTCACCAAACTATTGTGAATGAGTTTGATTCTAATCATTTGCTGGCAGGGGATATGGAATAAAATATCTCATTTGCAGTTGTTTATTTCCTGTTGTGGCTTCTATTTTCATCTTTTAGTCGCTTTGGTGATAGTAATCAAACCCTAATCATGGTGCCGCCACAAGTCACAGAGACCAAAATAACTTGCAGCAGAGTTATGACAAACAAGGATGGAATCAGCTAAGGACCTGGCTACTTAATCACCGGCCCCTGCTGCCCAGAGGACTGTGGGGCTGCCTCTTGACCGGTCGCTGGCTAGGCATCCAGAGGAGAGAGGAAGTTGAGGGAACTGCTCCAAGGCCCATGGTCTCTGAGCGGCCAGGGGACTCCAGAATGCACCAGGAAGGAGAGCAGCAGAGTGGACCGAAAGTGGCCAAAAAAGCAGGTGAATTCTCCCCACCTTCCAAGGTGAGAGGCAGGCTGCTGGAGGGGCCTGACTTGAAAGAGAAAGGGAAAAAAATCTCCAAAACTCTTGACACCTCAAAACAACTATACATAAGAGCTGAAAAGCGCCTATCTACAGAAGACAGGAGTCTACCTTTCAGTTCTTTGCTCATTTTCAGTGGTTTCCAGAAGAGAAGGGCAGAGAGAGGCCCCCATGCATGTATAGATGTGTGTTGATGGGAGTGAGGACAGGGGTAAAGATTTTTTTCTTGCACAAGCCAAAAGAAGAAACAATTGAAGAGGCCAAAGAAGTATTGGAAAACATCAACATTTCTTGCACAATCATCCCCTGAAAAATGTGTGAGTGAGCCTTAAACCATCCTCAACTGGCAGCAATATAAATGGAAGTGATGGCTTAGGAAAGGAAGACAGTACGAGGGGGGCTGATGGGACAATCAAAGCTTCTTGGCTTCTCTTGGAAGAACAAAAACATAACTGAATGAAAATGCATCTAATTCACTATCAAACAAAGATGCTCCAAGCCCAGACTCCACAAATATTCTTGGATTACAGACAAGCTCTCAGCTGATCCCCAACATTTGCCAGGTGCCTGTCCAGAGCATGCAGCTAGGTACCAGGGTTTGGAGTTGGGGCAGAGTGAAATGAATGTTGCTGTGAAGGAGACAAGAGAAACCCCCAGAAAGAGGAAAGAGTGAGGGCAACAGAAACATTCAAATCTGTAGTCACATATAGGTGCACTTTCCTCCAAGGAGGGCCACTGGACAGCTGAAGAACAGAGCTGGGAGGAGAACTTTACTCTGTATCATTTTGTATCTTTTGAATTCTGAACCATGCAAAGGTGTTATTTATTCAAAAATAAACAGATTTTAGCTGGACACGGTGGCTCACGCCTGTAATACCAGAACTTTGGGAGGCCGAGCCAGGCAGATCACCTGAAGTTGGGAGTTCAAGACCAGCCTGACCAACATGGAGAAACTTCATCTCTACTAAAAATACAAAATTAGCCAGGTGTGGTGGTGCATGCCTGTAACCCCAGCTCCTCCAGAGGCTGAGGCCAGAGAACTACTTGAACCCAAGAGGCAGAGGTATTGGTGAGCTGAGAATGCACCACTGCACTCCAGCCTGGACAACAAGAGGGAAACTCTGTCTCAAAAATAAATAAAATAATTTTTTAAAAAACACAAATTTTAGAATTTTAAAAAAATCTCTGCCTGCTTTTCTCATTTCCTGGAATGTGTTGTTCTGATGTCCTTATAGAAAAGGACAAGTTGGCAAGGTCCCACATGGAAATGATGCTGTAGACGGCTTCTGTCTCTGTGAGGCAGTTACTACAGGAAGAGGCTGGTGACAACAGAGGCCAATGTCTCATCCCAGACGGCAAGGGTGGAGCCTGCTTCATCATGACTTTGGCCAGAGTCAGTGAGGAAACACGCCCATCCTAATCAAAAGTCATTCCAGATATCAGTCAGGTGCAAGTCCTAACCCAGGATGGACAGCCTAATAAATACAAGGAAATACTGCATTGGGGCCAGGCTCAGTGGCTCTTGTCTGTAATCCCAGCACTTTGGCAGGCCAAGGCGGGCAGATCATTTGAGGTCAGGAGATTGAGACCAGCCTGGCCAACATGGTAAAACCCCATTTCTACTAAAACTGCAAAAAAATTAACCTGGCATGGAGCCGGGCGCGGTGGCTCAAGCCTGTAATCCCAGCACTTTGGGAGGCCGAGGCGGGTGGATCACGAGGTCAAGAGATCGAGACTATCCTGGTCAACATGGTGAAACCCCGTCTCTACTAAAAATACAAAAAATTAGCTGGGCATGGTGGTGCGTGCCTGTAATCCCAGCTACTCAGGAGGCTGAGGCAGGAGAATTGCCTGAACCCAGGAGGCGGAGGTTGTGGTGAGCCGAGATCGCGCCATTGCACTCCAGCCTGGGTAACAAGAGCGAAACTCTGTCTCAAAAAAAAAAAAAAAAAAAAAAATTAACCTGGCATGGTGGTGTGCCCCTGTAATCCCAGCTACTTGGGAGGTTGAGGCAGGAGAATCACTTGAACCCCAGGAGATCGAGGTTGCAGTGAGCCGAGATCACCCCACTGCACTCCAGCCTGAGCAGCAGAGTGAGACTCCATGTCAAAAATAAAAAGATAAATACAATAAATACTGCTGTCGGAAGGAGCCTGCCCCATCTGAGAAAATGAGAGCTTTCCTTTTTGGAACAGAAATGTGTTCACATGATTCTCAATTCATTTAGCCAGCACTGATTTGGAGCTGATTTGAGCCAGGATCCAGGAGAGACCTCTAAGGGATATAAATGTCACTGTTAATTGGCCTTTGCCCTCAGGAAGCCCATAGCCTAGGAGAGCCACGAACACTCATGAAATGGGATCTGTGCCACCCGACAGCAAGAATGAAGGCGCTATCTCTAAGAACAGAAAGTTAAGGGACTTACTCTGTATGGAGAGGCCTCAAAAGGTGTCCCAAAGGAAGAAATACTTTGGACTAGATTGGCTGAGTTGACTAGTCAGACAAAGGTGATCAGAGTCCTAATTGTCCTATCAAAAAGAAAACAAAAAAGAAAAGATTGCAAATATCAGCCACCACACGTGGAATGAGGCCTGGCATGGTGGCTCACCATGTGTAATCCCAGCACTTTGGGCAGCTGAGATGGGAGGATTGCCTGAGCCCACGAATTGGACACCAGCCTGGGCAACATAGTGGGACCTTGTCCCTACAAAAAATACAAAACTTAGCTGGGTACGGTGGCACATGCCTGTAGTCACAGCTACTCTGGAGACTGAGGTGAGAGGATTGCTTGAGGCTCTGAGCTAGAGGCTGCAGTGAGCTGAGATTGCATCACTGCACTCCAGCCTAAGTGACAGAACCAGGACCTGTCTCAAAAAAAAAAAAAAAAAGGAACGAAATTTTGTTTTCTTGCAGCTAAATTTTCTTTTCTTTTCTTTTTCTTTTTTGACGGAGTCTCACTCTTGTTGTCCAGGCTGGAATGTAATGGTGCAATCTTGGTTCACCACAACCTCTGCCTCCCAGGTTCAAGTGATTCTCCTGCCTCAGCCTCCTGAGTAGCTGGGATTACAGACACGCACCACCATGCCCGGCCAATTTTTGTATTTTTAGTGGAGATGGGGTTTCTCCATGTTGGTCAGGTTGGTCTCGAACTCTCAACCTCAGGTGTTCCGCCCACCTTAGTGTTCCAAAGTTCTGGGATTACAGGTGTAAGCCACCACACACGGCCTCTTCGAGCTAACTTTCAATACCCACGCTACATTTATCACCTAAGAGTATAACTTTATCTATAAACACTCCCAAGCCATAGGAAGTCAGTGATGAAAGTGAGGTCCCTGCAGTGGGTTCTGGGAGGGTATCTCCCTCAGAAGGCAGTTTTCTCCTGTAGAAAAACATTGGAGGAAAAACACTAGATCATCTACAGTTAAAGAGAAGTTTCTCCTCAAATAACTATAGAGATGGCCATGATCTCCACCCCTCAGATAAAGAGCAGGGCTTACCTGAGTCAAACTGTCATGTTAGGAAGTTATGCCAGTTTTAAGACAAGTGGAAGAAAAGTGCCCTTAGCAGTGAAGTTGGCTGAGATGCCTCAGGAATGGGGGTACTTAAATAATGCTCTCATATGCCAACAACAAAAAATTAAAAATTATCATTTGTCATTATAGTATAAATGGAGAGACATACAGTTAGCTGATTTTTTTTTTTTTTTTTTTTTTTTTTTTTTTTTTTTTTTGAGACAGTCTCCCTCCGTCACCCAGGCTAGAGTGCATTGGTGCAATCTCGGCTCACTGCAACCTCCGCCTCCCAGGTTCAAGCAATTCTCTGCCTTGGCCTCCTGAATAGCTGGGATTACAGGCACCCACAACCATGTCTTAATAGAGACAGGGTTTGGCCATGTTGGTCAGGCTGGTCTCGAACTCCTGACCTCAGGTCATCCACCCACCTCAGCCTCCCAAAGTTCTGGGATTACAGGCTTGAGCCACCATGCCCAGTCAAAAATTTGATTTTAAAGACAACAAAGCAAGGAAATAAGTGTTGAGCCTAACCCAGATGGACCGTGAGGGGCCCTGGTGGTGTTTCTCACTGTCCATGTTGCAGACAAGTTCTTCATTCCAAATTCCAGCCACACTCAACTGGGCAGCCCCAAGTTCCTGGTCACCTTGGGCTACCAAATTATCCTTTTCTGTTTTCTTAATTTTTTTTCCTATTTTTATCTTTCCCAGTCCTCCCCCAAAAGTCCTTCAAAGGGTGACTCTGGTGCTGAATTCTGCCTAGTAAGTGCTGGTTAGGATTTGAGCTATGAGACACACAGGTAACGGTGAATCAGAACGGAAAGCCTGCGGAGGGATGAGTGATGCTTCACCTGTAGTAGGGAATTGGGACTAGAGCAAAGGGGTCATACAGGTGGCCGCACATGCTGCCCCCGGCACGTACTGGGACCCACTGAAGCAGTGACCGCCAAGGCTTCTTGGTCATTCTCTTGATGCAGACCTGCAAGACTAGAAAGGCCCTCAGCTCAGTTTTAGGATTAAATAGACTTTTCTGTTACTAGCTTCGAGACCTTAGGAAAGTCAGTTTCTAGTCTGTGTATCTTCTTCATACTACAAATGTGAAATTCACAATGTCTCGTGTCTTCTGTGTGCCAGACTCAGTGTGAGGCTCCAAGAACAAAGTCCTCACAGCAGGTTGCTGGGAGGAGGCGTTTACACCACAAGAGCCCCAGTAAACCACAAGAGCTATGTAAACCAAGTGGTACACAGATGCTAATTAGCATATTATCATGGATTCTGAGGTCTGAGCTGCCCAATAAGCACATTTTGCCTAATCTTCTGTGCCTAGGAAATGAGTTTTTAGAGGAGATAATTGTCCAAGTGATAGGGTAATGAAGAAGGAAGCTACTTTTTCTTGTGGCTGGGATTTTGTTTGTGTGGGGTTTTTTTTTTTTCCTTGAGACAGAGTCTCGCTCTGTTGCCCAGGCTGGAGTGCAGTGGTGTGATTCCAACTCACTGCAACCTCCATCTCCCAGATTCAAGCAATTCTTCTGGCTCAGCCTCCTGAGCAGCTGGGATTACAAGCGTGCACCAGCACACTCGGCTAATTTTTGTATTTTTAGTAGAGACAGAGTTTTGCTATGTTGGTCAGGTTGGTCTCGAACACCTGACCTCAAGTGATCTGCCGGCCTCAGTCTCCCAAAGTGCTGGGATTACAGGCGCGACCCACCACGCCCGGCCCCTTGGGTGGGTTTTATAAGGACCAATTAGAACTCTGTCAAAGAGCTGGGGAAATCTTTACCCTGTTGGAATAAGAGAGGGCTAAGTGAAAAAACAATGTGTTTTGAGTTCTTTTCTAGTACTACTATGAGTCATACATATTTTCCTGTGTCCTGGAAATATCTCCCCTGGTAATTACGAGATGCAAGGAGGAAGTGAAGAGGGATTCATTTTCATGGAGAGGAGATACCCAGTGGGCAGGATTCTGCAGTGCCCAATTTAGTTTTCATCCCCCTCTATCCCATAAACATTTATTTTGAAGGCTTTCAAGGTTGGGGGAAGATGATGTTATTTCACATTGTTAGAGTCTGGTAGACCATAAAAGAAAAAGTTGGAGAAATGCAGTCAAAATGAGGTTAGAGCCAGGAGGAATTATAAAGGTTACATAGCCCAGAGAGTCCCCGTCATCAGTCCAAACACCGGAACCCACCGTCCGCGGTCAAGTTTGAACACTGTAGTGTATTTTTCCAGAAGTCAAATTATTTGATACCTTTTGTTTGCTTCTTCTGTTTTATTGATTTTTGAATGCATTTTGAATACAATGCATGCAGAGTGGTACACAATTCCAAGAATACAAAAGGGGATGAAGAGAAAGATCAAGCCTTGGCCGGGTGGGGTGGCTCACGCCTGTAATCCCAGGACTTTGGGAAGCCAAGGCGGGCGGATCACGAGATCAGGAGATCAAGACCATCCTGGCTAACATGGTGAAACCCCGTCTGTACTAAAAATACAAAAAATTAGCCAGGCATGGTGGCACGCGCCTGTCCCAGCTACTTGGGAAGCGGAGACAGGAGAATCACTTGAACCCGGGAGGTGGAGGTTGCAGTGAGCCAAGATCATGCCACTGCACTCCAGCCTGGGCAACACAGCAAGACTCTGTTTGGAAAAAAAAAAAAGAGAGAGAGAGAAAGATCAGGTTTCCTTCTACCTGGTCTGCCAGCCACCCATGCCTGTCTTAGGCGGCCATCATTACAGCCAACGAGGCAGAACATGATTCAAGTTAAAGATCAGGCCTCGCCGGGCGCGGTGGCTCATGCCTGTAATCCCAGCACTTTGGGAGGCTGAGGCGGGTGGATCACCTGAGGTCAGGAGTTCAAGACCAGCCTGACCAATATGGTGAAACCCCGTCTTTAAAAAAATAAAATAAAATAAAAAGATCAGGCCTCAGCCGAGCACACAGTGACTCACACCTGTAATCCCAGCACTTTGGAAGGCCGAGGCGGGAGGATCGCGAGGTCAGGAGATCCAGACCGTCCTGGCTAACACGGTGAAACCCCTTCTCTACTAAAACTACAAAAAATTAGCTGGGTGTTGTGGCGCGCGCCTGTAGTCCCAGCTACACGGGAGGCGAGGCAGGAGAATCACTTGAACCCAGGAGGCAGAGGTTGTAGTGAGCCAAGATTGCACCACTGCAGTCCAGCCTGGTCAACAGAGCGAGACTCCATCTCAAAAAAAAAAAAAAAAGTAAAGGAATAAAAGAATGGCTACTTCATAGACAGAGCAGTCCTGAGCACAGCTGGTTGCCCATTTTTATGGTTATTTTTTGATTATATGCTAAACAAGGGGTGGATTCTTCATGTGTCCCCTTTTTAGACCATGTAAGGTAACTTCCCGATGTTGCCCTGGAATCTGTTAACTGTCACGGTGCGTAGCAGTGAGGATGACCAGAGGTCACTCTCATCAGCATCTTGGTTTTGGTGGGTCTTGCCCAGCTTCTTTACAACCTGTTGCAACCTGTTTTATCAGCAAGGTCTTTTTGACCTGTATCTTGCGCCGACCTATCTAATCTTGCGCCTTAGAATGCCTAACCTTCTGGGAATGCAGCCCTGTAGGTCTCAGCCTCATTTTACCCAGCCCCTATTCAAGATGGAGTTGCCCTGGTTCAACCACCTCTGACACTCCCAAACACTCTGGAGGCATTTCCTCCAGAACTCCATGTTCAGAAAGCTCAGTCCTCACCATCCAGTGGTCACAGCCAGAAACCAAGAACAGCAAACCTCTCCCTCACTTCTTATCCTATCAACTCCAGTTCTATCCATTTTACCTCCAAAATGCCTCTCCACTCATCTGCTTTTCTCCAGGTCCACACACCACAGCCACCCAGCATCTGTCTGGGACTGGTCCACACCTTAGCCTAGCCTCTGTCGTCTTCCTCAGACCCACCCAGTCCCCCTCCCCTGCCAGGCAGCCGGGCTCAGTGCTGGTCTGAGGGCAGTACCACCCCGCGGGGCTTCTGCACGCCCTTGGATCAAAGACAAATTCCCTTCCTGGGCATACAAAACCCTGAGTGACCCGGAGCCCTTCCCTTCCCTCCCACATCCCCTCAGGCCTCTTCCTTCCGTCCCGCTGAGCACGTTCACTTATACAGGGTGCTTACCAGTCAGCTCTCCAGCTGTGGAATCTCTGCCGGCTGCATTTTTGGACTAAATGGCTGTATGTCCAAATAGAGCTCACGTTCATTCCTCTTTTTCTCTTGGAATGGGCAGAGCATGTTAAGTGAAATTTGATGATGGAGATGATGAAGAAACTCTCTGACGTTAATCTGAAATTGGTCACTTGTTTAAAATTACACAAACACATCTTGCTTTTGAAAGAACCAAAGGAAAATGCCATTCAATGCCAAAAGAGGCCTAGGAAAGCAGGGATGAGCTCATCTGAAAAAGCCCCAGGAGCCTGATCCATGTCTGGGTTCTGGCTTTCCCAGAGGAGCCCCACTTTCCTCACTTGTGCTTTCTGCACGCAACAGTTCCCAATGCAAAGAGAGGGTAGGCACAGAGGGTAGGCACAGAGGGTGGGCACACAGGGTAGGCACAGAGGGTGGGCACAGAGGGTAGGCACAGAGGGTGGGCACAGAGGGTGGGCACAGAGGGTAGGCACAGAGGCTAGATACAGAGGGTGGGCACAGAGGGTAGGCACAGAGGGTAGGCACAGAGGGCAGGCACAGGCTCTGGGTGGAATTGAGACCCCCGTTTGCCCCCATGTCCTTCCTCCTCCTGGCACTTTAGTCTAATGGGCAGCAGCCCTCAGGCTGGGGGCTCCCCAGGGGTTTCCTATCCAGGCCTCTGCCTCACTCTCCACTTCCAGCTCAGTTTCCCCCTCTTCCAAGCCCCTGGATTCCAGGGTACACCAGCTGTGTGAGCATGAACACTCAGACTAGGGGAGAGACCCCGACAATTGGTGGTGTGTGCCCAGAACTGCCTATCCAAGTAGACCTCTGCTGTCAAGACAGACAAGCTGAAGAGCACCTACTCAGTGGGCAGTAAATCCCTCATGGCACTAGGAGAGGGTGGGCCCATCCATTCTCTCTCCTGCCCACCCCACTGCACACCCCACGAGTCGCACCCACCCTTGGTCTCAACCAGCTCTTCCCTATTGTCAGCCACTGGCCTTGGAGATGCAGAAGTTACAGGAGAAGCAGAATAAATCCCACTCCAGCAAGAAAAATGCAGGTCCCAGAAGGCACTCCACAAGCGCACGTTCCCTTCCTCCTTATGTGCTTGTGACAGTGACAGATAGGTTCCCCCTGGGGCGGGTGGGTATTTTCATCTTCCAAGAGAATGCACTCCATTACTCCATACGTTTCTGTCCTCTCCGCCTCCACATAGCCTTCCAGCCTAACACTCAATCTCTCATGGAATATTCTTGACACTTTAAAGGATCTGGCCAGCGCGTAAGCCAATGTGGCTGCATTCTTTAATTAATATTTATTGAGTGTCCCTATTAGGTGTCTGGCAAGCTCAGTGTGTTGTATGTGGCTAAAATATCTATTCCTCTTCCTCTCCAAGAATGTGTGTTCCTGGACAACCCAGGAATGTGGACATGCCAACTAAAGGAACCACACACTCTAGCAACAGCAAGAGCTGGGAGTCCGCAGGCAGAGGCCAGACTTGGGGCCAGGAGGTCGGGGCTTGAGCCCTGAGGTCCCAGATGGGCTGTGTGACATCCAGCAGGTAATGTCACCTCTCTGAGCCTGTGTCTACAAAAATGTGATTGGCAATACCACTCTGCCTGCCTCCTAAGGCTGGGAACGCTGTAGAAACCTAGTGAGATCACATAAACGATGTCTTTTGAAAAGTTTAATAAGAATACCAGGTATTTCCTCCTAAAGAAATCTTTGGTGCCTTTCTTGGTAGGCACAAAAATTGAATCAGGTGGCCTGGCGTGGTGGCTCACGCCTATAATCCCAGCCCTTTGGGAGGCCGAGGCGGGTGGATCACGAGGTCAAGAGATCGAGACCATCCTGGCCAACATGGTGAAACCCCGTCTCTACTACAAAATACAAAAATTAGCTAGGCGTGATGGTGCACACCTGTAGTCCCAGCTACTTAAGAGGCTGAGGCAGGAGCATTGCTTGAACCCGGGAGGCGGAGGTTGCAGTGAGCCAAGATCGTGCCACTGCACTCCAGCCTGGCACCTGGCAACAAAGCAAGACTCTGTCTCAAAAAAAAAAAAAAAATTGAATCAGGTTTAAAAGAATAGGGTCCTGGGAAGTCAACATCTTAAAAACGCTAGTCATGGCATGAATTTAGATTTTGAGGCTCTGATCCAAACTGTGGATAAGTTCCTTTACCCTTTGATAAATATTAAATATGCTCATCTTCAATTCTATATTTTCCATTATGTATATATTGTATATATTCCTCCCAATATGTGTGTATGTATATATAATATATATACATGTAATTGAAGATTATATAAATTTATTATGTACATGTATGCAATTATATATGGTATAATACAATTACACATATATATAACCTTCATTATATGTAGAAGTATTACATATACATGCACGCATACACATTGGGAGGAAGGAAAGTTCTTTCCAGAGGCTCCTTTGCAACAACTTGATGCTGCATAGTTGCAATTGCAATAAATTCTATGCATGTGGCATATGAATGAAATAGACTCTGAATACCATAAGTGCATGGTTAGGTATGCAAACTTCAGAATTTTAATTTCATCCATTCCTTTTTTTTTTTTTTAAAGTTAAAGGTAACTTTATTACAACATGTTTCCAAATTTCAAAATGTATTTTTTACTAAACTTAGCTCTAATATATAATACACTATATTACAAGGCAGAAAGCATTTCTGGTCATATATTCAGGTTCCATGTATTGCCCAAAACACAGCTTCCTAGGAATAGCAGCAATGTACAGTAGTTTATATCACTGAGTAAAACATTTCTCTGATGTCTCACAGTCATTCATATTGCAATTTATTTTATGTTCTTCTGATTAAAAAAGCAAAGCTATCTTTTCTATATCTTATTAGTTAATACCTAGTAATTGTCAATATTCTAAAAACATCCAGTAGCTTAGAGATATTTCCTTTGATACAAAATAGGATTTGCAAATCCAACCAAACCAAAGAATACTGTATTTCTCCATTGCAAATAGGGGTAAAATTCTCTTTCTTTTTTTTCAGGAGTCAAAACTGGACCTCCTCCTCTTCATACAGTCATTCTGAATAGTACCTTTAAAAGACACCTGAATCTACGATGTACTCTTTTTTTTTTGAGACAGATTTTTGCTCTGTCACCCAGGCTAGAGTACAGTGGTGCAATCTCAGCTCACTGCAACCTCGGCTTCCCAGGTTAAAATGATTCTCCTGCCTCAGCCTCCAGAGTAGCTGGGATTACAGGCACCCGCCAGCGCGCCTGACTAATTTTTGTATTTTTAGTAGAGACTGGGGTTTCACCATCTTGGCCAGGCTAGCCTCAAACCCCTGACCTTGTGATCCACCCACCTTGGCCTCCCAAAGTGCTGGGATTATAGGCGTGAGCCACGGTGCCCAGCCCCACTCTTCTTTAATAAAGTCTTCTCTGTTTATTCTTGCCTTTGCCTCCTTATATTTACTTATTTAGAATAATTTACAATCAACTTTGAACATTACATAATTATGAACTTAAAAAGTAAAATTGGGAAATGTTAATAACATAGAGAAAATGTTTTCCAAATTAGACAAGGACATTATTTGTTCATTATCCTCTGCTTCAACCAACCAACTAACCAATTTCAACTTATGAAAATAATTCATTTTCCAAGGTTACTACCCTAATAACAAGAAAAACAGATATAAATCCACTGAATAGTCCCTTTTCTTTTTTCTTTTTTTTTTTTTGGTTTTACATTTTTGAGTTACCAGCTAGCACAAGACACGTTCATCTTCCTTTTCTCACAATAGGAAATTGTTAGAAAAATATAGAAAAAGTTCTATTTTTTTCATAAAACAAATTTAATACAGATTTTGCTATGAAGTTTAAAAAAAAGTAAATGAAAAGGTATATGCTGGCTGCTTGGGGGGCAAGGCTCATAAATGACTGTTATGTTAAGAGAATGTGCTGAAACTTCATGGTGTCAGTCACGTAATTTTGTGCATTTGGGACTAAAGACGTGAAGGGGTATCTTTTCCTTTGCCTTCTTTGTATTATTGGTTTCAGATTCTTTCTTTTTCTTTTTCTTTTTCTTTTTTTTTTTTTAAGAGACAGGGTTAGCCGGGCGCGGTGGCTCAAGCCTGTAATCCCAGCACTTTGGGAGGCCGAGGC
>NW_022437049.1:1894000-1894209 GCF_009761245.1 Sapajus apella
ATCGAGACCATCCTGGTCAACATGGTGAAACCCCGTCTCTACTAAAAATACAAAAATTAGCTGGGCATGGTGGCACTCGCCTGTAGTCCCAGCTACTCGGGAGGCTGAGGCAGGAGAATTGCCTGAACCCAGGAGGTGGAGGTTGCGGTGAGCCAAGATCGAGCCATTGCACTCCAGCCTGGGTAACAAGAGCGAAACTCCGTCTCAAA